>NC_088214.1:25297320-25631486 GCF_036934945.1 Oncorhynchus masou masou | reverse complement strand
GTTGCAACCAATGACTTGCCGAACCTTTGGTGTTTCCCTTTAACTGCGGGATAATGAGATGACCCAAAGAACCATTTACTGTTGTGACCTATGCTACTTTAGCTGTGGTTGTAGTCCTACTATTCTACCGTGATCACTCAGGATGGAGTCACGGATGTCCACAGACATCGGGGCCATAATGCAGCTGCTCCAGAGACAGATGGTGCTGGTGCCCCCGGCCTACAGCACAGTGTCTTCTCCCCCTGAACCGTCCCCCTCCTTCACCTTGAGGCCTGCAGAGCGGATGGTGAAGCCCGTCTCACCGCTGGACTCAGAGACCCTGGCCTCCCTCTCACAGGTACTGTATGTGTACCACATATTGCAACGGGGCACACCATCCAAGCAAAGGTGCTTCTTGACTGATGAACACATCTTCCAAATGTTTGTGTTGATACTGAATATAAATGACATGTAAAGTGTTGTTCCCTTGTTTCATGAGTTGAAATAAAAACTCCCAAACATTTTACATATGCATAAAAAGCGTATTTCTCTCAAAGGGTGTATTTCTGCCGGTAATAAAGGCCTTTTGTGAGGAAAAACTTGTTTTAATTGTCTGGGCCTGGCTGCCAAGTGGGTGGGCCTGGCTGCCAAGTGGGTGGGCCAGGCTGCCAAGTGGGTGGGCCAGGCTGCCAAGTGGGTGGGCCTATGCTCACCCATAGCTGCATCAACGCCCAGTCGTGTACTCCATAGATTTGGGCCTAATTTTATTTCAATTGACTGATTTACTTATGAACTGTAACTCAGTAAAATCTTTGAAATTGTTGCATTTATATTTTTGTTCAGTGTAGATTTAACCTGGTTATTGATTTAGGGCAGTTGATTTACTGACCTTTGTAGATAGTAAGGTCACAAAGTGTAGTTGAGGTCGTGTCATCAGTGTGATAGCAGCACATTGGTTGGACAGAATTTTTTTTTTTTGTGAAAGCATTGGGTTAAAGATGCCAATACTGTAGCATTTGAATGTTGAGTGGAAATCCACTAAGCCCAAGGATCTGTCTGGTCTAACCCCTTCTGGATGTAGGTGATCAGTTTGTTAGGACCATCAACACTAGTCTGGATCCATAGAAAACAACTGCTCAGTGTGTCTTGTCTAGCCTACTGTATATCACCCAATAATCCCACTTTGACGTTTACAGAAGTTATTCTGCAGTTGTGTACTGTAGATCTGATTCTTCTCACCTCTCTCTTGTTTTCTACCTCAGTTCTTGATCCAAACAGATTTTGACTACAGCCTTTCCAAGTCCTGTGAGTCTCTCCACAGTGCAGTGGAGCTGTGTCTTCTGGAGCCAACCCGTGTCCTGGATCCAACCCCAGTCTTAGACCCTCTCCCCAAGAGTCCGCCTCTTGGCAACAGCATCCACCCAGAGCATCGAGCCCTGGGCTTGTCCATCCATACAGATACTGAGCCCTTAAGCCTGGTCAACCATGGGAACTTCTCAGCGCCAGGGACAGGATTGGCCCAGTCAGACCCCTCAGAGGGCCAACGGAGGCTCTCGCTGCCAGGGAAACGCACAGCTCTGGACCTGGAGAGCCCCTGGACTACTGCACACAGATACAGTTCTGACCCTGGGAGTTAGTGTTACACACACTGTTTGGCCCCTATCTCCCTGCTTATGGACATGGGGTCGTAAGAGGTACTCAAACAAAAACAAGTCCATACTGTTTCCCTCTCTGCCCGTG
The DNA here is from genome assembly GCF_036934945.1 of Oncorhynchus masou masou. Classification (NCBI taxonomy): domain Eukaryota; kingdom Metazoa; phylum Chordata; class Actinopteri; order Salmoniformes; family Salmonidae; genus Oncorhynchus; species Oncorhynchus masou. Next base: position 25,629,767 of record NC_088214.1, on the reverse strand, counting down.
AAATAAAATGTCCTGTGCGTGGATAAAATTACTTTCTGGTCATAGAAGTCCTCAAAGCATCACTTTTCACAGATTTATGCTACCATTTGCAGTATTGTATATGGAAACATTTTTGTCCTTGTTAGTCAATATCTCTCTCTGCTGTTATGTCCTTGTTGTCACCATGTATGGGTTAAGTGTTAGCTGACTAACAGAACTCTGTTCTGTCTCATGGAGTTGTGATGGGAGAGCTGCTGCTAATTTTCATTAGTCTACTGATGTTGCTCTAACGTCTGTCTGGCTCAATGGGTAACAGAAATGAATTCTGGGATCCATATCTAATTCTTCAATTACTAAACTGAATTAGCAAGCAATATGCAAACTGTAAAACAGTTCTGTTATCATTGTGTGGTATCCTCTCATCTAGTTAGTCTAGATGTTGAATGAGATGACGTGTGCGCTGAATAACATAATATCCAATCCTAGGCCAGCAGAGGATCACAGAATTATGACCTAATCTACTGAATGTAGTATCTGTCAGACCACAGCAATATTCCATGATGCAAGTGTGTCACCTGGGCCTCAATTCTCCTCCTCTCTCAGACTGCAGAAGACCGACTACTCAGTTACTGTAGCAAGCAACTCCAAGTGTAATGACAATGTTTACACATTTTAGAGCAGGATCTGTATGTGTTAGAACATTTTAGTTTAGGTTGTATCTCTTGTTTGATAAAATATTAAGATAAAATATATTTCCAAGAAATCATTCAAAGAACATATCATTATGGATTATTGCTTAATTGTCATTCTGAATAGTACCATTAGCCTACCTATACTGTTATAGTGTGTTACTGTCCAGTTCTGGGAAATAGATTACTGCAGGAAAAGTAGCTTGTTATGTAGGGATATATTGTAAAAAATCTGAACTATTATTGTTTGGGTCAGGGTACAGTATTTATTGATTCAGTTGAATAGAGTTACTGTGTAGCTTGATGTATATTTGATAATGAACCGTTGGATACTACTCATGAATAAAAAGATGAAGAAGAAATGCATTGTTTTGTGTATGGTCATACCTTGAAACTATTCAAACATGGTCAATTGAACAGGCCAATGCACATGTTTGTTCACGTGCATTTTACTAAACATGAGTAATCTCACTTTTAGTGGGAAGATATGAATTCATGACATGTATATACTTCAAATAAAAGCACTATACTGATCTGGATCTCAGGCCTGTGCAAATCTACAGTGCCCCATAAAACGTCTGGTTACTATCATGTCCTGAGATTCCCTTTTGAAATCGCAGAGTTAAGATATATTTATCATTCCATTCCAGCTATTACAATGACCCTGTCCTCATTTTATCTCTGACCACCAGCCTCATTTGATAAAGCGATTTAAAGACAGAGATATTAGATCACAGTGCATGAATCATATAGTCCTAACCCTAAAACCAGTCCGAGGGTGACCAGAATATGCCTATGAATAAACAGCAACAGTTTGCCTGTAGATTAAAGGTCGTTTAGATTTGACTGGTCTAACACTGGGTTAATTTGTTTACTCCATGTGTAACTCCGTGTTTGTGTCACACTGCTTTGCTTTATCTTGGCCAGGTCACAGTTGTAAATGAGAACTTGTTCTCAACTGGCCTACCTGGTTAAATAAAGGTTCAATATTTATTTTTTTGCTAGGGATTATATATTTACCAAATCAAATGAGACCGTAATCTCTTAATTGTATAGAAAGCACTACATTACAGCACAGCAAGTGAATCTGAATGGATGGCGGTAGTCATGGTCTTAGATGTAACACCTGTTTGGTCTGACTTTGTTTACCTCAACTGGGAGAGACAGGTTTTTATTAGTGTCTTTGAGGTCAGGGCACTATGCCAAAGGATAAAGCAGCAGACCATTAATCCCTGAGTAGAGTAGGCTAAAGTTACACATGAGCCTGTAACACCAATTAGATGTCATAAGAGTGAGCTGAGTGAGACAGGCCAGGCTGTGTTTCCATTGTGAGGATGAACAGAGAAACTACAGAATGTAAAATATCCCTGCATAGATTTGAAAGCGAGATGCGCTGCAAAGTGCCACGCCCCCGTTGCTCGTGTGTGTCCGGCATTGAGGACTGCCCCCATCCATATTGCCAATCAGTGCGTATTGTGCCCATACAGTATATAGAACTGTTGTCTACTGTAAATGATTGGCCAAATTTCGTCTCAAGAATGGAGAAATGGATGATAGTTAATTTTGTACAATCACATCGGCTGAGTTGTCCTTCAACATATGTGGGCGGCATCTACACAGAAACGGTGTGGGAATTATGTGCCGCTCTGACAATCTCTGCGTCAAAAATAGAGAATCAAACGAAACACGGCAGCATTTCTCGACTGTGATAGGCAGAGCTTGGTGAAGTAGGCGGGCTGATTTTCTGCTGTCAGTGAAGTGCTCTGTACGAGAAGGTAGAACAGACTTCGATCAGCGACATTCACGACAACAATTAACAAACGGATATAAAAAAGAGAAAACATAGGGTAAGTAAAATTATGAATAATTACAATTGACGGGAACACTGCAGCTCAGGTGATTATCTCGGTGGAGGTATTTGTGTATTTTTCTATGCCTCAGAGATGTAGTAATTATTGATGAATGGTTACACGTTTTTTACGGAGCAAGAATCTCACAATATGCAGAGTAGACGCAGTCCTAGTCTGGTTGACCATGAATGTAATGCGCGATATTTATTGTTCATACACTATCACATTCTGTACCCAAATTGATGTTGTTTACATATCCACAGTGGGCGTGTTTGATTCACTCTCACCACGACCAATGCAGATCATTTTCTTTGTTATGTTGCCGCAGTTGAGTTATGGGATGCTGACTGTAGACAGGTGTCCACCGCATCACAGATGGGTCCACTCCAACAGAGCAAACATTGGTCGTCGTTACATAAATGTGATATTATACAGCTTCGACATTATAAATCATCAAGATAACACCCATAGATGCATGAAGAGTGCAATGCTACAATCCCAGTGAGCACCGTCCGATTCCGAAGTCCATGGACATTGAAAAGACGTTGAAATTTGGTCCGTCAGCCTTGGCCTTGATTTTGGACGCGAACATAGACGTGTATGATTGGTTTAGATTTGGTCCTGTCCGGACCTCCCTTGGTCCACACAGCGGACTTGATTTGGCCCAAACATTGTTTCAGATTTGGTCCAGTCCTGACCAAGTTTGGTCTTGTTTGGGGAAGGAGCTCATTAGAATAATACCCAGCATACTTTGCAAGTGCTTTTTGTTTTTGTATTTATTAGGGATCCTCATTTGCTCATTAAGGCACTTACATTACATATAAAACAAAATATAAAACAATACATCCTCTAGCATTATTACACTACTACATATCTACATTACAAAATGTATAATACCACCATACAACAATATTACAATGTACGTGTAGAATGCGTGTACTAGTGCTTGTGTGCTTATGCATGCTTCTTTTGACATTTACATTTTGGGCTTTTAGCAGTTGCTCTTGTTCAGAGCGACTTACAGTCAGTGCATTCAACTATGGTACATAAACAAACACATACTATACCACAGCCATAGCAAGAAAAACTTTTCTGTAATTGTTACTGATAATGTTATTGTAGGTGAAGTGTTCTGTTTTTTTTCTGTTGGTCTGAACTTAGATCACTGCCTAAGCTTTTGAAAAAGCTAACAAAAGTGCTTGTGATATATATGGTAGGAATAATACATATTCCATGGCCTACTGCAATCTTCAGTTATTATTAATATAATGCTTACTTCATTGATATGTGGATATCTGTATGTATATGTATGTACGTTTGAAATCTGGCCATAGAACAATTACAAAAAAACTGTCCATAAAATATGTATTTTCAACGTCTGTAAAATATGTATTTTCAACGTCTGTTAAATATGTATTTTCAACGTCTGTAAAATATGTATTTTCAACGTCTGTAAAATATGTATTTTTAACATCTAGAAAATATGCGTTTTCAACGTCTGGAAAATATGCGTTTTCAACGTCTGGAAAATATGCATTTTAAATGCCCGGAAAATATGCATTTTAAATGTCCGGAAAATACTTATTTTCAAAATATGTATTTTCAGCTTCCATAAAATATGTATTTTCAACGTTCGGAAAATACGTATTTTCAATGTCCGGAAACGTAATTTTGCTCACTGGAAGGCTCATCTCTACAGAGAACACAAATACCACACAATGCCCCCCCCTCTCTCCTCTAGCTTACCTATTGTTAGTGAGGAGGATTCACCATCTTTATGGAATGTTTTCATTATTTATCTGCAGATTATTGCCAAAAAGCCTACCAGTATGCAAATGAGGGAGCCAAATGAACGGCTCTCTTACCAATGTGGTTTGGTAGGCTACTGACGAGTCACTCACTTTAAAGAGATACTTCTGGAAGCCCGTTATCTACTTCCCTGGAGTCAGATGAACTTGTGGATACCATTTTTATGTCTGCGTGCAGTTTGAAGGAAGTTTCTAATTAGCATTATTGCAATTGCTAACTAGCATTAGCGCAAGATTGGAAGTCTTTGGTAACGGCTAGCATGCCACTAAAACTTCCTCTAACTTCTTGGTACTTGTTGCAGAGACATACAAATTGTATCCATGAGTTCACCTGACTCTGGGGTAGTAGATTGCCGAAATCCCGAAGTAACCCTTCAATGTCACTGTCTGGCGTATTTGTTATCCTCACAAATGATCCTGATAGGTATCAGTCTGGTGTTTTCTGTAATGACCTCAGTGATCACTGTTTTACAGCCTGTGTTCGTAATGGCTGCTCAGTGAAACGACCTGTCCTGATTTGTCATAGACGCTTGCTAAAACACTTTGAAAAAGCCTTCTTCATGAACTGTTCTCTGTAAAATGGTATAGAATCAGCTTGATCCCCTCTGTCGAAGATGCTTTCCCACAGGAGGCCTTTTGGTAGGCCGTTATTGTAAATAAGAATTTGTTCTTAACTGACTTGCCTAGTTAAATAAAGGTTAAACAAATATAAAAAAAGGGATCTTTAGTTTACTTGACCCGATGCGATACCATGGACATATAACTAACTACATTGTATGTTTATGAATGACAAGGATATACAGTACAAGTCAAAAGTTTGGACACATCTACTCATTCAAGGGTTTTTCTTTATTTTTTACTATTTTCTACATTGTAGAATAATAGGGAAGACATCAAAACTATGAAAAACACACATGAATCATGTAGTAACCCAAAAAGTGATAAACAAATCAATATATATTTGAGATTTTAGGCCCATCAAAGTAATCACCCTTTGCCTTGATGAAAAATTTGCACACTCTTGTACCGAGAGGTGGGACAGACAGAAGACTGTCAAGCCAGCAGTGTTTCCCTGTCATCTCTCAGTTTGTGATTGACAGGCGCCGGCCCTATCAGTAGATCTCTAGAAGATGCATGTTGTTTATTCTATTGGGAGAGGGCTTGGCAGACTTTTTTCTGACTAGCAAGTTTAAAAGAGCCTAGTTAATTGAATTGGAAAAAATACCCAGCTGAAAATGAGTCTGTAATCAGCTGTGTAGCCGACAGCCAGCGCTAGTGGTAAACACTGGTCTTGTCACACAACAAAGATTATTTAGACTGACAGACAGACAAATACACATTGTTAGATAGATACTGTAGATAAATAGGCCTTGATAGACAGACAATATGGACTTTTTTTTGTGAAATTCTAAACATTTGCCATGGGGCGGAGATAAGATTTTGCAATTTTATAATACATTTCATACAAGTGTACTCATTTTTGCCATGGGTTGGAGAGGAACATGTGCTGTTTTACAGCAGATTTCTTGCAATTCTACACATTTTACCATAGGGTGGAGAGAAATGTTTGTAGTTTTTAATATGAGAACTCAGTGAGACTAACAACAACATCAATGGGGGCCCCCCGGCCAAAATAACAAGTTAAGATAGCTGGCCACTAAACTAATTTAGAGATATAAAACTTTTTAGCTGACATGGGTAATTGACTGACTATCAGTGACTGACATAACAAGAGTAAAACTGCTGAAATACAACCACATTTTTTGTGGGGGAAATTAATCCGAGGGCCTTCAAAAGGGGGGCCATGTGGCCCGCGGACCGCCAGTTGCCCATCCCTGGCCTAATGTATGCCATACAAGAAAATCTCTCTCTCTCTCTCAGTCGTCTGGAATGGTGGGATTATAGTGCAATCCTCCACAGATTATGGGAGACAGAGCCAGAGGGACTTGGACAGCACAGCAGTGTCTGTCCATCAAGGCTCACAAGCAATGCAGAGGCAAATAACTGCCAGTCAGTCATTCTTTACAGATTGCTATGGTACTATGAGTAGAGATGTGTGGTACAGGGAAAATCACTCAAGTGATATTGAAGTTGGCTTTGCATGAAAGGGATGGAACTATTTTCAGTAAAACGATCCCCCATTGTGAGAGCACAGTGAGGTAAATCCCGAGTGACACTATATGTTTGTTGTGGGGGGAAGCTCAGTATGCCATGGCGTGCGGTTTCCTTGTCCGCTGCATGGTCTTGGTGTCAGGTCAAGGTCTGCTGATCTGTTGTGATGTCTAGCTTTCCTGTCATAAACCATCCTCATCATCTCCACTGTGAAATGCTGTCCACTGTGATCCAGGAGAACACCAGCCCTCCTCTTTCACAGTGGCCTTGGCCTCCCAACACCAGAGAGCTTAACATTAGAGGCAATGTGAGGGTGCAGTATGAGGAGGACTGGGAGCCAGGGCCTTTGAGAAGAATCCAAATGAGTATAATGTGATGTCATCCCCATTGGATGTCACTATGGCTCAGTCTGAAGATGGGTTCTTTGGAGAAATATTTCCTAGATGATTTGATGTCGAGGACTTGTTTAGTTAGGTGGATTACACACTTGTTACTCAAATCAAATCAAATTTTATTTGTCACATGCACATGGTTAGCAGATGTTAATGCGGGTGTAGCAAAATGCTTGTGCTTCTAGTTCCAACCATGCAGTAATATCTAACAACTAATCGAACAATTTCACAACAACTACCTTATACACACAAGTGTAAAGGAATGAATAAGAATAAGTACATAAAAATATATGAATGAGCGATGGCCGAATGGCATAGGCAAGATGCAGTAGATAGTATAGAGTACAGTATATACATATGAGATGAGTAGTGTAGAGTATGTAAACATTATATAAAGTGGCATGGTTTAAAGTGACTAGTGATACATTTATTACATCCAAATTGTAATTATTAAAGTGGCTAGAGATGAGTCAATATGTTGGTAGCAGCCACTCAATGTTAGTGATGGCTGTTTAACAGTCATTGCTAGTGTCACAGTGAATAATAGAGGAGTTGTAACATTGCGATACATTTTGAAATACTGTAACTTCTTGTCATGATGAGTGTTATGAATCTAACATGATTGTGAGTTTTTAACGTGAAAGCTAGACTCGGACTGGTAATTGCCAAGAGGAACATGTGAGTGTGAATGAGAAAGTAAAACCCATCACTATGCATAAAGGACCAGGTCAGTGACCACAAGGTCAGGGACAACGCACAGTCAGGTGGCTGTCACACACACTCCTCACAACCATTCCTCGTGCGTGTCGATTTAGATGAGTGTTCACAAACTGGTGGTAAATACAGACCTCACCACTGTGCTCTGACTGAGTGACTGAGTGACTGTTTTCAGGGACTGTGTGTGTCTCCCCTGAGAGGATGAAACAGGGTGACAAAGCATTATATCAGCAGTAACCAGAGCTGGTGCCCATCATGCATGAGAGAGACATAAAAACGCAGACTCATGACGAACACTAGGAGACCTGGCAACACTTTTAACACATTAAGGCATGGTTTCCCAAACTCGGTTATGGGGCCCCTTGGGTGCACATTTTGGTTTTTGCCCTAGCACTAAACAGCTGATTAAAGTAATAAAATATTGATGATGAGTTGGTTATTTGAATCAGATGTGTTGTGCTAGGGCAAAAACCAAAACGTGCACCCAGAGGGGCCCCAGGACCGGGTTTGGGAAACCCTGCTAATTTAAGGATCATCTGAGATTAACCAGCACAAAATAAGAGATAGATTAACCATAACTGGTTGACTGGGTGACTACTGTTTATGCCCTGACATTAAACTGCCTGTTGGGTCAGAGAGCTAGCCCCTTCACTTAAAGATGCACAATGCGGAAATCGCTCCACCATTTCCTGGTTGCAAAAATGTCAGTTTATGTGACAATACAAGCAAGTATAGTGTAGAGAATCATTGTACTATCTAAACCGCTGTGATATATATTTTCCATAAGCAAAAATATTGTATTTTCAGCTGATTGAAGCTTGTGTACAAAACCGAGAGTAAAAGACGCAAAAACTAAATTTAGGAACAGGAACCATAGAAATAGCGCACATAGAAAATATCTACTGCTTCTTAGACTTGCTTTCAACGAAAATGACAGATCCATAACTGACATTTTTATGTGAATTTGGTCAGGTCCCTAAAAGTGACATATCCCAGTTTTAAAATAACAGCACAGCAATTATAGAGATTATCTGCTGTTTAAATAACCCAAAAGGTAAAACAGAAGGTGGAAACTTATATTAAAAAGGCCATTTGGCCAGAGAGATAGTGACTAGTGAACCTGTGCTGATCATTCACTGTGCTCTGTCACTGATGCTATATATCACTGTTATGGTCCACGGTTATGGTCCACTGTTATGGTCCGCTGAGTCTGCAGTGTTTCCCCTATATAAATCGTGGCTACCACTTAGTACTGAGTGATTAGTGCGGTTTCGGTTCAGTTTCGGTTTGTATAATGTAGATGTATAGATGTAGACCATTGGAGGCTGCTGAGGGGAGGACAGCTCATAATAATTGCTGGAACAGAGCAAATGGAATGGCTTCAAACCATGTGTTTGGTGTATTTGATACCATTCCACTAATTCCTCTCAAATCAAATCCAATCAAATGTATTTGTCACATACACATGGTTAGCAGATGTTAATGCAAGTGTAGCGAAATGCTTGTGCTTCTAGTTCCGACAATGCAGTAATAACCAACGAGTAATCTAACTAACAATTCCAAAACTACTACCTTATACACACACAAGTGTAAAGGGATAAAGAATATGTACATAAAGATATATGAATGATGGTACAGAGCGGCATAGGCAAGATGCAGTAGATGGTATCGAGTACAGTATATACATATATATACATATGAGATGAGTATGTAAACAAAGTGGCATAGTTTAAAGTGGCTAGTGATACATGTATTACATAAAGATGCAGTAGATGATGTAGAGTACAGTATATACGTATACATATGAGATGAATAATGTAGGGTATGTAAACATTATATTAAGTAGCATTGTTTAAAGTGGCTAGTGATATATTTTACATCAATTCCCATCAATTCCCATTATTAAAGTGGCTGGAGTTGAATCAGTGTGTTGGCAGCAGCCACTCAATGTTAGTGGTGGCTGTTTAACAGTCGGATGGCCTTGAGATAGAAGCTGTTTTTCAGTCTCTCGGTCCCAGCTTTCATGCACCTGTACTGACCTCGCCTGCACCTGTACTGACCTCGCCTAATGGTATCAAACACTAATTCCTCTCCAGCCATAACCACGCGCCCGTCCTGCCCAATTAAGGTGCCACCACCCTCCTGCGATGTAGACATAACTAATGGCCAATAGTACTTTATTCAGGTGACTCATACTACTGTAATAACTTCTTCAATTCAAATCAGTGCGGAAACACCTGTGAACGAACCTAGTGCAGCGGATCAAAGGTCTGTAGGTGGGTGTAGTTATGTTAGTCATCTAGTGTTGGCAGTTAAGAGGTTAGCTGATACGTACAGTATCTGTCAATATAGTGACTGAAAGTGGGTGAGTACAGTACTTCTATTGCTGTGTGAACTACTGGATCAATATGCATTTTACGGTTATATGGGGGAAATACAATATGGCAATGTGAGGGGGGGGAGAGGCTTTCTGAGGGCATTTTGTGTTAACATAACCCCCCCCTCCTCCGAACAATGCTGTTGTTTTGGATGGTAGGATAAAGCCGGGGATCCCCTGCCAAGCTGCTGGCCTCGGCCCACTTTGTGTGTTACTCTGTACTGTCAGTGTGTTAGGCAATGCTGTGTGTTATAGTAAACCTGCTGTGGTTTTTGGGATGATTGCGTGACAGACAGAGGGGGATTTAGTGAATATAATATAACAGGGCCTGGCTGTATGTGGAAGTGGGGACTAGGGCTGACTCTAGCTAGCACTAATCCCCATGCAGCAGAAACAGCTGGGTCTCTCAGGCTTTTACACTCAATCTGAGCATAAAGCAGAATTATGCTCCTTTATGTTAAATAGGAAATTGCACTCAAAGTTGCACTCAACTGGGAAGCTTTACATCAAATCTAATCAATGTTTTTTTTGTCACGAGCGCCGAATACAACAGGTATAGTAGACCTTACAGTGAAACTATTACTTACAAGCCCTAACCAACAGTGCAATTTAAGTTTAAAAAAAGGTATTAGGTAAAAAAATAGATAAGTAAAGAAATATAAAAGAAAACAGTAAAATGACGGTGAAAATAACAGTAGCGAGGCTATAATACAGGTGGTACTGGTACAAGGTCAATGTGCAGGGCACCGGTTAGTCGGGCTAATTGAGGTAATATGTACATGTAGGTATAGTTAAAGTGACTATGCATAGACGATAAACAGAAAGTAGCAGTAGCGGGGGTTGGTGTGTGGGAGGTGTCGGGACACAATGCAAATAGTCCGGGTAGCCATTTGATTACCTGTTCAGGAGTCTTATGGCTTGGGGGAAAAATCTGTTGAGAAACCTTTTGGTCCTAGACTTGGCGCTCCGGTACCGCTTGCCATGCGGTAGCAGAGAGAATAGTCTATGACTGGGGTGGCTGTGGTCGTTGACAATTTTGGGGCCTTCCTCTGACACCGCCTGGTGTAGAGGTCCTGGATGGCAGGCATCTTAGCCCCAGTGATGCACTGGGCCGTACGCACGACCCTCTAGTGCATTTCCGTCAGAGGCAGAGCAGTTGCCGTAACAGGCAGTGATGCAAACAGTCAGGATGCTCTCGATGTTTCAGTTGTAGAACCTTTTGCGGATCTGAGGATCCATGCCAAATCTTTTCAATCTCCTGAGGGGGAATAGGTTTTGTTGTGCCCTCTTTACGACCGTCTTTGTGTGTTTGGACCCTTCTAGTTTGTTGGTGACGTGGACACCAAGGAACTTTAAGCTCTCAACTTGCTCCACTACAGCCCAGTCGATGAGAATGGGGGTGTTCTCTGTCTTCCTTTTCCTGTAGTCCACAATCATCTCCTTTGTCTTGATTACGTTGAGGGATAGGTTGTTATTCTGGCACCACCCGGTTAGGTCTCTGACCTCCTCCCTATAGGCTGTCTCGTCTTTGTCAGTGATCAGGCCTACCGCCGTTGTGTCATCTGCAAACTTAATGATAGTGTTGGAGTCATGCCTGGCCATGCAGTCGTGGGTGAACAGGGAGTACAGGAGGGGACTGAACACGCATCCCTGAGGGGCTCCAGTGTTGAGGATCATCGTGGCAGATGTGTTGCTACCTACCCTCACTGGGGACAGCCTGTCAGGAAGTCCAGAATCCAGTTTCAGAGGGAGATGTTTAGTCCCAGGATCCTTAGTTTAGTGATGAGCTTTGAGGGCACTATGGTGTCGAACGCTGAGCTGTAGTCAATTAATACCATTCTCATGTAGGTGTTCCTTTATCCAGGTGGGAAAGGGCAGTGTGGAGTGCAATAGAGATTGCATGATCTGTTTGAGCAGTATGCAAATTGGAGTGGGTCTAGGGTAGCAGTCAGACTGGGGGATGTAGCAGTGTAGCAGTCAGACTGGGGGATGTAGCAGTCCAGAACCTAATCATGTGATGAGGTAAGACAATGATGTGTAGCAGATAGAATGTTGTACCACTAAATGTATACTACAAAATGTACTGTCACAACCTATTTAATACTAATGCTTGAATAATTGTATTTCTCTTTTTTTGTTTGCTTTAATTTTTCTATGTTTTATTTTTATTCATGTTTATGTTTTGATTTGTCCGCTCTTCTCCCAACCATAGGGAAGAGTTGGGATGGGGGGTAGTGGGTGGGTGGATGGGCATGAAAAGATTGTTCCTGTATTATGAATTACTGTTGCTGTTACTAAATATTGTTATTGTGCGGGAATAATTGTGGGGGAATAATTGTGGGGGAATAATTGTAATGAATGGAGTTACCTTCAAAGGAAAGTTAGAGGTAGAGAGAACTCTTTGAATGAAAATAAATGTATATAGGAGGGAAAAGGCTTCTGAAACAGTCTAAATTCCGGGTTCATTAGAAGAGAGAAAAGACAGCCTAATTGATTGAATGGGGATCAGAGAACATAAAGGATTTAAGAGAAGAAAGACTGATATGGTAAGCAGAACTTTTAAAGGAAGAGGGGTATAAAATGAAATACAGCACAGTAGATTAAGATTTGGAGGTGGCGATTGAGTTCAGAAAGAGGCAGGTCGTTCTACTCTTCGAAAAGAGTACCCCTTTGATATTTTAGGTATAAATTGTGCACCAATATCGAATTTTAAAAGCCTTTTATATTAAATGAAATTAACTTTAATATAGACCACATGCAAAATTCAATAAATCTAGTGATTAATTTATCAGTCCCTCACTTTATGGTCAACCTGTAACGGTTTTCTTGTGGTGAAGGAGAGGCGGACCAAAATGCAGCGTGGTTTCTATTCATGGTTCTTTAATAAAGAAAAACTATACATGAATAGACTAACAAAAACAATAAACGTGAGAAAACCTAAACAGCCCTATCTGGTGCAAACACAGAGACAGGAACAATCACCCACAAAACCCAACACCAAACAGGCTACCTAAATATGGTTCCCAATCAGAGACAATGACTAACACCTGCCTCTGATTGAGAACCATATCTGGCCAAACATAGAAATAGACAAACTAGACATGTAACATAGAATGCCCACTCAGATCACACCCTGACCAAACAAAACATAGAAACATACAAAGCAAACTATGGTCAGGGTGTAACAGTACCCCCCCCCCAAGGTGCGGACTCCGGCCGCAAAACCTGAACCTATTGGGGAGGATCTGGGTGGGCATCTGTCCGCGGTGGCGGCTCTGGTGCTGGACGTGGCCCCCACTTCACCATAGTCTTAGTCCGCCACCTTGTCCGATTCCGTGGCCTCCTAACCACGGCAACCCTTCTAAATGACCCCACTGGACAGAGGGGCAGCTCGGGACAGAGGGGCAGCTCGGGACAGAGGGGCAGCTCGGGACAGAGGGGCGGAAGCTCTGGCAGCTCGGGACAGAGGGGCGGAAGCTCTGGCAGCTCGGGACAGAGGGGCGGAAGCTCTGGCAGCTCGGGACAGAGGGGCGGAAGCTCTGGCAGCTCGGGACAGAGGGGCGGAAGCTCTGGCGCCTCTGGGCAGAGGGGCTCTGGCGCCTCTGGGCATAGGGGCTCTGGCGCCTCTGGGCTGAGGTGCTCTGGCGCCTCTGGGCTGAGGGGCTCTGGCGGGAGACTCCGGCAGCGCTGGAGAGGAGGAAGGCTCCGGCAGCGCTGGACAGGCGGGAGACTCCGGCAGCGCAGGAGAAGAGGAAGGCTCCGGCAGCGCTGAACAGGCGGGAGACTCCGGCAGCGCTGAACAGGCGGGAGACTCCGGCAGCGCAGGAGAGGAGGAAGGCTCCGGCAGCGCTGGACAGGCGAGGCGCACTGTAGGCCTGATGCGTGGTGTTGGCACTGGTGGTACTGGGCCGAGGACACGCACAGGAAGCCTGGTGCGGGGAGCTGCCGCCGGAGGGCTGGTGCGTGGAGGTGGTACTGGATAGACCGGACCGTGCAGGTGCACTGGAGCTCTTGAGCACCGAGCCTGCCCAACCCTACCTGGTTGCATGCTCCCGGTCGCCCTGCCAGTGCGGCGAGGTGGAATAGCCCGCACTGGGCTATGCAGGCGAACCGGGGACACCGTGCGCAAGGCTGGTGCCATGTAAGCCGGCCCAAGGAGACGCACTGGAGACCAGATGCGTAGAGCCGGCTTCATGGCACTTGGCTCAATGCTCACTCTAGCCCGGCCGATATGCGGAGCTGGTATGTACAGCACTGGGCTATGCACCCGCTCTGGGGACACCGTGCGCTCCACACCATAACACGGTGCCTGCCCTCCGGTAAGCACAGGAAGTTGGCGCAGGTCTCCTACCTGGCTTCGCCATACTTCCTGTGTTCCCCGCCCAAGAAATTTTAGGGGCTGACTCTCGGGCTTCCTACCGCGCCGCCGTGCTTGTTTCTCCAACTCCATTCTCCTGTTCCCCTCTTCACACTGCTCCAGCGAATCCCAGGCTGGCTCCGGCACTCTCCCTGGGTCGACCGCCCACCTGTCTATCTCTTCCCAAGTCGTATAGTCCAGACATTGCTGCCTCTCCTGCTGTTGCTGCTTTTCACCACGCCGCTTGGTCCTGTTGTGGTGGGTGATTCTGTAACGGTTTTCTTGCGGTGAAGGAGAGGCGGACCAAAATGCAGCGTGGTTTCTATTCATGTTTAATTTATAAAGACTCTACACATGAACAAACTAACAAAACAACCTAAACAGCCTATCTGGTGAAAACAAACACAGAGACAGGAACAATCACCCACAAAACCCAACACAAAACAGGCTACCTAGATATGGTTCTCAATCAGAGGCAGGTGTTAGTCTTTGCCTCTGATTGGGAACCATATTTAGGTAGCCTGTTTTGTGTTGGGTTTTGTGGGTGATTGAAAGGACTGAAAGGATTGAGCGTAACACGTCAACTCTGTTACCCATAGATAGACAGGCTGGAAATGTTTTAACAATTTAATTCGTTTTGTGAAGCCCCTCCCTGTTACAGACAACTAGTTTCCATTCTTCCTCTCACAAGGGAATGTTTGGCTGATTTAAGATGAAATCGTCAATGCTGTTACTGTCAACCCTGTTACATTATTTGGCACTTAGTAGGCACTTACTGAACTCTTTATTTAACCTCTTTATTACATAATGTTAAAACTTGTGAAACATTTTAATTTTCAAAGTTACACTACCCAAAAAGTACTCAGTTGATGGAGTGACACAGGGACATTAATCTGATGTTTGTATGCATCTTTCCTACATTGGATGGATGCACAAACGCTGAGCTGTGATTTAGCTATTTTATTAACTGCTGTGGTCCTGCCTGAATGCGTGCTTGTTTGCCGCGTTTTGACAGTGAATTTTGATGAGGTTTATGTGTGTCTCGCAGTATTTTCTCTCTCCTAGGAGCTGCTACAAATGTGTCAATGTAGTGATCTCACTATTCCTACTGTACCTAGTGTGGCTGCTCCTAAAACATTGGGGCACAGTTTCAACCATGGCCAACAAACACTGTACATACTCAAATCTGCAGGCTGGTGCACAATAGCAGCATGGAGATCCTTGTTTGAGTGTGTTTGTGTGTGCCTGTGTGTTTGTGGATGTGTGTGTTTGTGTAGTGTCCGGACAGTGATCGCTTGTTCATGTGTGAAGGAAGAGAGCGTGATGAGTGGAGGGGAAGGAGGAAAAAAGGATGAAGATGTGGGTGTGCGTGTCTATCTGTGTGGCCGTGAGTGTGAGGAGTTCCACTCATAGACCATTTGTGTAGAGCAGCTCTCAACGTATGTATTAGTTTCGCTGTCTTTCTCACAAAGATAAACTCATTATGAGGACTAAATGGTGCATTGTGAAGAGAGGAGAATGTCCTCCCTCTTTAAAGCGAGCTTGGATGCTTCTATCCCCTACTGCACTGTAGCACGCAGGGCTGGATCACGCAAGGCAAAGAAAAGCATGCGGTTTTGCAACAAAGTAGCAATTGGAACCCTCTTTTACAATAATTTGAAATTATAATCCAGGGTAATTCATTAAATGAATAACTTCCACGGTTTAGACAGTGAACCCTTCAGGTTCCTTGCATAGGCGTAGTGAGTCCTCCATTCATTGGTTACTGTACTGTATGTGTTCAGTACACCCGAATGGCTCTCTCCGCCTTTTGGGACACAGTGGTGGGGTTCCAGGTCATCTTTATTGCACTGCTCAGGCTACCAGATCTAGCAGCAGCTGGAAACCACTTTCATATGATAGCATATTGCAGTCTTCTGCACAGCGTCAAAAAAGATGCCCTGGAACATGGCCAATAACTGGCTTTGATTACACAGCTGCTGGTCGGAACCACCTCTCTCAAAGGGAAGCGCTCTGGAATGACACCTGATGCCTCACCTGGTGCAGGTTAACGACTGAACATGTCTTATTAGTCTCAGGTGTGTCTGCTCTTATCTCAGACAGCATCTCACTCTTCCAACTCCACCTCAACCATGCTGATTTCATTACGATTACACCACTCTCGTCCAAGAAGTCTAATTTCCAGGTTCATCGGAACACTGACACCCTTTGATGCTGTTACTCACCTGAAGTGTTTATAATTGACTCATTTACTACAGTGTTGTGACTCAGGGAGAAATTCGTCATCAATGAATGATGTTATATGCTGTCAAACCAGTGGAAATATGTATGTCAACATCAAGTAATATCTGTGTGATATCTTTGCAACTATGCAATAATGCAACACAAATAACGCAACACTTTCAGTGTTGCATAATTGTTGTTACTGTACCAAAAATGAGATAGAATATGTCTCCAACCGTGAAAAGGCCAAATATTGGTTTATTGGTAGGACCAGATGGCCGACGATAAAACACACACAGACACACATATAGCAGAGAGGAGCAGTGATATCTTGTGAAAATAACTAAAGAAGCCAAACTGAGCTTGGCCCCACTAAGTGAGCTGCATGGCACTGCAGCAAACTTTCATAATAGTGGCACATGAAGGAGACAATGCTAGCTGTGAGAGGCGAGAGCAGAGCATGACTCTGTCAGTAGCTGATCACTACGGGGGTATTTACCTAACAGGCAGATAGTGCCCTGTGAGAAATTTAGAGCAATGCAAAAACCACAGCATGACAACTTGTCTGTTGGCCTGAATAGGCCTAGTTTATAATGTGTTCTGCAGTGGTGGTGGGTACTAATGTAGGGTCAGAACAGCTAGCTGCAGTGGGGGAAAGAGGATGTGGGAGAGACGGCAGGAGGAGACCCCGATTATGGTGACATCGTTCATTAATATCTTTTACGGTTCCAGACATTTTTTGATTTTACATGGACTCTGTTCTGGTCTCTTCCCAGAGCCACTGTGTCTAGTTTAACGACATGTAGACCCATGTGTTTTGGCTAGCAATAACCCAGTCTTATGTCAAACCCTGTTCTTATTGTGGGCTGGGGGATGGTGTCTGTCAGCTAGGCTATATCCCCCACTGGGAGATTACCTTTTGGCCTAAATACCCCCCCCCCCATGTTAAAGAGGCAGTGGTTTGTCTGCTGCTGGATTTAGTAGGGTGCACATATGGTGACAACCATTAGCCAAGATCAGCCATCAATATGAACTTTGATTGGTGGGCCTGAAAACAAGTATGCAGTTGTGGAGGAATGCAGTATTGGTTTAGCACCAAATATTGTACTGATGGATGATGATAATAATGTGTATGATGATGATGCTGATGACCTGTGACCTCTAACCTCTGTAGTCTCTCCCTTTCAGGATAATGGACCTAAGCTTGCATGACGCTCTCACGGACGGGGCGCCTAAGTCAGGACCGGACAGCCTGGTGAGGAGGGACTTCATGGCCTCCCTTGAGAAAGAAACTTTTGATGACAAAGTGGGCGAGACTGTAGGAAAGACTGACTACCGCCCTCTGCTGGACGGAAAGGATGGGAAAGGTAAGCGGGGATGCAGGATGCAGACTTTGTGGTATTGGGAAAACCCATAGAGAATTGGGGCAGCAGAGACAATCCAGTGAGAGGATTTTGCTGGTTGTTTTACTCAGTAAAGGCAAACATTGTGACGTATAGCTGGATGGCAGCTGCTTGCCTTACAGCTGAAATCCCTTCCCCCAATGTAATCCTTTGTATCTATGCAGATTATCCATATCTCATGTAAGCATACAAAATAACATACACATATGCTATTTATATATAGCATATACAATACTCTGTGTGTACAGTATAGTATGTGTATTGTGTAAGTGAATGTGTTGAATCATGGAGAGAGCGGAGACCTAAGGGACAGAGGAACCAGGCCAGACAATGTTCAGGAACAGAACCACTCCCATCCAGCTCCTGCTATTTACTATGCTCTCTTCCTGCCACAGCTCAGGCTGCATGAATACTGTCTGATTTTAAACAAGTGTGTGTGTGTGTGTGTGTGTGTGTGTGTGTGTGTGTGTGTGTGTGTGTGTGTGTGTGTGTGTGTGTGTGTGTGTGTGTGTGGACAATGTCTATATACAGTGCATTCGGAAAGTATTCAGACCCCTTGACTATTCCCACATTTTGTTAAATTACAGCCATATTCTAAAATGGATTAAATCAAATCAAATCTACACACAATACCCCATAATAACAATGCGAAAACATTTTTTTTTTTTTATTGCAAGTTTATTAAAACTAAAAACAGAAATACCTTATTTACATAAGTATTAAGACAATTTGGCTATGAGACTCCAAATTGAGCTCAGGTGCAACCTGTTTCCATTGATCATCCTTGAGCTGTTTCGACAACTTGATTGGAGTCCACTTGTGGTAAATTCTATTGATTGGACATGATTTGGAAAGGCACACACCTGTCTATTTAAGGTTCCATAGTTGACAGTGCATGTCAGAGCAAATACCAAGCCATGAGGTCGAAAGAATTGTCCGTAGAGCTCTGAGACAGGATTGTGTCGAGGCACAGATCTGGAGAAGGGTACCAAAACATTTCTTTGGCATTAAAGGTCCACAAGAACACAGTGGCCTCCAGCATTCTTAAATTGAAGAAGTTTGTACTGACTCTAAAGTGTCTGAATACTTATGTACATTTGATATTTCAGTTTTTTGTTTTTAATACATTTCTGTACAGTTAATCCATTTTAGAATAAGGCTGTAACATTACAATATGTGGAAAAAGTCAAGGGGTCTGAATACTTTCCGAATGCATTGTAAAAACGAGTCATTGCAGTCATTGGGATCTCTGTCATTCAGTGGTAATGTGCACTGATGTTATTATGATTGGGTTTTTCCTGAACTTCTTGGGTGGCAACTTCCCCCTGACTCACTGAGAGAAAAAAAAAATGGCTACTGGAAAAGTCCTGTGTTTGTTTCCCTCTGCCAAGAAAGTACTTCACAGTTCATGAGAACTGTCATGAACATGAGGGGAAATTCACTCCTTTGGGCCATACCGTCACTGTTGTTCACCCTCAAATTTAGTTGTTTATTGTGAAGTATGGAGATAGCTGAATTATCCGCTTTTGGCTATGTTGGATGGCAATTGGTCTTTTAGCCCCAGAGTAAAATAGCTAATTTGCACAGAAATAACAACAGAGAAACAGAGAAAAGAACAAAAAGTTCAGTGACTGAAGATTCTGTTATATAGCTATACAATTGGACAACGCTGCTTCTCACAGTAACAGTAGAATAACCAAATATGACAGAATATGATAAAGCTCATATGTACAGTGATTAGTGGTCTGGTCTAAAAAAATATCCCAATGCCCCAGGCAGTGATTGGGGACACTGCCCTGTGTAGGGTGCCGTCTTTCGGATGGGACGTTAAACGGGTGTCCTGACTCTCTGAGGTCATTAAAGATCCCATGGCACTTATCGTAAGAGTAGGGGTGTTAAACCCGGTGTCCTGACTTTCTGAGGTCATTAAAGATCCCATGGCACTTATCGTAAGAGTAGGGGTGTTAACCCCGGTGTCCTGGCTAAATTCCCAATCCGGCCCTCAAACCATCACGGTCACCTAATAATCCACAGTTTACAATTGCCTCATTCATCCCCCTCCTCCCCCTGTAACTATTCCCCAGGTCGTTGCTGTAAATGAGAAAGTGTTCTCAGTCAACTTACCTGGTAAAATAATGGATAGAAATAAAATAAATGTGTCTCCTCCACTCCAGATAGTATGCTTTCTCCCAGGCAGTTCTTTCAGATCCAGCCCTCTAACCACAGACATGGTCTCATTATACCGCAGACTGACAGCACTCCCAGCACCAAAAGCACTCATACTCTCTACCTGTCTGGAATGGGTCCTATGTGTAGCTGGTAGTCAGGCGCAGGACAGCAGATATGAGTAATCAACGTACTTTTACTCAAAATAACAAATATACAAAGTAACAAATACACGCACACCATGACAGACCGAAAATACAATAAACAATCACTCACAAAAAAAACATGGGGGAACAGAGGGTTAAATAATGAACAAGTAATTGTGGGATTGAAATCAGGTGTGTAAAACAAAGACAAACACATGGAAAATGAAAAATGGATCGGCAGTGGCTAGAAGGACGGTAACGTTGACCGCCGAACGCCGCCCGAACAAGCAGAGGGACCGACTTTGGCGCAAGTCGTGACACTCTCTCTTTCTCTACCTCTCTCTGGCTCCAGCCGCGTGCCAACACCGACATCGGGGACGACCCGGAGGACAAGGCGCAGGGCGATCCGGATGGAGACGGTGGAAATCCCGCAGCAACGAAGGGTCGAGGACGTCCTCCCCGGCACCCAGCATCTCTCCTCTGGACCATACCCCTCCCACTCCACGACGTACTGAGACCCCTCGCCCGACGCCTTGAGTCCAGGATAGCTCGAACAGCATATGCCGGGGTCCCCTCCATGTCCAGAGGGGGCGGAGGAACCTCCCGCACCTCAGCTTCCTGGAGTTGACCAGCCAACATCGGCCTAAGGAGAGACACATGGAACGAGGGATTAATATGATCATCTGGGGGAAGCTGTAACCTGTAGCATACCTCGTTCAGTCTCCTCAGGACTTTTAATGGCCCCGCAAACCACAGACCCAGCTTCCGGCAGGGCAGGCGGAGGGGCAGGTTTCAGGTCGAGAGCCAGACCCGGTCCCCCGGTGCAAACACTGGGGCCTCACTGCGGTGGCGGTCAGCGCCCTCTTTTTGCCCGTTGTAGGTGCACATGGGCGGTGTCCCAGGTCTCCTCCAAGCGCTTGAACCATTCGTCCAGTGCAGGAGCTTCGATCTGGCTCTTGATGCCACTGTGCCAGAACCGGATGATATCCCAGTACGCACTGGAAAGGCGAGAGGTTAGTGGAGGAGTGGCGGAGAGAGTTTTGGGCCATCTCTGCCCAGGGGATGAACGGCGCCCACTCCCCCGGCCAGTCCTGGAAATATGACCGCAGAAACCTACCCACATCCTGGTTTATTCTCTCCACCTGCCCGTTACTCTCGGGTTGAAAACCGGAGGTGAGGCTGACCGAGACCCCCAGACGTTCCATGAACGCTCTTCAGTCCCTGGACGTGAACTGGGGACCTCGATCAGAGACTATGTCTTCAGGCACCCCGTAGTGCCGGAAGACATGAGTGAACAGGGCCTCTGCAGTCTGTAGGGCTGTAGGGAGACCGGGCAAAGGGAGGAGACGGCAGGAGTTAGAAAACCGATCTACAATGACCAGGATCGTGGTGTTCCCCTGTGAGGGAGGAAGATCCGTCAGGATGTCCACCGACAGGTGCGACCACGGCCGTTGTGGAACTGGTAGCGGCTGTAATTTCCCTCTGGGCAGTTGCCTGGGAGCCTTGCACTGGGCGCACCCCGAGCAGGAGGAAACATAAACCCTCATGTCCTTGGCCAAGGTGGGCCACCAGTACTTCCCACTAAGACAACGCACCGTCCGCCCGATGCCATAATGACCAGAGGAGGGTGACGTATGTGCCCAATAGATCAAACGGTCGCAGACAGCAGACGGAACGTACAGGCGCCCAGCTGGACACTGGGGGGAGTGGGCTCTGTGCGTAATGCCCGCTCGATATCCGCGTCCAGCTCCCACACCACCGGTGCCACCAGGCAAGAGGCCGGAAGTATGGGAGTGTGATCCATGGACCACTCCTCTGTGTCATACATCCGGGATAGTGCGTCTGCCTTAGCGTTCTGGGAACCTGGTCTGTAGGATAGGGTGAAAACAAAACGGGTAAAGAACATAGCCCACCTTGCCTGGCGAGGGTTCAGTCTCCTCGCCGCCCGGATTTACTCCAGATTGCGGTGGTCAGTCCAGAAGAGAAAAG
The DNA here is from genome assembly GCF_036934945.1 of Oncorhynchus masou masou. NCBI lineage: Eukaryota > Metazoa > Chordata > Actinopteri > Salmoniformes > Salmonidae > Oncorhynchus > Oncorhynchus masou. Next base: position 25,607,559 of record NC_088214.1, on the reverse strand, counting down.
GGTGTTTAGCCCCCTCAAGCCAATGTCTCCTCGGCTTCAAAGCCTTGACAACAGCCAACAACTCCCGGTCCCCCACATCATAGTGTTGCTCCGCTGGGCTAAGCTTTTTCGAAAAGAAGGCACAGGGGCAGAGCTTTGGTGGCTTTCCCAAGCGCTGAGAGAGCACGGCTCCTATCCCAGCCTCGGACGCGTCCACCTCCACTATGAACACCAAAGAGGGATCCGGATTAGCCAGCACGGGAGCCCAGGTAAACAGAGCCTTCAGGTGACCAAAAGCCCTGTCCGCCTCAGCCGAACACTGCAGCCGCACCGGTCCTCCCTTCAACAGTGAGGTAATGGGAGCTGCTACCTGACCAAACCCCCGGGTAAACCTCCGGTAGTAGTTGACAAACCCCATAAACCGCTGCACTTCCTTTACCGGGAGTAGGCCAATTACGCAAGGCTGAAATGCGGTCACTCTCCATCTCCACACCTGACGTGGAAATGCGGTACCCTAAGAAGGAGACGGACTGTTGGAAGAACAGACATTTCTCAGCCTTGACGTACAGGTCATGCTCCAACAGTCGACCAAGCACCCTGCGCACAAGGGACACAATGTCATCAATATACACCACTACACCCTGCCCGTGCAGGTCCCAGAAAATCTCATCAACAGAGGCCTGGAAGACTGATAGAGCATTCATCAACCCGTACGGCATGACGAGGTACTTATAGTGCCCTGAGGTGGTACTAAATGCTGTCTTCCACTCGTCCCCCTCCTGGATACGCACCAGGTTGTAAGCGATCCTGAGATCCAATTTTGTGAAGAAGCGCACCCCGTGCATTGCCTCGATCGCACTGGCGATGAGAGGCAGTGGGTAGCTGTCCCTCACAGTGATCTGATTGACGCAAACCCCCATCCTTCTTCATCACATAAAAGAAACTTGAGGAGGCAGGTTTCCATAGCCACCGTCTCCTCCTGTGACAGAGGATACACGTGACTCCTGCGCCTACCAGGAGATTTATTGCACAATACCCCCGTCGATGAGGTGGTCATTTAGTCGCCCTCTTCTTACAGAAGGCGAGAGCCAAATCGGCATATTCTGAGGGGATGTGCACGGTGGAGACCTGGTCTGGACTTTCCACCGTAGTCGCACCGATGGAAACCCCCACACACCTCCATGAGCACTCTCGTGACCACCCCTTGAGAGCACTCTGTAGTCACGAAATAGTGGGGTCATGATAGGCTAACCAGGGTAAGCCCAGCACCACGGGAAACGCAGGAGAATCAATAAGGAAGAGACTGATTCTCTCCACATGACCCTCCTGCATAACCATGTCAAATGGAGCGGTGGCCTCCGTAATCAGCCCTGACCCTAATGGTCGACTATCTAGGGCGTGCACAGGGGAAGGCATATCCACAGGAACAAGGAGAATCCCTAAACTATGAGCAAATGAACGGTCAATAAAATTCCCAGCTGCACCTGAATCTACTAGTGCCTTATGCTGGGAATGCGGGGAAAACTCAGGAAATGAAATAAACACATACATGTGAGCAACAGGGGTCTCTGGGTGAGCCTGGTGCCGACTCACCTGGGGTGACACAATAGTGCCCTGCCTGCTGCCTGAGGAACCCCTCCAGCACCGACCAGCAGTGTGCCCTCTGCTGTCACAGATGATGCAGGAAATAGCCACTCCTCCGGTCGCCCTAAGTGCAGCCCCTCCCAGCTCCATGGGCGTCGGAGCGGAGGTGCTGGGGGATGGAACTGACAGGTCCCGATCCGGACGTCCGCGGGCAGGTTGTCCAGCCGGATGGACAGGTCCACCAGCTGGTCCAATGTGAGGGTGGTGTCTCTGCAGGCCAACTCCCGACGGACGTCCTCGCGCAGACTGTACCTGTAGTGATCAATCAGGGCCCTGCAGGTGAACTCTGCATAATGATCCAACGCCGCATCTCCCTCACACCATACGGCGTTGGACCACTCCAGGGCTTTGTCTGAGACGCAGGAGACGAGGGTGGACACACTCTCACGCCCCTCTCTTTGTCTTCCTTTCTCTCTCTCACTCCCTCTCTCTCTTTGTCTTCCTTTCTCTCTCTCACTCCCTCTCTCTCTTTGTCTTCCTTTCTCTCTCTCACTCCCTCTCTCTCTTTGTCTTCCTTTCTCTCTCTCACTCCCTCTCTCTCTTTGTCTCCCCACTCTGTCTTCCAATCTCTCTGTTTCTCCCTCTTCCCATCTAGCTGTCTATCCCAGTCTTTGTCCATCTCTCCCACACTCCCTCTCTCTCACTCCCTCTCTCTCTTTGTCTTCCTTTCTCTCTCTCATTCCCTCTCTCTCTTTGTCTCCCCACTCTGTCTTCCAATCTCTCTGTTTCTCCCTCTTCCCATCTAGCTGTCTATCCCAGTCTTTGTCCATCTCTCCCACACTCCCTCTCTCTCACTCCCTCTCTCTCTCTTTGTCTCCCTTTCTCTCTCTCACTCCCTCTCTCTCTTTGTCTCTCCTCGCGTCCTGTCACTTCCAGAAGTATCAGCCTGGAGACAGGGCAGCGTTAGCATAGCCCTGACTGGAGCAACATTACAGACTCAGGCGTAAACAAGTCAGGAAACAACCACGTCAATTAACACCCAGACCATTAACACCCAGGCTTCTCCTCTAACATCTTGGCAACAACAGTTGCATGTTAATTATCCTGCTCTAAAAACTATCAACATGTACAGGCATATTCAGTCAAAACAAATGATTAAGATTAGGGATGGATTAGGGATAGATTAGAGAAGGTATTCGTTGACCTCTGAGGCTTTATGACCTTTATGTCAATCTGAAGTCATATACTGTTCTCCCAAGTCTTAGACTCTTCTCTCTGCTACCGCACGGCAAGCAGTACCGGAGCGCCAGGTCTAGGACCAAAAGGCTCCTTAACAGTTTCTAACCCCATGCCATAAGACTGCTGAACAACTAATCAAATGGCCATCCGGACTATTTACATTGACCACCCCCATTGACCCCCCCCCCCCCTTTGTTTTTACTCTGCTGCTACTCACTGTTTATTCTCTATGCATAGTCACTTTACAAATGACCTCGACTAACCTGTACCGCCGCACTTTGACTCAGTAACCCGCTGTATACAACCGCGTTATTGTTATGTAAATGTATTGTGTTACTTTTTGATTGATTAGATTTGATTTACTTTTTGTATATTTAGTAAATATTTGATTAACTCTATTTCTTGAACTGCATTGTTGGTTAAGGGCTTGTAAGTAAGCATTTCACGGTAAGGTCTGCATGTGACAAATAAAAAATGGTTTTATTTGAAAAAAATGTTCTTGATTGACACAGATGTCATTTTTCCCCACACAACCACTTGATTTAATGATGTCTAATTAAGATCAACCAACATCATTAGGCTACGCTACAGCTTGTGGTTTATTTCAGGAGGGCATGCAGAACACTGTACAGTGTAGCATGTTGACTAGTGCTAGCAGTGTGCTGCATGATAGGGGCTCAGGGCAGAGCATGTGACTACAGTAAGCTGGAACATCAATAGCAGAAGGAAACAGTGCGGGTGAGCTCATCAAAAGGACTCATACACACAACACCGGTGTTGGCAGTGCAGATCCGTCTGTGTGTGGGGGTGCTGATGTCAGCATCTCCTCTGTACTGTATGTTGTGATTGATGCTTTTAGAGCAAGACCTCTGGACAACCACTGTGTAGATCAAGGTTTGCCCAAGGAGATATGAGAGCTTTTGCTGCTTATCAGTCACGTACTGTACACTATTCTTCTTGTTTAATACTCCACGTTCGTTCAATACTGTACTTTATCTAACTGATTTAGCTTCTGTTTGATGTCGTCACAATTCTTAGGTTGTCTGATTTGTGGAGTGACAATTCAACATGCCTTGTTCCTTGAACTGAAGCCACGCTACCTTGACATTGAAGTAGGCAAACATATATTTGTATGTTAAATGTCAGTGGAAAATACACACAGTAATAGACTGATATACTAACTTCTATCATCCTATCATGTCAGGATGTGCACTATTACTCCATCTTGTCTGCAGTGTTCAGAAGTATACTGGCCGTGGAGCCTCTTACAGCACCTGTGCTCCTTTTTCCTGTCATTGCATGAGATTCAACCCATGTTTTTATTATGCAGTGCTATCACATGTATCTCACACTGAACTCTCTTTGACCTACACAAAGGCATTGCTATATTCATCAATCATTAAAAGCATTCCCAGAATCTTCCCCATGCCCACTTCTCCCATCCCCCAATGTCCTTCAATCCCAAAGTCATTGGTTGGTTACTTTGGAGATTGTCATGTAGAATTGGATACTTTGATGTGGCTATCCCCTTCGTCTGTTTGTAGTAAAGATAAAGGATTGTTGACGCTCATCATGTCGAATAGCAACCCAAAATGAGAGAAACCCATACATGTACAGAGGAGGGAATTCAGAACAGCTCATCTCACTGTACACTATTCATATTTTCTTTCTGGGAAATTATGCTGTTTTCTCTTTTAGCTACACAAATAATCCCATAAGCGGTGAACAGATTTTTATGCAACTGAAAGACGCCTATCGTGGTGAGGAGGCTGAAGCTGGGTAGGCCTGCCAAATGGTTGTGTGGTACTGGAGAGGTTTGGTGTGGTACTGGACAAGCTGAGTGCATATCAACCCCACAGGGCCCAGCTGAGGCTGGGGCTGATTCCCTGTCAGGCGATAGAGGAGGATGAACTTTATCAGCTCTCTGGCCTCTTAGAAATAGCCCTCAAACAATGTCTTAGAAATGAGAAATAGCCCTCAAACAATGTCTTAGAAATGAGAAATAGTTCTCGAACAATGTCTTATAAATGAGAAATAGTTCTCGAACAATGTCTTAGGTAAGCTAATTTCTATGTGTTATTTACCTACAGCCTATACCATAACATCTAGTATTAGCTAATTACTTGTGCATTCAATGTGGGTGTTAACTCATTAGTCACAGAACAGGCAGTAGGTATCCTAGTTGTTAGGGCATTGGGCCAGTAATCGAAAGGTTGCTGGTTCGAATACCTGAGCTGAGCAAGGCACTTAACCCTAATTTGCTCTAGGGGTGCCGTACTACTATGGCTGACCCCGTAAAACAAGACATTTTACTGTACCTATCTGGTGTATGTGACAATAAAACATTGTGTGTTTACACATACCATATCAGTGGTCCATTAGCCGTCCATGGAGTGCGATCCTTCCCTCCTACGCACACACAACTACATCCTTGTAAACCCCATTCATCTACCATGCTCACACATTTCAGTCACGTACGATGTATTTTGTACTTTACTTCTCACAACCACAGGCTTATTTATTTACTTTTTAAACACAGAAATCATCAAACCCTTGCTTCACCTCCATTCTGCAGCTTAACCCCCCACCACCCCTTTTTTTGTGGGGGGGGGGTCCTTACGTAAGTGCCTGCCTAGCAGACTGCTGCTGCTGTGCCGCTGTGCTGAAGGAGTGAGAGGGAAGGAAGGAAGGTCATTGTGACTCCTCCGGCAGAGTACAGAGGGAGCCATTGCACCCAGCATGACTCTGCAGTCTGTCTGGTCTGGACACTAACTGCCGCACGGCGCGTCTGCTTTTAGGATTTTTTTCTTCCTTTATTGTTATTATTGCTCCTGGGTCCTTGTGTCGAAACTATTTCTGTTTTTATTTTATCTCCCTGTCTGCAGTTTGGGTTCCCCCACTTTCAGAGATATGCCTATTCAAGACAAGTAGCCTGTGGTGGTTGGTTCCTTCAGGGATGTCACATCTGAAACCGGAGAATTAAAACGCTCCAAACACATAATTTAGGTGTCCCTGTAAATTCATTTTGAAAATAGCCTGGTCCATACTGAGAGGGGGAGCTGACGGGGGGTGCTGTTTTGAAGCCACCACGCCTCCATCTTGGCACTCCCCCACCTATGTAAAAATATTTTGGAAGCTATAGAAATGCATTTATTAATGTCTACATTTGTTTTTGCCACGTTTATTCTATTTTATACAACGGGTGGGTCTAATCTTGAATGCTGATTGGTTAAAAGCACATTCCAGCCGGTGTCTATTCCCCAAGTGACCTCAAAATGCCTATTTCATTTGTTCCACCTGACTGCGCTGTCTCATTAGCTCAGCCAAGCAATTTATAGACATTATCTCACATTATTTTAGACTAACATTTTGTTTTCAATAGCGGAGGTTTGTATAAACTTTGCTGTCCATCTCTCTGACATTTGCAACATTGTTTCAGGATTCAAATTCGATCTCCAACTGTCTATAGTAATGAACGTGTTGGGAGTTGGTACGAGACAGAGGCAGGCAGCGTAGCTCAACCAGTCGAAATCATGAATCAACTGGCATCATTTTTATGGATATATACAGTACCAGTCAAAGCTTTGAACACTTATTCCAGCGTTTTCCTTTACCACAGGCTACTTGTCTTCAATATGCATATCTCTGAAAGTGGGGGAACCCAAACTGCAGGCAGGGAGATAAAATAAAAACAGACATTGTTGTGACACAAGGACCCACTTTCCAGGGTTTTTCTTTATTTGTACTATTTTCTGCATTGTAGAATAATAGTGAAGAGGTGGCAGGTAGCCTAGTGGTTAGAGTTTTGGGCCAGCAACTGAAAGGTTGCTGGTTCGAATCCCCGAGCTGACAAGGTAAAAATTTGTCGTTCTGCCCCTGCACAAGGCAGTTAACCCACTGTTTCCCGGTAGGCTGTCATTGTACAGTGAGGGAAAAAAGTATTTGATCCTCTGCTGATTTTGTACGTTTGCCCACTGACAAAGAAATGATCAGTCTATAATTTTAATGGTAGGTTTGTTTGAACAGTGAGAGACAGAATAACAACAAAAAAATCCAGAAAAATGCATTTCAAAAATGTTATAAATTGATTCGCATTTTAATGAGGGAAATAAGTATTTGACACCTCTGCAAAACATGACAGACGTTTCTTGTAGTTGGCCAGCAGGTTTGCACACATCTCAGAAGGAATTTTGTCCCACTCCTCTTTGCAGATCTTCTCCAATTCATTAAGGTTTCGAGGCTGACGTTTGGCAACTCGAACCTTCAGTTCCCTCCACAGATTTTCTATGGGATTAAGGTCTGGAGACATTTACATTTACATTTAAGTCATTTAGCAGACGCTCTTATCCAGAGCGACTTACAAATTGGTGAATTCACCTTCTGACATCCAGTGGAACAGCCACTTTACAATAGTGCATCTAAATCATTTAAGGGGGGGGGTGAGAAGGATTACTTTATCCTATCCTAGGTATTCCTTGAAGAGGTGGGGTTTCAGGTGTCTCCGGAAGGTGGTGATTGACTCCGCTGTCCTGGCGTCGTGAGGGAGTTTGTTCCACCATTGGGGGGCCAGAGCAGCGAACAGTTTTGACTGGGCTGAGCGGGAACTGTACTTCCTCAGTGGTAGGGAGGCGAGCAGGCCAGAGGTGGATGAACGCAGTGCCCTTGTTTGGGTGTAGGGCCTGATCAGAGCCTGGAGGTACTGCGGTGCCGTTCCCCTCACAGCTCCGTAGGCAAGCACCATGGTCTTGTAGCGGATGCAAGCTTCAACTGGAAGCCAGTGGAGAGAGCGGAGGAGCGGGGTGACGTGAGAGAACTTGGGAAGGTTGAACACCAGACGGGCTGCGGCGTTCTGGATGAGTTGTAGGGGTTTAATGGCACAGGCAGGGAGCCCAGCCAACAGCGAGTTGCAGTAATCCAGACGGGAGATGACAAGTGCCTGGATTAGGACTTGCGCCGCTTCCTGTGTGAGGCAGGGTCGTACTCTGCGGATGTTGTAGAGCATGAACCTACAGGAACGGGCCACCGCCTTGATGTTAGTTGAGAACGACAGGGTGTTGTCCAGGATCACGCCAAGGTTCTTAGCGCTCTGGGAGGAGGACACAATGGAGTTGTCAACCGTGATGGCGAGATCATGGAACGGGCAGTCCTTCCCCGGGAGGAAGAGCAGCTCCGTCTTGCCGAGGTTCAGCTTGAGGTGGTGATCCGTCATCCACACTGATATGTCTGCCAGACATGCAGAGATGCGATTCGCCACCTGGTCATCAGAAGGGGGAAAGGAGAAGATTAATTGTGTGTCGTCTGCATAGCAATGATAGGAGAGACCATGTGAGGTTATGACAGAGCCAAGTGACTTGGTGTATAGCGAGAATAGGAGAGGGCCTAGAACAGAGCCCTGGGGGACACCAGTGGTGAGAGCGCGTGGCGAGGAGACAGATTCTCGCCACGCCACCTGGTAGGAGCGACCTGTCAGGTAGGACGCAATCCAAGCGTGGGCCGCGCCGGAGATGCCCAACTCGGAGAGGGTGGAGAGGAGGATCTGATGGTTCACAGTATCGAAGGCAGCCGATAGGTCTAGAAGGATGAGAGCAGAGGAGAGAGAGTTAGCTTTAGCAGTGCGGAGCGCCTCCGTGATACAGAGAAGAGCAGTCTCAGTTGAATGACTAGTCTTGAAACCTGACTGATTTGGATCAAGAAGGTCATTCTGAGAGAGATAGCGGGAGAGCTGGCCAAGGACGGCATGTTCAAGAGTTTTGGAGAGAAAAGAAAGAAGGGATACTGGTCTGTAGTTGTTGACATCGGAGGGGTCGAGTGTAGGTTTTTTCAGAAGGGGTGCAACTCTCGCTCTCTTGAAGACGGAAGGGACGTAGCCAGCGGTCAGGGATGAGTTGATGAGCGAGGTGAGGTAAGGGAGAAGGTCTCCGGAAATGGTCTGGAGAAGAGAGGAGGGGATAGGGTCAAGCGGGCAGGTTGTTGGGCGGCCGGCCGTCACAAGAAACGAGATTTCATCTGGAGAGAGAGGGGAGAAAGAGGTCAGAGCACAGGGTAGGGCAGTGTGAGCAGAACCAGCGGTGTCGTTTGACTTAGCAAACGAGGATCGGATGTCGTCGACCTTCTTTTCAAAATGGTTGATGAAGTCATCTGCAGAGAGGGAGGAGGGGGGGAGGGGGAGGAGGATTCAGGAGGGAGGAGAAGGTGGCAAAGAGCTTCCTAGGGTTAGAGGCAGATGCTTGGAATTTAGAGTGGTAGAAAGTGGCTTTAGCAGCAGAGACAGAGGAGGAAAATGTAGAGAGGAGGGAGTGAAAGGATGCCAGGTCTGCAGGGAGGCGAGTTTTCCTCCATTTCCGCTCGGCTGCCCGGAGCACTGTTCTGTGAGCTCGCAATGAGTCGTCGAGCCACGGAGCGGGAGGGGAGGACCGAGCCGGCCTGGAGGATAGGGGACATAGAGAGTCAAAGGATGCAGAAAGGGAAGAGAGGAGGGTTGAGGAGGCAGAATCAGGAGAAGGTATGAGCAGAGGGAAGAGATGATAGGATGGAAGAGGAGAGAGTAGCGGGGGAGAGAGAGCGAAGGTTGGGACGGCGCGATACCATCCGAGTAGGGGCAGTGTGGGAAGTGTTGGATGAGAGCGAGAGGGAAAAGGATACAAGGTAGTGGTCGGAGACTTGGAGGGGAGTTGCAATGAGGTTAGTGGAAGAACAGCATCTAGTAAAGATGAGGTCGAGCGTATTGCCTGCCTTGTGAGTAGGGGGGGAAGGTGAGAGGGTGAGGTCAAAAGAGGAGAGGAGTGGAAAGAAGGAGGCAGAGAGGAATGAGTCAAAGGTAGACGTGGGTGTCAGGATTTGGCCAGGGTTGTTCCGGGTTTTGGTCACTAGATGCCCCCATTGTGCTTTTTGACCTTATGTTTTTTCCCTTGTTCCCCATTATTATTTGCACCTGTGCCTCGTTTCCCCTGATTGTATTTAAACCCTTAGTTTCCCTCAGTTCTGTGCTCTGTGTTTGTATGTTAGCACCCAGCCCTAGTGTTCTGTGTATTCTTGTCGATTCCGGTGGATGCTCTTGTGGAATTCTGTTTTTGTTTTTGAGTATCTCTTTAGGCTTTTTTGTGCTATTCCTACCACCTTTTGGATTTACCATTTTTGTATTGAAGGACTTCTCCTTTTTTACTTTATTAAATACACCGTCTTAAGTACTGCTGTGTCTGCCTCATCTTCTGGGTTCTGCTGACTATTCGTGGCTCAGTTGGTGACTGTTTCTCACTCCGGAGACCCAGGTTCGTAACCGGGTCCTGACAGTGGGGAGGTTAAAGTCGCCCAGGACTGTGAGAGGTGAGCCGTCCTCAGGAAAGGAGCTTATCAAGGCATCAAGCTCATTGATGAACTCTCCGAGGGAACCTGGAGGGCGATAAATGATAAGGATGTTAAGCTTGAAAGGGCTGGTAACTGTGACAGCATGGAATTCAAAGGAGGCGATAGACAGATGGGTAAGGGGAGAAAGAGAGAATGACAACTTGGGAGAGATGAGGATCCCGGTGCCACCACCCCGCTGACCAGAAGCTCTCGGGGTGTGCGAGAACACGTGGGTGGACGAAGAGAGAGCAGTAGGAGTAGCAGTGTTATCTGTGGTGATCCATGTTTCCGTCAGTGCCAAGAAGTCGAGGGACTGGAGGGAGGCATAGGCTGAGATGAACTCTGCCTTGTTGGCCGCAGATCGGCAGTTCCAGAGGCTACCGGAGACCTGGAACTCCACGTGGGTCGTGCGCGCTGGGACCACCAGATTAGGGTGGCCGCGGCCACGCGGTGTGGAGCGTTTGTATGGTCTGTGCAGAGAGGAGAGAACAGGGATAGATAGACACATAGTTGACAGGCTACAGAAGAGGCTACGCTAATGCAAAGGAGATTGGAATGACAAGTGGACTACACGTCTCGAATGTTCAGAAAGTTAAGCTTACGTAGCAAGAATCTTATTGACTAAAATGATTGAAATGATACAGTACTGCTGGAGTAGGCTAGCTGGCAGTGGCTGCGTTGTTGACACTACACTAATCAAGTCGTTCCGTCGAGTGTAATAGTTTCTACAGTGCTGCTATTCGGGGGCTAGCTGGCTAGCTAGCAGTGTTGATTACGTTACGTTACGTTAAAAGAACGACAATAGCTGGCTAGCTAACCTAGAAAATCGCTCTAGACTACACAATTGTCTTAGAGTGGCCTGGAGTGGCCTAGACTGGCTAGGCCACTCCAGGACCTTAATGTGCTTCTTCTTGAGCCATTCTTTTGTTGCCTTGGCCATGTGTTTTGGGTCATTGTCATGCTGGAATACCCATCCACGACCCATTTTCAATGCCCTGGCTGATTGAAGGAGGTTCTCACCCAAGATTTGACGGTACCTGGCCCCGTCCATCATCCCTTTGATGCGTTGAAGTTGTCCTGTCCTCTTAGCAGAAAAACACCCCCAAAGCATAATGTTTCCACCTCCATGTTTGACGGTGGGGATGGTGTTCTTGGGGTCATAGGCAGCATTCCTCCTCCTCCAAACACGGCGAGTTGAGTTGATGCCAAAGAGCTCCATTTTGGTCTCATCTGACCACAACACTTTCACCCAGTTGTCCACTGAATCATTCAGATGTTCATTGGCAAACTTCAGACGGGCATGTATATGTGCTTTCTTGAGCAGGGGAACCTTGCGGGCGCTGCAGGATTTCAGTCCTTTACGGCGTAGTGTGTAACCAATTGTTTTCTTGGTGACTATGGTCCCAGCTGCCTTTGACAAGATCCTCCCGTGTAGATCTGGGCTGATTTCTCACCGTTCTCATGATCATTGCAACTCCACGAGGTGAGATCTTGCATGGAGCCCCAGGCCGAGGGAGATTGACAGTTCTTTTGTGTTTCTTCCTTTTGCGAATAATCGCACCAACTGTTGTCACCTTCTCACCAAGCTGCTTGGCGATGACCTTGTAGCCCATTCCAGCCTTGTGTAGGGCTACAATCTTGTCCCTGACATCCTTGGAGAGCTCTTTGGTCTTGGCCATGGTGGAGAGTTTGGAATCTGATTGATTGATTGCTTCTGTGGACAGGTGTCTTTTATACAGGTAACAAGCTGCGATTAGGAGCACTCCCTTTAAGAGTGTGCTCCTGATCTCAGCTCTTCACCTGCATAAAAGACACCTGGGAGCCAGAAATCTTTCTGATTGAGAGAGGGTCAAATACTTATTTCCCTCATTAAAATGCAAATCAATTTTTAACATTTTTGACATGCGTTTTTCTGGATTTTTTTGTTATTCTGTCTCTCACTGTTCAAATAAACCTACCATTAAAATTATAGACTGAACAATTCTTTGACAGTGGGCAAACGTGCAAAATCAGCAGGGGATCAAATACTTTTTCCCCTCACTATAAGTAAGAATTTGTTCTTATCTGACTTGCCTAGTTAAATCAAGGTTAACTGGTTAATAACTTATTATTACTATTATTATTATTTTAAACTATGAAATAACACATATGGAATCATGTAGTAACCAAAAAAGTGTTATATATCTAAATATATTTTAGATTTTAGATTCTTCAAAGTAGCCACCCTTTGCCTTGATGACAGCTTTGCACACTCTTGGTCTTGGCATTCTCTCAACCAGCTTCATGGGGTAGTCAGCTGGAATGCATTTCAATTAACATGTGTGCCTTATTAATTTGTGATTTTTTTATTCTTAATGCGTTTAAGCCAATTAGTTGTGTTGTGACAAGGTAGGAGTGGTATACAGAAGAGAGCCTATTTGGTAAAAGACCAAGTCCATATTCTGTCAAGAACAGCTCAAATAAGCAAGGAGAAACGACAGTCCAATATTACTGTAAGACATGAACATGAGTCAATCTGGAACATTTCAAGAACTTTTAAAGTTTCTTCAAGTGCAGTTGCAAAAACCATAAAGCACTATGATTTTTATTTTATTTTTATTTCACCTTTATTTAACCAGGTTGGCTAGTTGAGAACAAGATCTCATTTACAACTGCGACCTGGCCAAGATAAAGTATAGCAGTGTGAACAGATAACAACACAGACTTACACATGGAGTAAACAATAAACAAGTCAATAACACAGTAGAAAAAAAGAAAGTCTATATACATTGTGTGCAAAAGGCATGAGGAGGTAGGTGAATAATTACAATTTAGCAGAGTAACACTGGAGTGATAAATGATCAGATGGTCATGTGCAGGTAGAATTGCTTCTACTGGGCAGTGCCAATATTGCCGACGGGTGGCTTTAACGCCTCTCATTGCCCAATACATAGCATCACCAATCCAGGGTTTATACACATCATTGACTACGACTCATGTAAAGCTAAACAATTTATAGTTAGCTGTGACTGAGCTCTGGCTGCAGTCTACTGTATTAGTTGTCTGATCAAATGTTTTGGTGTATTCTAAGACCCGTGTGTTATTGTTAGTCCAGGTTCAGTTGGTTCCATGCCATCCTCTGGGGAATAGGAAACTCTGGGCTCCTATGCCAGGGAAGTCTCTGCCATGTTTTGCGTGTCAGGACTGATGTCGGGTCAGACACTGTGCCAGCCCGGCCAGGGTGATGCTAGGGCGGTGGGGATGTGGGTGTGGTTTTTGGACTGTGTTGGCACTTAAAGGGTTTTGAGGAGAGGCGGAAGTGCTGCATGGAACGTACCAAGAGGACCAACACCTTGATGGTCCCCAGAGGCTGCTCTTTCGAATATGCTTATGTTATCATGAAAGTTATGCACATATTTGACATTAGGACAAGTGTGTGTATTTCTCCTTGTTTTTGTATGTCTCATTTCAGGACAGTATCTGACCCTACACATTGATATTATGGATAGGGTTGCGAAGGGAGGGTATATTACTTGAAACATTCAAAGTTTACTAGTAAACGACTGTCACACCCTGACCATAGTTTACTTTGTATGTTTCTATGTTTTGGTTGGTCAGGGTGTGATCTGAGTGGTCATTCTATGTTGGATGCCTTGTTTGTCTATTTCTATGTCTGGCCTGATATGGTTCTCAATCAGAGGCAGGTGTTAGTCATTGTCTCTGATTGGGAACCATATTTAGGTAGCCTGGGGTTCACTGTGTGTTTGTGGGTGATTGTTCCTGTCTCTATTCCTGTCTTTTGCAGCAGATAGGACTGTTTTAGGTTTTCGCACGTTTGTTGTTGTGTTAGTTTATTCGTGTACAGTTTCTTTATTAATGTAAAATGAATAACAACCACGCTGCATTTTGGTCTGCTCCTCCTTCTACAGACGAAAGCCGTGACAACGACCACAATATTGGTATCTTTCAAGGATTTTATGTAATCTATCGAAAGACCCTTTGGGTATTTCAGATCATCACAGGTGTCTGTAATTATCTCTGACCCTCTGTGTGGCCTTATCACATGTAAAATATATTAACCTGTTGAAACTCCCCATCCCGGATCCGGGATCATGACTAAAGCCTCAGGCTCATTAGCATAACGCAACGTTAACGATTTCTGAAAATCGCAAATAAAATGAAAATAATGCGTCTGCTCTCAAGCTTAGCCTTTTCTTAACAACACTGTCAACTCATATTTTCAAAATATGCTTTTGAACCATAGAAATTGACTAATTTGTGTAAGAGTATGCTAAGCTAGCTTAGCATTTTGAGTAGCATTTAGCACGCAACATTTTCACAAAAACCAGATAACCAAATAAATAAAATAATTTACCTTTGAAGAGCTTCGGATGTTTTCAATGAGGAGACTCTGTTACATACCAAATGCGCAGTTTTTCCTGAAAGCGTCTGTGTGTAGGAGAAATCGTTCCGTTTTGTACATCGCATTTGGCTACCGAAACGAACCGAAAATTCAGTCACCTACAACGTCAAACTTTTTCCAAATTAACTCCATAATATCGACCGAAACATGGCAAACGTTGTTTGGAATCATTCCTCAAGGGTGTTTTTTCACATATCTCTTCATTGATATATTGTTCGTGGAAGCTTGCATTCTTCTCTAAATTCCATGGAAAAATACTTGCAGCTGACTTTTGCGCACCAATTTCGGCGCAGGACACCGGGCGGACACCTGGTAAATGTGGTCTCTTATGGTCAATCTTCCAATGATATGCCTACAAATACGTCACAATGCTGCAGACACCTTGTGGAAACGACAGAAAGGGCAGACTTACTCCTCTCGAATTCACAGCCATATAAGGAGACAATGGAAATCAGAGCCTCAAAAATCCTGCTCATTTCCTGGATGCCGTCTCATCTTGGTTTTGCCTGAAGTTCACGTTCTAGGGCACGCACAGAAAATATCTTGATAGTTCTGGACACGTCAGAGTGTTTTCTTTCGAAAGCTATCAATTATATGCATAGTCAAGCATCTTTTTGTGACAAAATATCTTGTTTAAAACGGGAACGTTTTTCATCCAAAATGAAATAGCGCCCCTAGAGTTTCAACAGGTTAAATAATAAAATGCTTTTAAAATGTAAAAAAAAATTATGACAAAGCTGTAAAATATTAACCTAAATACAAACCATCCACTTAGTGAATACCATTAGTGTTTAATATGAGGGTTTCAGTAGTAAATATACTTTTATTTATTTAACTGTCAGGTATTTGTTGTTAATATTTTGGTGTCAAACTGGTGGCAGTTGAAAAGAACAGTCAATAGTTGCAGAGTTAATGGAAAATGTTCATTCATTAGGCTATTTTCTCTTTAATCATATGGCCTATCTACTAGAAACTCATGGACAATATGGACACATGTAAAACATTTATGTGATATATGAATACATTTTCACAATTTATTCAAGTATAAATTACCAAAGCTACGATAGATTGCCATATATTTTCTGTTAAATACCAAAATTACTGAAGATTCACGTAACTTTGGTAAATTACCGGTAGCTTTGCAATCCTGGTTATGGATGACTTTGGGATTTTTGTAATACCTGCTAAGTTGTGTCAATTCAAGCAGAAGAGGTCAGATTGATGTGCACTGATTTCTCTGGGGTTGAGTGTGTGAATGTATGGGGGGGGCTGAATGATTGGATCTAGCTGGTAAAGCAGCAGAGCCCTACAGGACTAAACACCAGCGAGTACAGTGAGTTCCCCTAGGCTTGAGCTGAGGATGTCAATAATTTATGACACAGACGGGTTGCCACCCGGAACCTAAGATACTCTCATCTGGTTGGTCGGTTGCGTAGCCGTAGTAACGGCTCACGGTCCTGTATTGTCCCCTTTCGTCACTGTCACCCCTCTGCTATGTTCTAGAGAGGGCTCTTTTTAGGGACAGCACCCTGAGAGGCATTCGAGTATAGCCTAGTCTAGGCCAGACATCAACTGACAATTTATACCAGGTGGGCTGTATTCAATGTGCTTGTCAGGCGTTGGAGGTGGAGTCCAAAACTCAACATTTCTGGAGTAGCCTATAGCTAAAATAACAACTTTGATCTTACTGCCGACATGAAAAAATACTACAGTTTACTATAGAATACAATAGTTCTTTAGTATACTGTAGAATACTATACTACACACTGTTTTATCCATCAATCATGTGTAATACTTACTATAGAATGTTGTAGCATAATGTTGAATACTATACCTAATGCTACAGTATTAACCACAAAAAAAACTCTAGTAAATACTACAGTAATGTCCGTAAAAACACTACAGTCCACAAAACCTCAACCCATTTATTTTACTATAGTAAACACTACAGTATTTAATTGCATATACCCTGCCCATTCCCATCCCCATATCACAATTTGTGTCACCCATGTGAGAAACCTATATGCCAGATATAGATAGAAGGACTCCACTTCTATGTAAAAGAAAATAAAACACAAAAAACGTTATGTCCCCCAAAACACAACTGTAAATGCTACAGTGGTCTACAATCTGTAAAAACACTACAGTATAGTACAGTCCCCCAAAACACAACTGTAAATGCTACAGTGGTCTACAATCTGTAAAAACACTACAGTATAGTACAGTCCCCCAAAACACAACTGTAAATGCTACAGTGGTCTACAATCTGTAAAAACACTACAGTCTAGTACAGTCCCCCAAAACACAACTGTAAATGCTACAGTGGTCTACAATCTGTAAAAACACTACAGTATAGTACAGTCCCCCAATACACAACTCTAAATGCTACAGTGGTCTACAATCTGTAAAAACACTACAGTATAGTACAGTCCCCCAATACACAACTCTAAATGCTACAGTGGTCTACAATCTGTAAAAACACTACAGTATAGTACAGTCCCCCAAAACACAACTGTAAATGCTACAGTGGTCTACAATCTGTAAAAACATTACAGTATAGTACAGTCCCCCAAAACACAACTGTAAATGCTACAGTGGTCTACAATCTGTAAAAACATTACAGTATAGTACAGTCCCCCAAAACACAACTCTAAATGCTACAGTGGTCTACAATCTGTAAAAACACTACAGTATAGTACAGTCCCCCAAAACACAACTGTAAATGCTACAGTGGTCTACAATCTGTAAAAACATTACATTAATTACTATAGTATATACTACAGTTTTCCTTTACTACTGTATTTATACTATAGTTAACTTTAAAGTCCACTAAATCACTACACTGAATTCTATGGTATTTATATCATAAATGGTCTTTTTGTATGCAGGTGTGTTCAAATACTTATAATGGAGGGCACTGTAGCCTACATTGAAACCAGGAGGGTAATTATCTTGGCAAGCTTTGTCAGTGTGGTCAGTCACCTATTTAGCAATACAAGGGTAGCTGGCTAACTAATGAAGCAGGCTAGGCAGACTGGTTGAGTTAACTAGCTGTATGTACTGTAGGCCTGGCTGTATTTTTCATTTACTTTGTCAATACCAATTGTTTCCAGTAATGATATGCTTGTTGTCACTTCACAACGGTCTCTTATGTAACCACCAGATAGCTAGCTGGCAAAAAATGTACTGTTTGATATAAACAGCAGCAGGTATTGTTACCTAGCCAAACTGTGGAGGAATGAGAAACTTACGTTTCCCATTATTTTAAACTACTATCATGAAATTGAGAAATGTTGATCTTAACATAGAGAGTAGACTCTACATCCAAGTAGATGTTTTTAGTCTTCTTCGAGAACGTCACACGCAATCTACACCAGTTTGCTCTAGCAGGAGCTGGATCCAGGCAAAATGGCGGACCCCCCCCCCATGATCAAATTTGTCACTAACTTTAAGACAGGGGGCAACAGAGCTAAGTGCTGTATGCTAACATGGTCACATGACATGGTCATATGGTCCCGTGTCTAACATTTGATGTTCCGTTTTTTGCTTGTCTTCAATGCAGGATCCAGTATGATGCCAGGAGGACAGATGGGGACGAGGATGCCGTGGCAGGAACCAATGGGAGAAAAGCATCCCTGTCCAACTGGACAACAGTCTGCCGTCAATTCTGACTACCTTTCAGGTGAGTCCCTTTCCCCGGTTTCCATCCCTCTAGTGTTTTATGCTCAATAAGTCAAAAAGGCAGTGAAAATGCATTTTGTGGAAAGACAGGTTTCCACTGTTTCTATATCTTATCATATTTTACTGCCTTTAGGCTTTTTCAATTTGGTCATCATCTAAAGATCCCTCTGTGGCATAGCCTCGTAAGCTTTCTAGGCACCTAGAGATCCCTTCATTCAGAGGGGTTGGGTTAAATGTGGAAGATACATTTCAGTTGAATGCATTCAGTTCTACAACTGACAAGTATCCCTGGCACGGCCTGAGCACTCTTAGCAGTGTAAACTGGGCATTACAGTGTTGCAGGACACCGAGTTAAACACATGACTGTATTTAAGTGAGGCTGTTGTTGTTGTCTTGTTTTTGTCTTCTCAGACCGTCTGGACATTAATATTTCATGGCTGACTGAGAGTTAACTGAATTATGTGATTGTGAATGTGATTACAATATCCTTTGGCGGTTTTAGTCTGGATATTGATTTCTGTCTGTGGTGTACTCATCTCTCATTAGTAACTGACATCTGATATCCCCAATATATATTCTCTCACTCCCCCTCTCTTTCTCTCTCTCCCCCCTATTTAATCTCTAGGTCCAGTGTCTAGTATGATGGGGATACCTGGTGATCAGTGGGGGAACCAGAACAAAGGAATGAAGGACAGCAACATACCAGATACTCTCATGGGTACTGCTTAACAATACTGTACAGTGTTTATGTAACACCACCATGTAGTGCTTATCACTGTGTCTTATAGCAAAATAGAGTAGTAATAACATGAAGTATAGTATTAACCTGGGTGTCTTAATTCCACTCCCAGGTTTCTCCCAGCCAGGGATGATGAATATGAACATGGGATCAGGAGGTATGGGGAGTATGGCTCCATTCCAGACAGACATGCCCCCTATGGGCAACTCTCAGAAAGCCTCTCCTCTATTTGCCTCTGAGCCCCACAAACAGTCCCAGGGCCCCTTTAAGCCCAACGACTCATACCCCTCTGCCCCGGGCCACAACACCCAGTCCCAGGACAACTCTGCAGGTAAGAGGTTGTCTCACACAGAGCAGCTAGATGGGGGGCCTGGGGTGGGATGTCCAGGGGTCCAGTCACCAGTTAAAACATGGTTATCAAATACGTTTGGATGATGATCGATCTTAGATTTGACTGTGAACAGGGTAAACTGTAACCGTCACATTTTCTAGAGGGTTCCTCAAAGTGCCAGACTTCAGTCATCTTTATCCAAAGGGAAAGTTTTCGATACTGTATAAGACCTCTGTTTTTATTTACAAACTAAATGCAGAGCTTATAGTTAAAAGCCAGATAGTGGTACAGTATTAGTTGTTTCGTAGTGGGGCGGCCATCGGAGCAGAAATCGCGTGTTGCTTCGGCTTAAATTATGATGTTTCACTCTCAGACAACCAGGGTATAACCTTCTAGACCTTTCCAGCCCTCGGCCATATCTTTGGTTTATTATGCAATACCTCAGACCTTTCTGAGACTTTATATCAATTTTGTTTGAGAAGGAAGAATAATTCTGTGATGAGATACCTAACCTTCTTTATTACAAATATTTCCTTAGATAATCTCCCAGAGGCCTAATTTAAGTGCTCAGTTATATTTGGAGTAGAGGACTTTTCTTAAAAGATTTCTCATGAGCTCCTTCCCCACCTTTGATACTGCTCTCTGAGTGAGGCAACCACGTAGACTCGGAGTAATGTGTCTTCTGGCAGGAGGCCAGGTTGAGGCACTGGACGACGATATGCTCTTGGCTTTTTAAATACTAATATTGCATGAAACATAGATGATAATGCTACCTGCACAAATGTGTTTTTTTTATGGCAACATAATCAATAAAGGACATTGAGGAAAATAGAACATCAATCAATTAGAGAGGGCAAGGATACACAATTTCGAGAGAAAGCCATTATCATTAACGATTGGGTTTAAAGTGGGGAGGGTGTTATTATTTAATTTCTCTGCCCTGTCATGTGAAGTATTGGGGTATACCATCAGTATTAACTGAAGAACATGGATGGAGAGACAATTTCCCACTGTAATGTCTTTATCACAAAATATTTAAAAAACACATGCGCTGTATGTTTTTATGTGTATAGTATCTTTCGTTTGTTCCCGCATGTATGTTTTTTCAGTGTGTATGCTCTATGATTGAATGATTTTAGATGTTCTTGTGTTAATATGGTCTACTACTAACATTGTCCTCTTCAGTGTGTTTGTACTAGGTTCCCCATGTCACATGATCCCTTCCTCTGGGTTCATTGTTTATCTGTGTTTGTCCATGTGACCTGCCTCTGTTGTTGTTCTGCAGCATGTCAATTACTTACACATTCACTCATATGCTCATCTACTCATGCGATGTGCTGTCGAGTATACAGCACACACCACACTGCTCAGTGTCAGCACAATCTCCATTATTCCCCTGCCCTGCCAGAGAGAATCACACCCAATCAGCTGCAATCTCGGAACATTGCAAACAAAAAAACTGTCTCTCTGGCTACTATGTAATCCAGAAGCCTAAATGTCGCATTCTATAAGCCTACTGGCCAGGCCGTAAAGATATTCTAGTGGTGGTTGTGTCAATATTATTTAAGTTTTATTAGGATGCTTACTTGCAGGTTCTTTCTCGGCAATGCAACAACAATAATAAATATAAGAATACGAACAAAGTAAATGGCTCAGTAGAAAATAAACATTTAGCATAAATATAATACAGGAAGGTAGGATTTATAGTACAATATTTATACATGTATTAGAGAAAGGGGGGATTGGGGGCAAGTGTTTCAATTGTGCAGTATTAGCAATAGTAAATAAGAGTGGTAGCATCAATTGTGGTGTGCGTGTGTGCATGTGTGTGTGTGCATGCGTGTGTGCATGCGTGTGTGCATGCGTGTGTGCATGCGTGTGTGCATGCGTGTGTGCATGCGTGTGTGCATGCGCGAAGGTGTGAAGAGTCAGTGCAGTTGGTCAGTCCAGTTCAAGTATTCAGCAGTCCAATGGCTTGTAGATAGGAACTGTTTCTTGTTATCAGACCTCATTCTGTGATACCGTCTCCCCAACAGTAAAGGAGAGAACAGCTCGTAGCTGGGGTGTGTTGGGTCCTTGATGATGCTGTGGTCCTTCCTCAGGCACCATTTCATGTAGCTTACAGAAATTCAAAACTCAAGTCACAATTTGATTTATTTAATTGTTTTTATTTGTAGTTTAATAAGATAATTTTCTACTCAGTTGTTGAGTTTCATAAATGTAGGTCTGAATTTCTATGAGCAGATAAGATATACCCAGATTCTTCTGGAGATGATTGGCAATTGGTTTTTGGTCTTCTTTGTTATGGGTAGTGACATTCCTTCCTCCTCTCTGCTCATCAAAAAGTTTGGACAAACCCAAACCCCTTGGCAGATGGTGAGTCCGGGCTGCAAGCCTCAGAGGGTCTCTGCCTCTCCCCCAGCGATTCAGTGGAGGAGAGCCCCAACTCCGACCCCCTCAGCCCCCACGGCCAGGAGACTGGCTCTGGGGACGAGAGGGGGACCGAGGGGGTCAACAGCGGCAGCATGCAGCAGAAGAGGAAGAAGAAGAAAAGGAGGCCCAGAGAGGAGGTGTATGACTTCATGGACAGGGAAGAGGCTCCGGACTCCTCGAAGGAGGAGGAGGGCGAGACAGAGAGCGGAGCCTCGGACTGCCCGCTGAGTCTGTCCTCCCCGAGCAAGGAGGAGAGCTGGGAGTGTGAGATCCGAGGGAGGGGAGGGGGTAGGGTCAGGGGCAGGAAGAATAAGAGCAGGATGAAGCTGCCAGAGGAGTGGGGGCCAACACCCCAGGAGCCCACGACACCCCATGCCACCCCAGCCTCGGTGTCTGCAATGGTGATGGCCTCCGGTCCATTAAGCTCAACCCTAGAGAACATCTCCTCCCTCATAGCCGACCCCCAGACTAACCCCTTTAGCAGTTTTATAGAGGACACCAAACCCTCTCACACCTCCACTTCGCCACCACTCACTGAGAACCCCAAACCAAGTCACATCCTCAACAAGGACCCTGCCTTAACAGACACTTCCACTAGTAACTTGAACATGTTTGAGCAACCTTCTCCAGCCAAGGTAAACATGGAGTGGGAGGCTGAGGCTCCTGTTAAAAACACTGCCTCTGCTCCCCTCCATCATGAACCCATGTGTATTGATGACTTCAAATTGCCCCCTCCCTTAGCCACTAAAGATGTCCTAACCCCCAAGAAGGAGGAGGCAGCTCTGTCCTTCACTGACAAAGCCTCCTCTGATCATTGTCGTCGTGAGGCCAACGCATCTATTACTGACCAGAGGCAACTGGGTCCTAAGAGCTCCCCAGGCTTCAGCCCCCAGGTCTCACAGACCTCTTTCCTAGACTCTGTCCTGCAGACCCCCTCAGCCAGCACCCCTGCTTCACAGCCACAGGCCCAGTCTCAGACCACCACACCCCAGGGCCTTCCTCCAAACACCACCACCTCCTCCTCATTCCAGTGTACTTCTCCTCCACTGCTTAGCCACTCCTCCCAGCCTGATCATGACACTCACAGTCCCCGCCCTGCATTGTGCTCAGGCCTCAACCCTGCAGCCCCGCCCTTTATCCCCACTCCACTGCCACTCACAGAGCACCAGGAGCCACCGCTGCCAGAGCCCCCCCTGCTGGAAGGTTGGTGACACTGAAGAGGGGACATATCTATCAGTATGGGGGTGTATGATGACATTATAGTGCATGGCTCTCTCTGTGGACTGGGCCTGCTGTTGCTCGGCCATTGTGTGTTTAATAGAACTGTTTGTAACATGCTAACTAATTACCACTATTCTCTAATCTGACTGCGTCTGACTGAGTCCCTACTGGCTGGGCCTTGAGTCCCTTTATCCTGACGGACTGCCTGGCCAGTCTCTGTAGTGCTGTTATGATGATGATGATGATCATGATAATAACACATTCATTGCTATGTGGCTGTCTACCTACCTGATTGTGTAACTGCCCAGCTCGTTTTACCTCATATCCCTCTCCTTTCTAACACTGTAATCATATACTACTTACTCTACTGTCTCTGTAGATTACTATGTGTGTGACTCCTGAGTGACTCCACTCTCCTTGGGATATAATTAGCTAGCTTTCTGCCCCCTGAATGCCATTATCCTAAATTGCAATGAGTAATTCTACACCCTAACTCTTTTGACATTGATTCAACCTTTCTTCTCTAATCAAAGGGATGTTGGTTTACAGTGTGATTCTCTCTCTTTCTCTCAAGAGATTGCTTTTTCCCTGACTAAATTATGCTTTTAATTCCTCAAATAGCCATGAGCTGACTGAGGAGTCACTAAAAGCTTTTCTTTCACATTCTCTTTCTACTTGTGTGTGTGAATTCACTTTCAGAACCATTTTGAATATCTCAGTGTTCCTATTTGGAATTCTTAGTTATGCAATTTGACCATTTTTAAAACACATACACATTTTACTTTCAGCCAATTTTTGATTGGAGATCAAAAATACAATAAGAATTGCTCGATGTGCAAGTTGTCATGTAAATGTTTGCATGATTAATAGGCAAACTGAAATGACTGACAGCTATGTTTTGTCTTTTCTCTCACCCACATGTACTGCGTGTCCTGATGATGGCTCTGATGATGATGATGATGATGATGCTAAATAGGTGAGTCACATTTCCATAATTGCCTTTGAGAATATTTAGATTTCTCATCAGTGGAATAATATGACGGCGAATTCAGTGTTTATTTATTTCCTTATTTGGTACAAATGTTTGCCACAGGTTTTTGTTCTGTTCAAGATTTCTTGGACTTTGCCTCTCACTGTTGTTAAGATATTGTCCATGTCAGGAAAAAGCTGGCACGTTTCCTGGCTAGTTTGCTTTGAGCGTTAGTTTGGCCTAGTTCAGAGACTGTACTGTTCTGTGTTGGTTCTTTTTACTTTGGTTTCTCGGTTGGAGATTCCAAGGACTGATAGC
Source organism: Oncorhynchus masou masou (assembly GCF_036934945.1). Lineage (NCBI taxonomy): Eukaryota > Metazoa > Chordata > Actinopteri > Salmoniformes > Salmonidae > Oncorhynchus > Oncorhynchus masou. Next base: position 25,583,318 of record NC_088214.1, on the reverse strand, counting down.
TAAGTTAACACTGCTTTCCTAAGTTGTTACCCTGCAGTGTAAGGTTGTTATAGAGATGCTGTTCCTCCTTCCTTGATGACACAGGTGTTTTTGGTTGACAAATGGTGGAAGTCGTTAGCATACTGCTTGTCTGTCTGCACCCCTCACATTCCCTTACTCAACTCAACCATCCCCATTCAGCAGTCTGTTAATGGGTTATTTACAGATGACCGGGCAGGCGGGTTGGTGTGTGGAGGGACAGTACAGTGAGGCACAGGCCTCTACTGCCCTCTGTATCCTCATCCCACAACTTTCTCCCTCAATCACCATCTTTGTTTTTCATACCTCCCTCTTTCCCCCTAGCAGCCTCTCTGTTTTGCTGCCTCTCTCTCTCTTTCTCTCTCTTCCATCTCTCCTATCTCTCTCTCCCTCCCTCCCTCTCCATCCTCCTCTCCCTAATGCAATATTGATGGCTGGGACTTTTTTGCAGTTACATAAATCATGCAGCCCTTGTCTTTTTATAGCCGGTGATCTTGGTTTGTGCAGTAGGCACCAGCTGTCAGAGCAGCTCACAGATCACTGCACATCTGTAAATAGCCTGTCCAACTACCTCATCCCCATACTGTTATTTATTTGATTTATTTTGCTCCTTTGCACCCCCGTATCTCTACTTGCACACTCATCTTCTGCACATCTACCATTCCAGTGTTTAATTGCTATATTGTAATTATTTCGCCACTATGGCCTATTTATTGCTTTACCTCCCTTATCCTACCTCATTTGCGCACACTGTATATAAACTTTTTGGATTGTATTATTGACTGTATGTTTGTTTATTACCATGTGTAACTCTGTGTTGTTGTTTGTGTCGCACTGCTTTGCTTTATCTTGGCCAGGTCGCAGTTGTAAATGAGAACTTGCTCTCAACTAACCTACCTGGTTAAATAAATCAAATAAAAAGGCAGAGGGAGACAGAGGCTTAGAGGCTGTGCGGTGCTGCTCTGCCTATCTCTGCCCTACTCTACTCTGCTCTACTCTGCCCTACTCTGCTCTGCTCTGCTGCATAGTAATTTTTCTGGTCAGCTGATCACAGACAGCCCAGTCTGGCAAATACACCATCCATAAGAGGCAGCCCAGTCTGGCAAATACACCTTCCATAAGAGACAGCCCAGCCTGGCAAAGATACCATCCATAAGAGACAGCCCAGTCTGGCAAAGATACCATCCATAAGAGACAGCCCAGTCTGGCAAATACACCATCCATAATAGCCAGCCCAGCCTGGCAAAGACACCATCCATAAGTGACAGCCCAGTCTGGCAAATACACCATCCATAATAGCCAGCCCAGCCTGGCAAAGATACCATCCATAATAGACAGCCCAGTCTGGCAAAGATACCATCCATAATAGCCAGCCCAGTCTGACAAAGATACCATCCATAATAGACAGCCCAGTCTGGCAAAGACACCATCCATAAGAGCCAGCCCAGTCTGGCAAAGATACCATCCATAATAGACAGCCCAGTCTGGCAAAGTCACCATCCATAAGAGACAGCCCAGTCTGGCAAAGACACCATCCATAAGAGACAGCCCAGTCTGGCAAATACACCATCCATAATAGAGACAGCCCAGCCTGGCAAAGATACCATCCATAATAGACAGCCCAGTCTGGCAAAGATACCATCCATAATAGCCAGCCCAGTCTGACAAAGATACCATCCATAATAGACAGCCCAGTCTGGCAAAGACACCATCCATAAGAGCCAGCCCAGTCTGGCAAAGATACCATCCATAATAGACAGCCCAGTCTGGCAAAGTCACCATCCATAAGAGACAGCCCAGTCTGGCAAAGATACCATCCATAATAGACAGCCCAGTCTGGCAAAGATACCATCCATAATAGACAGCCCAGTCTGGCAAAGACACCATCCATAAGAGACAGCCCAGTCTGGCAAAGATACCATCCATAAGAGACAGCCCAGCCTGGCAAAGACACCATCCATAAGAGACAGCCCAGTCTGGCAAAGATACCATCCATAAGAGACAGCCCAGTCTGGCAAAGATACCATCCATAATAGACAGCCCAGTCTGGCAAAGACACCATCCATAAGAGACAGCCCAGTCTGGCAAAGATGCCATCCATAAGAGCCAGCCCATTCTGGCAAAGATACCATCCATAATAGACAGCCCAGTCTGGCAAAGACACCATCCATAAGAGACAGCCCAGTCTGGCAAAGATACCATCCATAAGAGACAGCCCAGTCTGGCAAAGATACCATCCATAAGAGACAGCCCAGCCTGGCAAAGACACCATCCATAAGAGACAGCCCAGTCTGGCAAAGATACCATCCATAAGAGACAGCCCAGCCTGGCAAAGACACCATCCATAAGAGACAGCCCAGTCTGGCAAAGATACCATCCATAAGAGACAGCCCAGCCTGGCAAAGACACCATCCATAAGAGACAGCCCAGTCTGGCAAAGATACCATCCATAAGAGACAGCCCAGTCTGGCAAAGATACCATCCATAAGAGACAGCCCAGTCTGGCAAAGACACCATCCATAAGAGACAGCCCAGTCTGGCAACGATACCATCCATAATAGCCAGCCCAGCCTGGCAAAGATACCATCCATAATAGCCAACCCAGCCTGGCAAAGATACCATCCATAAGAGCCAGCCCATTCTGGCAAAGCATCACCACTATAGTACTGATTGAGATGGGCAGTGCTGTGCAGTCTTTTGTTTTTTAAGGTATAGCTACCTTTCAATAAATACTTAATCATAGTGCTGCTGGCTTTAAGTGCATTTCTGTATGTCACAGTGCATATCATCACACTGGACCGAATGTGTTGAAGTCAAGTAAAGGGACGGGTGCTATTTAAGTGTTGTTTACATATTGATTAGTATCGAAAATCCATGCAATTTTTTATGATGTATTACTTGACCAAAGAGGCCATCATCTGGTGGTTCAATAAATGACTGGTGCTTATATAATAGTTCTTGCTGTTGCTTTGAATGTGGCTTAGCTGGTTGAAGCTAACCTCGTACAACCATACAGAAGTCTCACAAGCTTACATTTTGTTTCCCTACATGGATTCCATCTGGCTAGGAGCAGAAGACATGAGCTTGGTGCCCTCACCATTTCATTGTTCCAATCACTGTCCTCTGATGAACTACTAGCTAAGGTAGCAGGCGTAGAAAGACACGTGAGCAGTGTCTCCACTTAGGTTGAAAATACTGTATCCCTGAAAACCAGAAACATCCACTTGCCAACACTGCTAAGGGTGTGGGGGTGGTTTAGTTGATGATGAACGCAAAGTACCGCTGTTCACAGCCACTGTATGGCTTCAGTTCAGTTGGCATCTCTTTGCTCAAGCCAAGGTTGGTCATGGGTGCACCTCAGCCACGCTCAAGGTCCTAAACAATATCTTAACCGTCATCGATAAGAAACAATACTGTGCAGCCGTATTCATTGATCTGGCCAAGGATTTCGACTCTGTCAATCACCACATCCTCATCGGCAGACTCGACAGCCTTGGTTTCTCAAATGATTGCCTCGGCTGGTTCACCAACTACTTCTCTGATAGAGTTCAGTGTGTCAAATCGAAGGGCCTGTTGTCCGGGCCTCTGGTACTCTCTATGGGGATGCCATAGGGTTCAATTCTTGGGCCGACTCTCTTCTCTGTATACATCCATGATGTCGCTCTTGCTGCTGGTGAGTCTCTGTTCCACCTCTACTCAGACAACACCATTCTGTATACTTCTGGCCCTTCTTTGGACACTGTGTTAACAACCCTCCAGACATGCTTCAAGCCATACAACTCTCCTTCCGTGGCCTCCAACTGCTCTTAAATACAAGTAAAACTAAATGCATACCCTTCAACCGATCGCTGCCTGCACCTGCCCACCCGTCCAGCATCACTACTCTGGACAGTTCTGACTTAGAATATGTGGACAACTACAAATACCTAGGTGTCTGGTTAGAATTTATTCTCTCCTTCCAGACTCACATCAAACATCTCCAATCCAAAGTTAAATCTAGAATTGGCTTCCTATTTCGCAACAAAGCATCCTTCACTCATGCTGCCAAACATACCCTCATAAAACGGACTATCCTACCGAGTCTCGACTTCGACGATGTCACTTACAAAATAGCCTCCAATACCCTACTCAATAAATTGGATGCATTCTATCACAGTGCCACCTGTTTTGTCACCAAAGCCCCATATACTACCCACCACTGCGACCTGTACGCTCTCGTTGGCTGACCCTCGCTTCATACTTGTCGCCAAACCCACTGGCTGCAGGTAATCTACAAGACCCTGCTAGGCAAAGTCCCCCCTTATCTCAGCTCGCTGGTCACCATAGCAGCAACCCAGCTGTAGCACGCACTCCAGCAGGTATATCTCTCTGATCACCCCCAAAGCCAATTCCTCCTTTGTCTGCCTCTCCTTCCAGTTCTCTGCTGCCAATGACTGTAACGAACTACAAATATCTCTGAAACTGGAAACACTTATCTCCCTCACTAGCTTTAAGCACCAGCTGTCAGAGCAGCTCACAGATTACTGCACCTGTACATAGCCCATCTATAATTTATCCCAAACAACTACCTCTTCCCCTACTGAATTTATTTATTTATTTATTTTGCTCATTTGCACCCCATTATTTCTACTTTGCACATTCTTCCACTGCAAATCTACCATTCCAGTGTTTTACTTGCTATATTGTATTTACCTTGCCACCATGGCCTTTTAATGCCTTTACCTCCCTTATCTCACCTCATTTGTTCACATTGTATATAAACTTATTTTTCTACTGTATTATTCTACTGTATTATTGACTGTATGTTTGTTTTCCTCCATGTGTAACTCTGTGTTGTTGTATGTGTCGAACTGCTTTGCTCTATCTTGGCCTGGTCGCAATTGTAAATTAGAACTTGTTCTCAACTTCCTACCTGGTTAAATAAAGGTTAAATAAAACATTTTTAAATTAAAAACGGTAGTTAGTAGTAAGGAGCTACGTTAGCTAACATGTTTTTGTCCTGGTGCTCGATATAACTTTCTCTAGAAAGAAGGCCAGTGTTGTTTTACTTCCTAAAAATGTGGCGCTGTGGCTTCTGCTCTCTGACTGGTTGAAGATGATCCAATCGCTTTTGAATATATTTTGTGCAACACCTCTCGGGAAAAACAGCTTCAATGGTATCCTTTCAGGACTGATAGCACTGCGACACACCTGTGAAGATTCTGCTTGAGATAGCATCACTGGCGAACACAGTCCCACTTTTATCCAGTCATTACTTTTAGCTACTGAATAACATTTCATTATATTATAACTAGATAAATTGTCATTATAATAATATGAATAGAAAGAGACTCTCTTGATGACTTGATTTTAAGCTTCAATCCAGAGAATATCAATGTAATCACTTTTCACTTGTGGAATCAAGTTCTTGGATCTTGGATTGAGAATAAGATCTTGTGTTCGTAGTACAATAGTTTGTGAACAAACTTGACAATCTCAGAGCGAGCATCTACTTTCAGATTCTGCATCATACTGTTTTTCTGAGACTTGGCTTTCCACACACATCAGAGGAGCTGAAATGGTAAAACCACACGGACACTGTGGTGAAGAACGATTCTTCAACCTCAGGAGGCTGAAGAAATTTGGCCTGTCCCGAAGGCCCTCACAGTGTTCTACAGGAGCACCATCGAGAGCATACTGTTGGGCTGCATCACAGCCTGGTACGGCAACTCCAGCACCGCTGACCGCAAGGCTCTACAGAGGGTGCACACTGCCTGCCCTCCAGGACACCTACAACACCAGGTGTCACAAGAAGGCCAAGAAGATTAAGTGCTTTGAAAGGCTGGTCATGGCTCACATTAAGACCCCCTAGACCAACTCCAATTCGCATACCGTCCCAAACATCCACAGATGACACAATCGCACTCCACACTGCCCTTTCCCACCTGGACAAAAGGAACACCCATGTGAGAATGCTGTTCATTGACTACAGCTCAGCATTCAACACCATAATGCCCACAAAGATCATTACTAAGCTTAGGACCCTGGGACTAAACACCCCCCTCTACAACTGGATCCTGGACTTCCTGACGGGCCACCCCCAGGTGGGTAGGCAACAAAATGTCTGCCACGCTAATCCTCAACACTGGGGTCCCTCAGTGGTGTGTACTTAGTCGCTCCTGTACTTCTTGTTCACCCACGACTATGTGGCCAAACACGACTCCAACATCATCATTACTTTTGCTGACGACACAACAGTGGTAGGCCTGATCCCTGACAATGATGAGACAGCCTATAGGGAGGAGGTCAAACTGGCAGTGTGGTGCCAGGACAACAACCTCTCCCTCAATGTGAGCAAGACAATGGAGCTGATCATGGACTACAGGAAAAGGTGGGCCCGAACAGGCCCCCATTAACATTGACAGGGCTGTAGTGGAACGGGTTGAGAGTTTCAAGTTCTATCATGGTCCAAACTCACCAAGACAGTCGTGAAGAGGGCACGACAAAACCTTTTCCCCCTCAGTAGACCACAAAGATTTGGCATAGGTCCCCAGATCCTCAAAAAGTTCTGCAGCTGCACCATCGAGAGCATCCTGACCGGTTGCATCACCGCCTGGAATGGCAACTGCTTGGCATCTGACTGTAAGGCACTACAGAGGGCCGTGCGTAAGGCCCAGCACATCACTGAGGCCAAGCTTCCTGCCATCCAGGACCTATATACCAGACGGTGTCAAAGGAATGCCCATAAAATTGTCAGAGACTCCAGTCACCCAAATCATAGACTGTTTTCTCTGCTACCGCACGGCAAACGGTGTGTCTAGGACCAAAAGGCTCCTTAACAGCTTCTATCCCCAAGCCATAACTACTGAACATTAATCAAATGACCACCGGACTATTTACATTGACCCCCCCCCTGCAATTATTTTGTACACTGCTGCTACTCTCTGTTTATTATCTATGCATTGTCATTTCACCCTTACCTACATGTAGGAATGACCTTCACTAACCTGTACCACTGCACACTGTATATAGCCTCGTTATTGTTGTTTTGTTGGATTACTTTTTATTATTTCTTACTTTAGTTTATTTGGTAAATATTTTCGTAACTTTTCTTGAACTGCGCTGTTGGTTAAGGCTTGTAAGTAAGCATTTCACGGTAAAGTCTACACTTGTTGTATTCGGTGCATGTGAGAAACAAAGTTAGATTTGATTTGAAGATAATCAGGGACCTCAGCCACACGAGGCCCACTTCCATCACGCATTATAGGAGCATCATGGCAAAAACATTTGTATTATTGTTTCATTCACTTCTTACTTCCCCTCCTGCTGCTCCCCCTATAGACATTCCCTCGGACATTGTAATAAAGTCACCTAATCTACAAATAGGCCTGAAGCTGGACATAAATATTGAATGATAGCAGGGCACTTGATGAACAATAGCATTAATCTAAAGTACAACTATTTGTATGAGCTCCTTCCCTTACAAAGGGTTCAACTATTTTACCAGGTCACTATGCCCATATGGACCACAATGTTGTTGTTGACACTAGACATTGCTTTACATTACATTGCTCCCACAGTGAGGTAACATACTGTGGTATGATCAAAACATACTATATGTACTGCAAATATGAGGATATTCACCGTTCGGATCATTTCGATTAGAAAACATCTTCCTCAAATGTCTGCTAGCACTCATTGGCTATTAGAGGAATCAATTGAAAGACATCTAATTGTATTTCTTCTGATTTCTCAGCCAGACACATTATGTTTACAAAGCCAAGATAAACCCTTCACAGCCACTGTGGTCTTTTTCCATGTCTCAAGCTTTTCCCTTTTTTACACTATTTTTGTTTGGGAACATAATTTGGCAGAATGATTGGATTTAGTTTAATTAGTGTGTGCTCTTCAGTCCACTGGACCATCAGATGTGTATATTAATGACTCTGTGGCTTCATTAGATGTGACACTGCATTTGGCTGCACTCTAACCCAATTTTGTTGCCATTCCACAAGATAGATTGTAAGCTACCAATGAAGACGTGGGATGGGATGAGTGTAGTGAGATGAGTCTCCATCTTTTCTATTGTCCTTTCTCTCCATCATTTTGCCTCCTCTTCCCATCCCTACCTCTGCTTCTTCTTTTTCCTTCTTCATTATTTGTGTTCATCAATCTTCCTCCTCCTCTCAATCTCTCCATACTTCCTTTGCCCTTTATCTCTCATCCTCCGACGCTACGATCCAACCCCTTTTCCCAGACTCCCTGGGTCGCTGAGACGACACGTACCATAATCATCGCAGCCTATTTCTGACTGGGAGCTTGTTGCCATGGATATGGGAGGTGGTTTCCGTGGAGATAGAACGACTCAGGACTGCCAAGGAAAAAATGGGGTGCGACAGTCAGGAGGTTGGATGCCAGAAATAGAATTCTCTGACAGACTTCCTACGTGCTCTATCCCCTGCAAGACCATGGACTGTAAGCTGTATATTGTCACTCTCCCCGTCCTCTTCTGAGTTCTGAGGCCCTCCCAAAACATCCATGGCATATTGTAGATGGCTGAGGATTGCTACTGCACATGGCCCACCAGCCACTACCCTCTTAATTTCCTTTTCTCAACCAATGTCTTTCTGTTGGTTTTGAATATTCACCTTGTAAAAAGTCTTATCACACCAAAGGCTGTTATGGTATGAGGTGATTCAGCCTGGTCTCATAGACTAGATGTAACATAGTAAACGTAAACCTGGGACACTCAAATTAGAATGATATGTTACGTTTGGTATGGTTACATAGGACATATGTTTACTTAAGGCAAAAACAAAAGTAGGGTGGTTGGTCAGGCAAAGGTCTAGCAAACTAAAGGTGGCGCATTCGAATCTCATCATGGACAACTATAGCATTTTAGGTTATTAGCAACGACGTTCTAACTACAACTACTTACTATTTTTTTGCTACTTTGGAACTACTTAGCATGTTAGCTAACCCTTTCCCTAACCCTAACCCTTTTAGCTAACCCTTCCCCTAACCCTTCCCCTAACCCTAAACCTTTTAGCTAACCCTTCCCCTAACCCTAACCCTTTTAGCTAACCCTTCCCCTAACCCTAACCCTTTTAGCTAACCTTTCACCTAACCCTAACCCTAAATTTAACCCTGTAACTAGCTCCTAAACTTAACCTTAACCCTGACCCTAACCCACAGCCTAGCTGAAGTTAGCTACCTGACCACCTACCTAGAATTTGTAACATATCATACGTTTTGCAAATATGTAAACATATAGTACATTTTTGCAAATTCGTAACGTATATTACAAATTGTCATTCATAACATATCATTCAAAACTGGGTGATGAACATCCACAGTTTAATACATACCATACAAAATGTAATATATCATACTACATGGACTGTCCCGGATTTACATCCCGGACAACTACAAAATGCTCTGAGACGAGGTTGGGTGATTGTGCTCAGTATAATTGTTTCTTATACTGGTATGCTAACATTCAACAAAGACATATTCATTCCAACTGGACACAGACATAGAGAGTGGTACACTGGTACATGTCATTATAATTGGGGTCAATTTCCCGCAAGAACATTTGTCGTTCCCTGCAGTGAAGCATTGTATGATAAATTGTATGATAAATTACGTTTTGCTTTGAACTGAAATGCTTTGTGCAATGTTTGTTTGGACAGACCTTTGTATGTGTCTTTATGATTAGGAGAATAAATCAACATGGATTATGAGTGTCGTTAAAGCTAGAGTAATATTTCTGTGAGAGATGTAAACATAAACAGACAGAATATGTTGGACATGGGTCTAGCATAACAGTGTCCATTCATGAGAAGCAGTCCCATTACCATGGTCTAATGAACAGAGAGAAAAACTCTGTTTTGGGGATGTGGCTGACAGTGGCTGTCAGTGGCTGACTGTGGCTGTTGCCTTGTGATGTGTGAGTTTTCCCTAACTGGGTCTGTATCGGGCTGTAGAAAACACTGCTATTTGGTAACTATATACAATACCAGTAAAAAGTTTAGATACACCTGCTCATTCAAGGGTTTTTCTTTATTTGTACTATTTTCTACATTGTAGAATAACCGCGAAGACATGAAATAACACGTTAAACAAATCTAAATATATTTTAGACACCCTTTGATTTGATGACCTGCTTTGCACAACCTCATCAACATCAATCAACCTCATCAACATCAATCAACCTCACTGTACTGTGCTCATTCCCCTTGTTATCTCCTCCTACAGTAAATTCTGGACTGTTTTGGGGGCGATTACCTAATCTTCATTCATTTATATTTAATTATGTTTTATTTGGCCCCAGTCCTCATGGGGCTGGAGGTGGGATGGGGGCAAGGGGGTGTCATCAAGGTTTGAATAATCACTGCCTGCCTTCTACCATAATTGCCAAGAGGGAGGGTTCTAGTATCTCGTCCAGGACTGAATCAGTGAGGTTGGAGTGAACGTTTCGACGCTGTGTTTGTGTGAAGAATGTGGGTGGGTGTGAATTCAGTTCAGAGATGAGGTGGATGTTTGTGGTTTTGAAGGGTAAAGATAAAATATGTTTTTTATTGTCACATACACTGCATAGGTGAAATGTGTTGTTTTAAAAGGTCATCCATAGTAGTACGGCACCCCTGGAGCAAATTAGGGTTAAGAGCCTTGCTCAAGGGCACATTGACAGATTTTTTACCTTGTCTGTAAAGGGTATTCAAATCAGCGTCCTTTCAGTTACTGGCCCATTGCACTAACCGCTATGTCAATGGAGAGTTATCACACATTATTTTTCGAGGGCAGTCATTCAATACCTTCCTAACAGAGTAGCCCATCACATGTGGCTACAGCAGAGGGGAGGAACACAGTGTCCGCCACCAAGTGCACAAACAAAACACAATAAACAAAAGAGCCAAAGGGTCCAGGGCCAGGAGCCAGAGATGTACAACCAGGGCCCCTGATGGGGGCAGGAAAGCAGGGAGGAGGAGAGGGGCAGTGGGTACAGTAGTGGGCATGGAGCAGGGTGATAGGGGGAGGAATTGGAGATGACAGAACAGCATGGAAAAGCACATTATACCACCAGAACCGTGAAGAGATGTGTAGCAGTAATGGATGCTGTTACAGAGAGGACAGATTCACTCAAGTAGAATGGCTGTGGAAACTGAGGCACTGTATCCCCCAAAGCTACTCTCTCTGTTTTCTAAGTTTCTACTGTAATGCCAAGCTGCCTGACGAGTCAGAACTGCGGTTTATAGGACACCAAGGGAGGGTGTGTGAATTAGTATTTGTGTGTTAGTGACGTACATTTCTGTGTACGTGACGTTCATTTATGTGTGTGTGGGTGTGTGTGCTTGACTGAGCTTACTGGTGGGAGGCATGAGTCGAGAATCTGCTCTCGCAAATAGGGATATGTTCCGTGGAGTCATGTGACCAAAGCTCTGTTAGGGCTGTGATGTCAGAGAGAGAGGGAGAAATGGAGAGAGGGAGAGAGAGGGAGCAGCATTCAGTTCATCCTCAGAGACTCATCTGATCAGAGCACAGACAGAGAGAAACACACAATTACTTCCCTCGCACACATAGACTGCGCTTCACAGACGCACCATATAACACAGATATAGTACATTAACAGCCTTCCTTACCTCCAAGGGAAGATTAGCTGTCTAGAAGAATAAAGAGTATCCATCAAAAGGAAGCAGCAGAGAGAGAGAGAGATCGAGAGAGAGAGAGGTGAGGATGTCTTCTCTCTCCAATCAGCAGCAGGGTGGTGGTGGTGGACAGCTCTGTGAGCACACTGAGCAGGGCAAGGTGCCCTCTGGCTCTATGGCGTCTCCTCAGCAGGCCCTTCAGGGCTGGGACTGGCAGCAAGACCAGATGGGACCACTTGGTTTCGGTGGCAGCCCAGGAGTACCCAGGCTAACCGATGAGGACAAGCTCTCAAGCCTCCTTGATAGACAATCTGGATCAGGGTTCAAGGTGGAGTTGTCTGACCTTAAGGTGCCAGGGAGGATGGGTGTCGGACTCGGGCCATCTTTTGGTCTGGGCAGCGCCGGGGAGAGCCCCACAAGTCCCCTCTCCTCTTCGTCCTCTCCAGCCTCACCCGGGATACTCCTCACTACCCCAGGACAAAAACACACGGCCAATGGAGCCGCAGCCCAGCTAGGGTCCCCTGCTATGCAGCAGGATGTCTCACCATTCCCTAACACACAGAAGGTGGACAATTGCGTAAGGAATCCCTCCTTCTCTGGGCTGCCCCAAACAGGCCTCAAGCCTGCTGTTCAGACTGTTCCTGCTGCACCTGCACCTGTAGCCAACTACTGTGTCATTGGTGTTGTCAACGACAACTACTCTAAGGGTGGAGACTGCACTGTGTCAGGATTCTCAGAGGACAGTGACGAGGACATGGGGCCTACTGTACCTGGAGGAGGAGGTACCGAGCAACAACACAAAGCCGTGAGGCGCGCTATGTCTGACTGCTCCCACCTGTCTGTGCCAGGTAGCTTGGACTTTTCCCAGTACCCAGGCGGACTGGTGGACCTGCCCTCATCTGGAAGTAATGTTATGGGGTCCAAGTCTCCACATTCAGCGGTCCAACGCTCTCTGACAGTGGGGGGGGAGAGAAAGACTGTGTCACCCACACTCTCTCCTCTGTCCCCACTGAGCCCTGTCAGGGCCCCCAACTCCCCTCCACCCAGGAGGGGTACTGGTAATGGGATGTCACAGAGCCAGAGTGAGAGTGTCCTACTGCCGGTTCCCCTCAGTGGAAGAACCTTCAACATCAATACTAAAAGCTCCATGGATGGTAGGTGACTATGATTTGAGGCCTATTCCTCTGTTGCTGGAACAGCTCTCATTAATTTGTTATAACATGTTGCTCATCATTGACCTACAGTCATTTAAGTATATATATTTGGGAGTTCAGGTTTATTTGTGATCAGTGGGCAGTGGTATTTCTCTAGGCTGGAATAGTTGTTTGTTTCATTGACAATGATTGGGTGTTGAAAGACAAAATGGAGGAAGCCAAAAGAAGAATGGATGTAAAAAAATATCTAAAAAAATATTCACCAGCTTGAACTAGGTATTTTTGGTATATTTACACTAGGATGATTTGCTTCTCAAAAAGCGTTGGTTTGAAGATAGCAGGACAACTACAAATTCAGAAAGAATATAATAAGGGAATTTTTACATCTATTGTTTTGTCTACCTTTTGTTTTGACAAAACGTCAAAGGCACCATCAAATTCCTCTAAATATATGACTGTCTATTGAAATACTGAGGTTCGTTTACCCTCTCAAACCCCCATCTTCAAATGACTGTGTTGTTTAGTGATGCATCACATGAAGTGGCACTCCATCGATTGGCTAGCACTAAGGAAAGGGTGTGTAGTTGATTTGAAATTGAGTCCGGGTAATCATTTAAACAGAGAGTAGTCATTTCTAGTGGTGCTATGTGGAGACTCCTGGGGATGCTTTCAGATTGGATGACTACTCCATGTTATTCATAGACACACTTAGATTCAGTAACACCAAACAGGCAAGGCAGTCTGGAGCCTGAGGCCATTTTGCTTGCAGTATATACAGATGTCGGATCTTAATATGACCCATTTCATCGCAGGAGGAAAATAATCCTGCAGCAGGAGGATTTGAACGAATATTGAATATGTGCAATTGCTGCCAGAAGGCAGCTGGAAACGGTGTTTCTAGGCTATACAATGCAGTACCATACCCAGGGGGCAGCTGGAAACAGTGTTTCTAGGCTATACAATGCAGTACCATACCCAGGGGGCAGCTGGAAACAGTGTTTCTAGGCTATACAATGCAGTACCATACCCAGGGGGCAGCTGGAAACGGTGTTTGTAGGCTATACAATGCAGTACCATACCCAGGGGGCAGCTGGAAACGGTGTTTGTAGGCTATACAATGCAGTACCATACCCAGGGGGCAGCTGGAAACGGTGTTTGTAGGCTATACAATGCAGTACCATACCCAGGGGGGCAGCTGGAAACGGTGTTTGTAGGCTATACAATGCAGTACCATACCCAGGGGGCAGCTGGAAACAGTGTTTCTAGGCTATACAATGCAGTACCATACCCAGGGGGCAGCTGGAAACAGTGTTTCTAGGCTATACAATGCAGTACCATACCCAGGGGGCAGCTGGAAACGGTGTTTGTAGGCTATACAATGCAGTACCATACCCAGGGGGCAGCTGGAAACGGTGTTTGTAGGCTATACAATGCAGTACCATACCCAGGGGGCAGCTGGAAACGGTGTTTGTAGGCTATACAATGCAGTACCATACCCAGGGGGCAGCTGGAAACGGTGTTTGTAGGCTATACAATGCAGTACCATACCCAAGGGGCAGCTGGAAACGGTGTTTGTAGGCTATACAATGCAGTACCATACCCAGGGGGCAGCTGGAAACGGTGTTTCTAGGCTATACAATGCAGTACCATACCCAGGGGGCAGCTGGAAACGGTGTTTGTAGGCTATACAATGCAGTGCCATACCCAGGGGGCAGCTGGAAACGGTGTTTGTAGGCTATACAATGCAGTACCATACCCAGGGGGCAGCTGGAAACGGTGTTTCTAGGCTATACAATGCAGTACCATACCCAGGGGGCAGCTGGAAACGGTGTTTGTAGGCTATACAATGCAGTGCCATACCCAGGGGGCAGCTGGAAACGGTGTTTGTAGGCTATACAATGCAGTACCATACCCAGGGGGCAGCTGGAAACGGTGTTTCTAGGCTATACAATGCAGTACCATATCCAGGGGGCAGCTGGAAACGGTGTTTGTAGGCTATACAATGCAGTACCATACCCAGGGGGGCAGCTGGAAACGGTGTTTGTAGGCTATACAATGCAGTACCATACCCAAGGGGCAGCTGGAAACGGTGTTTGTAGGCTATACAATGCAGTACCATACCCAGGGGGCAGCTGGAAACGGTGTTTCTAGGCTATACAATGCAGTACCATACCCAGGGGGCAGCTGGAAACGGTGTTTGTAGGCTATACAATGCAGTGCCATACCCAGGGGGCAGCTGGAAACGGTGTTTGTAGGCTATACAATGCAGTACCATACCCAGGGGGCAGCTGGAAACGGTGTTTCTAGGCTATACAATGCAGTACCATATCCAGGGGGCAGCTGGAAACGGTGTTTGTAGGCTATACAATGCAGTACCATACCCAGGGGGCAGCTGGAAACGGTGTTTGTAGGCTATACAATGCAGTACCATACCCAGGGGGCAGCTGGAAACGGTGTTTGTAGGCTATACACAGCAGTACCATACCCAGGGGGCAGCTGGAAACGGTGTTTCTAGGCTATACAATGCAGTACCATACCCAGGGGGCAGCTGGAAACGGTGTTTGTAGGCTATACAATGCAGTACCATACCCAAGGGGCAGCTGGAAACGGTGTTTGTAGGCTATACAATGCAGTACCATACCCGATGGTTTGGGTTAGGATCTGCAAACTAACTGACCTCATACCATCAAGTATCATCAAGTATTCTCCCGGCTTGCTTAAGCATTGTGAACTGCCATAGCGCAGTGGTCTGAGCAGCACGCTTCTGCTCGGAGCATCATGAGTTTGCGCCCAGTGCTGAGCAACTATTTTGACATGGAAACTAATGTTGATGTAGCCTACTATGATTATTTAACAAATCTAAAGGCAGCTGCCTGCCGCCTACCTGCCTCCAAAGGCATCTACCTTCGAAGGGAGCACTTCTCCAGTTGGCACAAGATTTGAAGGCAGCATCACATGATAACGCATTGACATTCGCCCAGCGCCATACGTTTGTAGCCACTGTAGCACCGTGAGCAACTAGTGCTAGCAATTTAGTGACCTACCCCAAAATGGAGATATCTGACACAAATAAGAAGTAAACAAGTAACAGAATCGATCTCCTCGTTACCTGTTAATGAATGAAGTTGACACCGACCAGAATAATTATCCTACGGTATAGAGTCCTCCTTGCACATGTTTTGGTCTGCTGCTCCATCATTGTGAACATGACAGGTAAGCTTGCATGCATAATAATATACGGTCTATGATTTTTTTTGACATAGCTAAATAAGCTATTTTACTGTTTAAGAATGATTAATAGCCAGAATAGTAGTGTTTCACTGTGAAGCTAATATTGCATTAGATATGTTTATCTTCTTCTAATGAGTAGGCCTGCATTGTGATTAATTGATACAACTATCACACCAGTGCATATTATACATTTACACCAATGTTCAAGATCAAATGGTTTTATATTAATTGATTACTAATATTCAAAGGTGATATGATTCAATCTAACTAGATTAGAAGGCCTTGTCTACACTCCCTTACATAAACTAAGTGCATTGGATACAAAACAAATACTGGCATGTGATGAAGGATAACATGGCCAATACATACTAAACAAAAATGTAGATGCAACATGTAAAGTGTTGGTCCCATGTTTCATGAGCTGAAATAAAAGATCCCAGATATGTTCCACATGCACAAAAAAACATTTCGCTCAATTTTTGTGCACAAATGTGTTTACATCCCTGTTAGTGAGCATTTCTCCTTTGCCAAGATAATCCATCCACCTGACAGGTGTGGCATATCAAGAAGCTGATTAAACAGCATGAACATAATAAAGGCCACTCTAAAATGTGCAGTTTTTTCACACAACAATATGCCAAAGATGTTTCAAGTGTTGAGGGAGCGAACAATTGGCATGCTCACTGTAGGAATGTCCCCCAGAGCTGTTGCCAGAGAATTTAATGTTTATTTCTCTACCATAAGCCTTCTCCAACGTCATTTTAGAGAATTTGGCAGTACATCCAACCGGCCTCACAACCGCAGACCACGTGTAACCATGCCAGCCCAGGCCTCCACATTCAGCTTCTTCACCTGCGGGATTGTCTGAGACCAATCAACAGGTCAGCTGATGAAACTGAGGAGTATTTCTGTCTGTAATATAGCCTTTTGTGGGGGAAAAAACAACATTTTAATTGGCTGGGCTTGGCTCCCCAGTGGGTGGACCTATGCCCAGTGATGTGAAGTCCATAGATTAGGGCCTAATGATTAAAAAAATAAAAAATTGGCTTATCTCCTTATATGAACTGTATCTCAGTAAAATCATTGAAATGATTCCATGTTGCGTTTATATTTTTGTTCACTATAATTATATGAATGCATATCAAACAGGAATATATCAGTGAAATTATTGATTCCTTTCTCTCCTTGCAGGGGATTAGACAGATGAACTGCAGTCACCAGATGCCCAAGCCTCAAAACCAGAAACATGTGGAGACATTAACACTTGTCATTTGTAATAAATGTAAAAATATATATATATTGTTTTTCCTGTATCTGTGCATGAGTCCTTAAAACACAGTCCATTTTACAAAGCAAGTAATTCCCAAGCGAGAGACATTTCAAGGAGATTAACTGCCCAACATCATAAGCTTGTTCAGTACATGAGAGCAAATTTAGTCATTAAATACTTTGGTTGCAAGCAGGACACAGGTAACTATATACACCAAGTCAATCGGGAGATGTGGTTATTTGTGCCTAAAGGGCATGGGCCAGAATCCAACTGACACCGACACGGTAGGCCTACATGTGCCCACAATTGAACTCAATTTTGACAGTTCATTCGTAACTTTAGGATATACTTGTACGTCATAACCTAGTGGAGACCAATATCTATCTTGTGCTATTAAGCTATATAAAATGGCGGTTGTTGATGTCTATAACTGCCTTTTGTATAATGTTTTGTACATTGGAATATAGCAGTAATAGGACCTAGCAAGTGAGAGAACATTATTTTGATCGCAAATCCTGATCCCAATGAATGCACTTGAAAGAGAACTGCTCATTTTCAGCCACTCACAAGGCTCAGTTGAATTTCCTTATGCATCAGGAAAATTCTTTGTGACAAAAGAGTAATCAAGTTAATAGCTGACATCTCTTAACACTGTATTAGAGGTCTCTTTCACCTACAGCTAGCCTATCACTATGTATCGCATAAATACACCATCATGAAAAGGCTATATATATATATCTGCATCCTTCAATTAGCAACAGTAGGGAGCAATCAGAAATACACTATATATACAAAAGTATGTGGACACCCGTTCAAATTAATGGATTCGGCTATTTCAGTCGTACCCGTTGCTGACAGGTGTATAAAATCGAGCACACAGCCATGCAATCTCCATAGACAAACATTGGCAGTAGAATGGCTTTACTGAAGAGCACAATGATTTTCAACATGGCACCGTCATATGATGCCACCTTTCCAACAAGTCAGTTTGGCAAATTTGGGCCCCTGTCACCCGTCAGTGCTGTTATTGTGAAGTGGAAAAGTCTGGAATCTACAACCGCTCAGCCTCGAAGTGTTAGGCCACACAAGCTCACAGAACGGGACCGCCGAGTGCTGAAGCGCATAGTGCGTAAAAATCGTCTGTCCTCGGTTGCAACACTCACTACCGAGTTCCAAACTGCCTCTAGAAGCAACTTTAACATAAGAACTGTTTGTCGGGAGCGTCATGAAAAATGAGTTTCCATGGCCAAGCAGCTGCACACAAGCCTAAGATCACCATGTGCAATGTCAAGCATTGGCTGGAGTGGTGTAAAGCTCGCTACCATTGGACTCTGGAGCAGTAGAAACGCGTTCCTAAGAGTGATGAATCACGCTTTACCATCTGGCAGTCCGACGGAAGACTGTAAAGTTTGTGCCAACTGTAAAGTTTGGTGGAGGAGGAATAATGGTCTGGGGCAGTTTTTCATGGTTCGGCAGGTCCACTTAGTTCCAGTGAAGGGAAATCTTAACGCTACAGCATATTCTAGATGATTCTGTGCTTACAACTTTGTGGCAACAGTTTTGGGAAGGCCCTTTCCTGTTTCAGCATGACCAAGCGACGTCCATACAGAAATTGTTTGTTGAGATCGGTGTGGAAGAACTTGACTGGCCTGCACAGAGCCCTGACCTCAACCCCCTCGAACACCTTTGGGATGAATTGGAACGCCAACTGTGAGCCACGCCTAATCACCCAACATCAGTGCCCGACCTCGCTAATGCTCTTGTGGCTGAATGGAAACAAGTCTCCACAGTAATGTTCCAACATCTAGTGGAAGCATTCCAAGAAGAGTGGAGGCTGTTATAGCAGCAAAGTGACGACCAACTCCATATTAAAAATGTCCATGATTTTGGAATGAGATGTTTGGCAAGCACTGCATTACTTTTGGTCATGTAGTGTAGCTGCCTGGCAGTATCATCCTGCTGTAACATTTCTACCTCATGAATGAAGGTCATCGGAAAATAATCCCTCTGCTTGCGTGCCTTTCTCCAATGCATGGTCATTCAAAGACAAACTGCACAGTTCCACATTTGACAAATTCTGGCGACAGATAAGCATCATCACTTCATATAACGTGTGTGTGGGTGTGGGTGGGTGGGTGCATGTGTATGCTTGTATATTCATGTGGGTGTCTGGTGTGTGATGCTGGTCGCCTGCAGTGAAATATCATGAGCACCTGCTCCATCATGTCCCTGTGTGTTAGTCATTCTCTAACTTATGTGACACTGTGTTTACGTCACTGGCCAGGCATATAGAACAGCTCTATACTGGCGTCTATAGTGTATGTTTACACCACTGGCCAGGCATATAGAACATCTCTATACTAGCGTCTATAGTGTATGTTTATGCCACTGGCCAGGCATATAGAACAGCTCTATACTGGCGTCTATAGTGTGTGTTTACACCACTGGCCAGGCATATAGAACAGCTCTAAACTAGCGTCTATAGTGTATGTTTACACCACTGGCCAGGCATATAGAACAGCTCTATACTGGCGTCTATAGTGTGTGTTTACACCACTGGCCAGGCATATAGAACAGCTCTAAACTAGCGTCTATAGTGTATGTTTACACCACTGACCAGGCATATAGAACAGCTCTATACTGGCGTCTATAGTGTGTGTTTACACCACTGGCCAGGCATATAGAACAGCTCTAAACTAGCGTCTATAGTGTATGTTTACACCACTGACCAGGCATATAGAACAGCTCTATACTGGCGTCTATAGTGTGTGTTTACACCACTGGCCAGGCATATAGAACAGCTCTAAACTAGCGTCTATAGTGTATGTTTACACCACTGGCCAGGCATATAGAACAGCTCTATACTGGCGTCTATAGTGTGTGTTTACACCACTGGCCAGGCATATAGAACAGCTCTAAACTAGCGTCTATAGTGTATGTTTACACCACTGACCAGGCATATAGAACAGCTCTAAACTAGCGTCTATAGTGTATGTTTACACCACTGACCAGGCATACAGAACAGCTCTATACCAGCGTCTATAGTGTATGTTTACGCCACTGGCCAGAAATACATTTTGGGGGCAGGTAGCTTAGTGGTTATGAGCGTTGGGCCAGTAACCGAAACCGTTGCTGGATCAAATCCCCGAGCTGACAAGGTAAATATCTGTCGTTCTGCCCCTGAACAAGGCAGTTAACCCCCTGTTCCCGTCATTGTAAATAAGAATTTGGTCTTAACTGACTTGCCTAGTTAAATAAAAAGAAAATACAGAACAGCTCTATACTAGAGTTTATAGTGTATGTTTACACCACTGGCCAGACATACAGAACAGCTCTATACTAGATTCTATAGTGTATGTTTACACCACTGGTCTATAGTGTGTACACCACTGGTCTATAGTGTATGTTTACACCACTGGCCAGACATACAGAACAGATCTATACTAGAGTCTATAGTATATGTTTACACCACTGGTCTATAGTGTGTGTTTACACCACTGGTCTATAGTGTATGTTTACACCAGTGGCCAGGCATACAGAACAGCTCTATATTAGAGTCTATAGTGTATGTTTACACCACTGGCCAGACATACAGAACAGCTCTATACTAGATTCTATAGTGTATGTTTACACCACTGGCCAGACATACAGAACAGCTCAATACTAGATTCTATAGTGTATGTTTACACCACTGGTCTATAGTGTGTACACCACTGGTCTATAGTGTATGTTTACACCACTGGCCAGACATACAGAACAGCTCTATACTAGATTCTATAGTGTATGTTTACACCACTGGCCAGACATACAGAACAGCTCTATACTAGATTCTATAGTGTATGTTTACACCACTGGCCAGACATACAGAACAGCTCTATACTAGATTCTATAGTGTATGTTTACACCACTGGCCAGACATACAGAACAGCTCTATACTAGATTCTATAGTGTATGACCGTTACTGGAACCAGGGCTCCTAAAGCCAGCCATTAGAACAACAAGGCCATTCTGGTTTAGTCTTAATGATTTGATAGATTTTGCGATTGGCTCATGTTTCTGTACCATTGTGACAAATATTATCCGGTTTGACAAGTTAAAATGGTATCTATCTGTCAAAAATGTACAATCCATTTGCCATCACTCTCTTTTGAAAAATGGATGCTCTTGTCAACTAATTGGTCAGAATTTTCATTGAAAAGCAGATTCTTTCATTGTGCAAGTGGGTCTTCTTTTGACCCAGCTTAATTTGTGCCACATTTCCCCATCTCTTTGGCACATTGGTTTTCCTCTCTCATGATTTATTCCAAATGGCACCCTATTCTCTAAGTAGGGCAATACTCTGACTTGGTCAAACGTAGTGCCCTCCATAGGGAATAGAGTGCCATTTAGGATGAACACTCTCTCTCTGTAGAGGTCACTGAAGCTGGGTTACATAAGGAGCACATGCCAACAATGTGTTGTTCTATCTGTCCAGCTCAACCCTGGGCTCTGTGACTTTCTGTGGCCCTGCCCAGACTCCACACCAGCATGTCATGGTCACTGTAGTCTACTAACTCTCATTTCCTCACCAGCGACGGTGTTCTGCTGTGATTAAGTCTATCAAAGAATTTTAGAGGATTGACATTTAGCTGCCTGTTTGAATAGCAGCAATATATACAGATGCACTTCTGCAAAGTAATCAACTTAAGATAGCAGATCTGTACTGAGTGCTGTTGTACATTCTGTTGTCCATATGGCATTCTTTGGATGTATTGTTGAAGCTAGATTTTGAAGCTAAAGCCAGTCTGAATCTGTGGTTTGGTTAATAACACACAATGCTGTTTGTCAGTGGAACATAAAGTGAACTGATAGGTCAGATCAGTGACGGTTTCATGCCCTTCACCCCCTCCTCAACGACAACGCTGGTCTTTAGTAACTGGGTGTCGCAAATGTCAAGGAACATATGGTAATTTGGTGTTGTGGATAGTTGAAAGCCATGAACCATGTTGTCAGCGTCCATCTGAGCACAGTTTCCCATGATTTGAAACAGATATGCTCTCGCTCATGGCTGAAAGCAGCACTGGCACTATGAAAGGTTTCTCCTTCTGTATTTGATCCTCAGATAAATTCTGGTCTTTTTTCATGACATATATAGTATTGTGGGTTTTCTCAATTTCTCATTAAAATCCAGACAGAAAATATTTACACAAGAAGCAATCTAATATCACACAGTCAAACTCTCAGTCATTTAGTAAGTTCACCATTCTGCGATTCTCACTGTTAATAAACATCGCAGGGCGTTTCAACACAGCGGCTCTTTATGTCATCATTTGATCTGATCAGTCAAAGGCAAAAAAAAAATCTAAAACATGTCTATTTTTGTCTCTCTACAGTGAAAGCAGAAAATAAGGACAAACAAGAGAAGGCTGATTTCTTCCCCAAGATGGATAACTTGAACATGTTTGATAAGACCGAGAAGTCGGACAAGATGGAGAAGATGGAGAATAAAGAGAAAATAGATCCATCTAAGAAAGCCAATGCTGACAAGACAAACAAATCTGAGATCCTCAAAGATGAAGAGAAGATTGACAAGACAGAGAAAAATGTTAAAAATGAAAAAGTGGACAAGCCAGAGAAGACCAACAAAGATGAAAAGATGGAGAAGAAAGCAAATGGAGAGAAAACGGACAAGATGGTTAAAGTTGAGAAGAATGAAAAGGCTGGGAAAGGTACTGCAAAGTCCCCAACAACCGTCAGAAGCAAGCAGGACCTCACCAGCCCAGACAGTAAGGCCAAGGTAGGTCAGGGAAACACTGGAACAATGTTACCATTCATATCAGTGCAAGCTGCTTCTGCAACTGTCACTGCCATCTCTAGTGTGTGTGCATACGCTTATGTGCTAATTCAAATTTAGAAAGGTTATCTAGCCTGCTGCTTGAACTTGCTCTGCTGATGCTCCTGGTTTGAGGTTTATAGTGAATGCGGCCTCTACTGCTTTACCATGCTGCCTTGTTTTTTAACTAGGCAAGTCAGTTAAGAACAAATTCTTATTTTCAATGACAGCCTAGGAACAGTGGGTTAATTTAAAACTGCCTTGTTCAGGGACAGAATGACACATTTTTAAATTAACGGCTCGGGGATTCGATCTTGCGGTTACTGGCCCAACGCTCTAGCCACTAGGCTACCTGCCACCCCCTGCCTGTCCTCTGTTGCTTTACCATGCTGCCTGTCCTCTGTTGCTTTACCATGCTGCCTGTCGTCTGCTGCTTTACCATGCTGCCTGTCCTCTGTTGCTTTACCATGCTGCCTGTCCTCTGTTGCTTTACCATGCTGCCTGTCCTCTGTTGCTTTACCATGCTGCCTGTCCTCTGTTGCTTTACCATGCTGCCTGTCCTCTGTTGCTTTACCATGCTGCCTGTCCTCTGTTGCTTTACCATGCTGCCTGTCGTCTGCTGCTTTACCATGCTGCCTGTCCTCTGTTGCTTTACCATGCTGCCTGTCCTCTGTTCCTTTACCATGCTGCCTGTCCTCTGTTGCTTTACCATGCTGCCTGTCCTCTGTTGCTTTACCATGATGCCTGTCCTCTGTTGCTTTAACATGCTGCCTGTCCTCTGTTGCTTTACCATGCTGCCTGTCCTCTGCTGCTTTACCATGCTACCTGTCCTCTGCTGCTTTACCATGCTGCCTGTCCTCTGTTTCTTTACCATGCTGCCTGTCCTCTGTTTCTTTACCATGCTGCCTGTCCTCTGTTGCTTTACCATGCTGCCTGTCCTCTGTTGCTTTACCATGCTGCCTGTCCTCTGTTTCTTTACCATGCTGCCTGTCCTCTGTTGCTTTACCATGCTGCCTGTCCTCTGTTGCTTTACCATGCTGCCTGTCCTCTGCTGCTTTACCATGCTACCTGTCCTCTGCTGCTTTACCATGCTGCCTGTCCTCTGTTCCTTTACCATGCTGCCTGTCCTCTGTTGCTTTACCATGCTGCCTGTCCTCTGTTTCTTTACCATGCTGCCTGTCCTCTGCTGCTTTACCATGCTACCTGTCCTCTGCTGCTTTACCATGCTGCCTGTCCTCTGCTGCTTTACCATGCTGCCTGTCCTCTGTTTCTTTACCATGCTGCCTGTCCTCTGTTTCTTTACCATGCTGCCTGTCCTCTGTTTCTTTACCATGCTGCCTGTCCTCTGTTTCTTTACCATGCTGCCTGTCGTCTGTTGCTTTACCATGCTGCCTGTCCTCTGTTGTATGCTTTTGGTTTTCTTATTTTTTCCTTCATCGTGTGACGTTGTTGTACAGCCTGCTGTTGGGTCAACCAAACCAAACTCTGTCAAAACACGGCCCACCTCTCTATCCACTGGGGATGCAGCTGCCCCCCTAAAACGTTCCGCCCCCACCTCCAGCTCTGCCAATAAAAAAAGTCCTGTTACCAAGGCAACCACTCCCACTGCTGGCACCAAGCGGCCAACTGTCGCTCCCAGTCAAACCCCTACAGCATCCAAGTCCAAGGTGAGTTCCCTCCCACTCCCACTTCCCTCACTCCTGTCTCTGCTCACTGGCCTTCCCTCTTGTGGTTGGCACCTTGCCCCCCTTCCCTTTGTTTGGCTCTGCTATATAACTGTCCAGTGTCCACCTTCTGACTCTCACTCACAGTTTGCGGACAGTAGCTCCAGTTCCTTTCTGTTTACAGTCTTTACTCCCCTAATTGCTTAATCAACTTCCATTTGGTGTGTTTTTTATCACACACCTATCTCTCTTTTCCCTCAGCCTTCTCCATCTCCCTTACACCTCTAGTTGCCTCTCCCAACCAACCCTCCCTATGTCCAGCGCTCTCTTCCACACCACATCCTTCTCTGATTTCCTGTTTGCCTACTCAGACCCCGGAAAACGGCACTTCTGACAGACGTCCTCCTGTGCCAAAGGCCAACGGCACGGCCAATAAGGACAGTTCCTCTACTACCGCCACTACTAAACCTGCTGGGCCACGCCCCTCTGCTAATGTCCCTTCTCTGCGCCGCAACACAGGTGACACCAACTCTTAACTGTATAGTGCAAGCTGACATGCTTTAAGGTACTTTATTCTTGATGATGGTGATATTCAAAAAGCCAACGTCAGAATTCCTTGGTCCCTAAATGTCCACTAGTCTCAATCATGTAAGGGGAGCTTGGTTATGTTCTCTACCCTACAGTTCCTAAGACTGATATCAAGCCAGGTGACGTGAAGAAGCCTACTACGCTGAAGACAACACCAGGTAACAACGAACCAACATGCACAATCTAACCCAAGTATCTCATTATACAACTAAGATACCCTAGAGTTGAATGTGTTCTTTGAAATTGTAAGGACAGACAAGTGTCGTCTGTTATAATCTCTCTTGACAGTGTCATTATGACTACACAGAGAGAGACAAGTGCAATGGGTAAGTGATGCTAGGAGACAGACAGGGACGCAGAGGGAGACAGACACTTAGTCTCAACAGTAGCTCCAGTTCCTGAAAACACTGACTGACGCCTCAGGCCTGTCACGTCCTCCTCTGAGATATTCATTAGTCATCGAATCAAAGGCTGCTGACACAGCCTTGGAAAACCCACTACCAGAGACCACAGTATCTACTCTCTGTAGGTAGTAGTAGTGTTGTTCCTTATCCTCTCCCCTGGGGACTAGTTAGCTTCCAGGACATTGTTTCCTAGTGAATCATTGTTGTTATTGTTTGTGTGTGTGCTCACCTCCCTTAGAGGGTATGGTTCCTCATGCCCTTTGTCTATTTCTATCACCGCCCCAGCCAAGCCCAGGGTACCTCACACTTCTGCTACTGCTCCAAGCACTCCTGCAACCAACGGGGAGCAACCTCGCAGACGCATCACCAAACCCCCGGTGCCCAAGCAGACGGCTATGGAGAGGAAGCCAGCTGTACCCAGAGCTCCTAGGACTCCCAGGCCCATTAACGCACCCTTGCCAGACCTGAAGAATGTGCGCTCCAAGATCGGCTCCACAGACAACATGAAGTATCAGTCTACCGGTGGCAAGGTGCGGTAACGTGGGATAGAAATGTACTGTACATGACCGACATCAGACATAGACATTTGTGTATTGACAGATCTATCATGCCTTCAGTGCTGTCAAATGCCATTCAAGGCATGGGTTTTGTCACAAGCAAATTCTCATTCAACATCATACAAATTCCATATTATCAAAAACCTCACCTCTCCACTGCTACCATATAACAAGGTCTTATACCAACCTCTCATTAGTCATTACCAACATTTATGGCTTTCTCAACTAAATAGTGGCACAATGCATGCTACTCCTGGAGAAAATATGTTATGCAAACTACACTATAAATACCAAAGTATGTGGACACCCCTTTAAATTAGTGAATTTGACTATTCAGCCACACCTGTTGCTGACAGGTGTATAAAATCGAGCACACATCCATGCAATCTCCAAAGACAAACATTGGTAGTAGAATGGCCTTACTGAAGAGCTCAGTGTCTTTCAACATGATACCATCATAGGATGCCACCTTTCCAACAAGTCAGTTCATACAATTTCTGCCCTGCTAGAGCTGCCCTGGTGAACTGTAAGTGCTGTTATTGTGAAGTGGAAACTTCTAGTGGCAACAACGGCTCAGCCGAGAAGTGGTAGGCCACACAAGCTCACAGAACGGGACTGCCGAGTGCTGGAGCACGTAGCCCGTACAAATTGTCTGTCCTCGGTTGCAGCACTCAATACAGACTTCTAAAACATCTCTGGAAGCAATGTCAGCACAAGAACCGTTCGCCATGAAATGGGTTTCCATGTTCGAGCAGCTGCACACAAGCCTAAGATCACCATGCACATTGCCAAGCGTCGGCTGGAGTGGTGTAAAGCTCACTTTTGGTGGAGGACGATTAATGGCCTGGGTCTGTTTTTCATGGTTCAGGCTCCTTAGTTCCAGTGAAGGGAAATCTTAACGCTACAGCATACAATGACATTCTAGACGATTCTGTGCCTCCAACTTTGTGGCAACAGTTTGGGGAAGGCCCTTTCCTGTTTCAACATGACAATGCCCCTGACTTCAACCCCATCAAACACCTTTGGGATTAATTTGGAACGTCGACAGTGATCCAGGCCTAATCGATCAACATTAGTGCCCGACCTCACTAATGCTCTTGTGGCTGAATGGAAGCAAGTCCCCCCAGCAATGTTCTAACATCTAGTGGAACGCCTTCCCAGAAGAGTGGAGGCTGTTATAGCAGTAAACTCCATATTAATGCCCATGGTTTTGTAATGAGATGTTCGACGAGTAGGTGTCCACTTAGTTTTGGTCATGTAGTGTATCTGTCTGTCTACTTATGCATTTCTGTTTCTCTCTCTGTTCTCTCCCCTTTATTTCTCTCTTATCCTCTCCGTAACTTTTTATTTTCTCTCATATCTCTCTCTTTTCTCTTTCTCATCTCTCTACATTACAACTGACAGCTCCTTTCACTCATAGGTTGCGTCAGTATCCATCCACAAAAGGTTACCTGTCACAGTGATGTATGCAAAAGGGAGTCTCCATAGAAACAAATTCTCAACACATTGTTTCGAGCCAATGCACTCTTCTGGCATGCAGGAGACCTGGGTTTGAAACCTGTCAGTCACACAGACTGGTGGTGTAGCCTTAAAGCAGAGCAGTTCCCTCCATCTGTACACCACACCACATTCTCCTGAGCCCTGACTGGTGGTACTGACCCAGGGCAGCCTTGTCTCCTGATATTGACCCAGGGGTGGTTATCTCCCCTCAGGTCTCCTCGGCGGGGGGTTCCCAATCCAAAGACGGCCAGGGCAAGGTGAGTCCCTACCATCGCCATCATCACACACCCCTTGCTCATTCTCACCCATGTGCTCAACCACTCTCTCTCCTTCAATATCACACTGAAGGAAATGACATAAGTGGACCTTTTTTGTCCACTGACTGTTTGAACCTATCTGCACATACACAAACACATACAGACACATCGCACACTCCCGCTCTAACACACTCCCAGTCTAACATACTACCAGTCATGCACATCCTCACCTTTTCTTCTTCTTCATGATAGACTGTTGCTTTCCGGTATAAAATGTGAATAGTTGTGGACAGTGTACTCCTAGTCTCTGTCTCCCCTGATATGCACAGCTTAACTTACAGACAGAAAAACAGACAGACAGGAATTGACCTTGCCATCATCCATCTGACCTCTACAATCATGGTACTACCCATCCCAGTTAACCTCCTTGTGAAATAGCACCACAGTGACCATTGTCCTGTGCTGGTCCTCACACCTGGTACATTTCGAAGGACCCTGAGCTTGAGTATTTGAGAGGCGCTGAAAGGCTTTTGGGTTCATAGTGTAACCAATACCACTGCTCTTATTCATCTGGGTTTACTTTTACGTAATTTACCCTAAACCATTTTTACAGTCCTATCAGTATGATTCAATGAAGGATTATAATGGTAAGATACTCAATTCAGAAACAACCCACTGGGCACAGACATACTTTCAACGTCTAGTTTTGATTTAAATTGAGATGTCAACTAACGTGAATTTCAACGTGAAATCAACAAAAAATGTAATTGGATTTAGGTTAACAGTTGGGTGAAAGAAATACGAAACGTTTTGCAAATTCAGTCAGTTTTCCACGTTGATTCAACATCATCAGATGTAATTTTTGGGGGGAAATGTGGGAACCACTTGCTGCTGTCTTCTCAACAACTGAGTGATATAGCAGAGAAGCCTCTGGTTGCCCGACACCTGTGAGTTGAGTTCAATAAGATATGAGCTTGAGGCAGTGTGAGCAAGCAGTTGGAAATAGCAGACCTTGGCTGTGGGCTAGTGTTTTAGAGGGTGACTCAGCCCGTCTGCGATGCTACCTGCGTCACAGAGTCTAACTAAACTAATTTAAACATCAGGCATCTCAGTATACCAAGCAAAAAATAAACAGATTAGTGCTTTTCATTCAAGGTTTTTGAACTGCATGTCTGTTCCTTCGCAAAGTGACGGTGTTTTGAAATCAGCAATGGATATCAGGGAAGAGATGGCTGGCTAGTGTGTGTGTGTGTGTGTGTGTGTGCTCATGTGCGCTTGTGCGTGTATTATCTTTATTCATAAACACTGCAATAGTCAGCCACATCTAGAATTGGATGATATTTGAGCTAATTTGCATGTAAATACTGACATCTAACCAGCCAGCATTCTGACTGTTGTGTGACTGGTTTTACTTACTAT
Organism: Oncorhynchus masou masou; assembly: GCF_036934945.1. Classification (NCBI taxonomy): domain Eukaryota; kingdom Metazoa; phylum Chordata; class Actinopteri; order Salmoniformes; family Salmonidae; genus Oncorhynchus; species Oncorhynchus masou. The sequence continues at coordinate 25,553,817 of NC_088214.1, read as the reverse complement.
GTGTAAGAATGAGTTAACAACATGCTCTTTAGATTGCTTTCACTTTTCATCCTGGCTGCTTCTCCACCACCCTCCACTAATTCTAGACTCACCGTAGTGAACCGTTCCCACTGCTACTGTGCTTCTTTGTAGGTTATGATAGTCCACAAAAAACTGGACTTCAGCCATATCACCTCCCGCTGTGGCTCCAAGGATAATATCAAGCATGTCCCTGGTGGAGGGAATGTAAGTACAACACATGGTGCTCCCATGTGGCGGCTGCCTCGTTCCCCATATCCCACTAACATGCTCGATTGGACTGTAAGGAAGTCAGCCCCATTTGTAATAAAGTAATGTCCTAACGTTCTAGTCATTCTAATTCTATGGTCAGCCCCATTGGCCAGCCTAGTTATAATGTGAGGTTGAATTGCTATGTCTCACCCAACTAACCAGCTGAAGAGATACTATCCCTCTATCTGCCTCCTTCTCTTTCACTCTCTTTTACATTGCAACAAGTATTACATTTCCTTATTTAGTGACAACAAAATCAATTTAAATGGATACTTAAAGATGCCCACTTCTCCACTTTACAGTAGAGTACTCACATTTCATAATCAGTGTTGTACTGAGGGGTGAAAGTGATTCAAGCCATTGTGTGAGAATTTCAGATTGGATGTTGTTTCATCTTTGCCATTCATACTTCAACATTTGTGTTGTTTGTTTGGGTGCATTCAGGTCCAGATTCAGCATAAGAAGGTGGACTTGAGCAAAGTGACCTCCAAGTGTGGCTCTAAGGACAACATCAAGCACAAGCCAGGTAGACATCTGATGATTTTGGAAATTATGATTGCATCCCAAATGCCACCCTATCCCCTACATAGTACACTACTTTCTCATTGGTCCTGCTCAAAAAGAGTGGACTATATAGGTAATAGGGTTCCATTTGGGAAGCCTCCTATATCAAATTAATTACCTTCTTATGCCACTAAGGTGTGCCCACTACAGGGGGTGGAGATGTGAAGATTGAGGCTAAGGCCAATGGTAATGGCAAGCCCAAGGTGGGGTCAATGGACAATATTGGCCTTGAGGCAGAGGATGTACAAAACAAGGTAAGGTCACCATTCTCTTGTAGTCACATAGTTATTTACATGTTTTACCTAACCAGGATTTGGTCTTGAAGGTTTTATTCAAATACATTTCAGAAAGCTTAAAGTTCTAAAGTAATTGTTTACACAAAGACAGGATGTTTGAGGTTGTGGTGGTGGAAACGTTTCATTTGAACATGCTGGTTGACTACATACAGAGAGCAATTTCATCCTTTTAAAACAAGTTGCGTCATTGTGCTTTAACCTGTTTGTCCACTAGATGGCATTAATGATTACCCAGTCTTTCATCAGTAACACAAGAAGTAATGAAAAGATCATTGAATTTATAGGAATTCATACACACTTTTTTAATTGACATATTACTATGGTAATTTACCTCATTGTTTGTCTAATTCTCATGTCGAAACCCTGCTGCTCACGTGTTTCCAGGCTGGGGGGATGCAGGAGAAAGCTGGGGGAAAACATTTCCCCCTGGTGGAGCTCCAGCCACAGGTGCCAGAAGTATGGCTAAGGAGAACGGACATAAGGAGGCCACACCTCACCCTAATCCCTTTGGTGGTGATGGGCTGCGAGACCCGATAGGCATGGGCATGGACAAACGCATCCCTGAGACAAGTAGGTGCCTCTTGCCTCAACAAACACCCTGTGGTCTTTCTCAAATCTCACTTTTTCCTTCATGCACTCAGAGCATTAACTTTGAGATGACCTCTGTTGCCTGTCTCACATGACTTATTGGGCTTCATGTCACTGCTGAGTGCTCAGATTGTAGATAACTGATTGTTGTGAAGTAGGCAAGTTTTTTGCCTCCTGCAAATACTGTATTCAAAAAATGTGCATGTTATTTTATGCCATTAGTCTAACCAGTTAACTCCCTCTATTCTTTCTCCTCTTATTTTGCTCCCCTTTTCTCCATTGCTTCCTGTGTCCCACTCTGTTTATCTGCCAGCAGATTGAGTCTTACAAGCTGAGCTTTCGCAAGCGTGCACGGGCTCGCACGAACCACGGCGCCGACATCATCTCCCGGCCCACCCCGATGGGCAGCCACCCCTCACCCTCATCGCAGCACCTCTCTCAGTGTTTCTCTGGGGGTCCGCCAGCTTTCTCCTCCACACCCTCCAGCTCCAACCCAGACCCTCGTCACCCAGACATGAGGCAGGGGGAAAACTACTGACTGCTAGCAGGACAGGGACTACTTTAGCACATTTCAACTTCCTCCAGTACCTTCATTTAACCTTTTACCTCTCCTTTTACCATACTGTATCTAATCACTACTCTCTGTCCTTGTGGAATATCTTTCCTAGTCTTCTGGTCTCAGAGGAGCCAGTATTAAAGTATAGAGACCAGAGTTCAGATAGATAGACAAGCTCTTACTGTACAGTGGGGTTTGGTCTCTTCTGAATTGCCCTGGGTTAACTTGCTGTGATATAAGGGGAGTAGTATGACCTCAGAGTGAACCTTCTAGAATCTAGACCCTCAGTGTTCTGTTATAGTTATGTCAGCGCAGAATTAAACTTATTATACTGCCTGCTTCTTTTGTTCCCGCCTATAATTTCTGTTCTTATACGTAGTGCCACCTCGATAAAAATCACAAACACCTTCAGTGTCACACTGTACATTTGTACGCATTTTACGTCAGACCATCACAATGAGCCAATGCTATCTATGTGACAGGCCTTACCCTAGACGTAACACCTTTCTTACTGTACCTATCTCTCTGGATGAGCAGAGCTCCCCTTGTACTGTTGGGACCCCAGATTTCACTTGAGTTGTATACAGTACATTATACAATGGCGATTAGTGAAGCACCCCTTATTGTGAGCATGTGGGATTGTCATGTCATCCCAATGAACAGGGGCTAATATGCCACTCCCTTTCTTAACCAATACAGTATGTCTAGATAACCCTTTGTAAACGTGTGATTCCCCCACAGCATTCTCAACAACAAGATACTAGTAGGCTGTTACAAACAGTAGGATATTTAACATCTCTTTAAAAAAACTGTATCGTGTTTTCGTAAATTATTGTAACAATGAGCTGATGTGTTGTTATGTGGTTTCATCATAATATACCCTTTTCCTTTTACTGTTACATCTTTCTGAAAGCAATACAGTGAGTGGTCTTTGCCGAGGACACAACTTCCTCATACACACACATCACATGTGTACAGTATGGTACAGTCAGAGGGAGAGAGAGACAAACAAACCCCTGCAGGGTCTGTGCACAGAGACTGGATGCCTGGGACAGGGCAAAACAGGAAGCAGGAGGCAGCAAACAGAGTGAGGAAAGGCCTATGATTGCACCAGGAAAGATACTCCAATGCTGTTTGTGTTGTCCCCCAGTGATCAAGTCTCTGTAGTGTTGGGACAGGGAAGACGGATAGAAAGACGTTTTGAAGGAAAGCAAGATTTAGATAGATACATTTAACAATATAATCACAATTTTAAGTCAGATTCAAGAGAAGTTTGTGACGAACAAAGACAGTCATAAATTGATCTCCAATGTAACAATTGTATATTTTCAGTCTTCTCAACTACTCCACTGTTAATTAAATATGAATTAATTTGAATGGCTGCTTATGCTATTGGTTCCACTGTGAAAAACGACATTAATGTGTAACAATAGCGCACAATTTCTTATTGGAGCAGTTTTCTTTCTTTTTTTTAACAAAGAAGCTAATTACTCAGATTAACTTGCTGTCGGTTTTGTAAAGAGGTTGGCGGAATTGTATAACATTACATGACTATGAATTAGGATTCAGTGTGTGTGTGTGTGTGTGTGTGTGTGTGTGTGTGTAGTATGTTGTGATCAACATTTAGGCATGTCTGTGGAGTGTGTCAGATTAGTGGTATGTTGCTGGATCAAGTTCGAGGGCACCCCATTGCCTTTAAAATACTGGTAGTTTGGCTCTTAGAGTACAGAAATGGCACCTCCAACAAGAGGGATAAGGGCCACAGATATTAATGTGTACTTGTGCCTTGTAGATTCTCAAGGCTGAACCACAGATAGAACCAGATCTCTCACAGGATGTCTAAATCTGAAGCATCCCTTTATAGCTTCTTCTCACCACCAGACATGGTGATGAGAGGAAGTCCAGTGGCGGGAAGTGGGAGAACATGGAGCTAGATGAAACATGCTAATTTTCTCATAGATGAAACATTCAATCTCAATACGGTTCTCTGTTCCCAAAACTAACATCTGTTAAGAACAGAGTAGACTAAGTTTTTGAGACTTCACCCTTTCTAAAATAAATGGCATTGTTTAGAAGGATTACAAGGGAAAATTCAGTAATTGCACAATTGCAACTTCACAGAGTAGGAGTTCTCCAGCGGAAATATGCAAATACATGCTAGAACGGACCAATGGGATCTCGCTAGTTCGTGCTTAGCTTTGCCCAGCTCTTTGCTTGTTCTGCTCAATATGCTTAATTTGCTCCCATTGGAAACAACATCGGTGGTATATCTTGGGTTAGTACAAATCTGTGGCTGAACTGTAACAGGTGTATAGTTCATCAAAAAAATGATCTTTATGTCCCACCCTCAAACCCTTTTATTTTGAGATATTGTTATGTACTGTAATGATATAATGCTGCTGGATGTCGGTAAGGTGTCATTTGAATTTATTTGAGTGTGTGCACTGCAGTGGAGGAGATCATAGGGATCGTCAATGGCAGAGATAATCAAAGAGCAAGTTATCAAAATATCGAGATTGAAAGAAAAAGCACCTTATGATATTTACAAGTTTTCTTCCCCCCCAAGATTCCCATGGTTAGTTGAAAAACTGGAATGAATTGAATTCTTCCTGAAGCATAAGTCTTACACTGATGGAAGCACTTTGAATGCACAGTGGTATGTACATTTTATGTTTGAGCTCTACAGTATGTTAGAACTGTTGGCATGATTGGATGAACAGATTTGTCTTTTAGTCTCCTTGGTGGTAACCTTGCTGGTCACGTGAGTGGACTTTGGTGTCGTGCTTTGGGACGATGGTCACTCGCTCTGTCTGTTCTCCTTGTGCCTGTCAGACGTCACGTTTGTTAACACTCCCTTTTCCAACGCGCAACCACTGCTTGCAACCCCATCCTTCCACCAGTCTTCACACAGTCGTTTGTAAATAGGCATCCACATGTTTTTATCACCACATGAAAAACAAATAGGTATTGATATTAGGGTCTTTATGGATGTTGACAAATGTATTTCACATCCATGAACCCATTTTCAAAGAGAGTGTTTTCTTTCTGGAGTCTGCCTTTTTCAGAAAGGGCTGAAGTACAAGAATGTTTTTAAAATGAAATGTATTAAAGATGCAAGACATGAATATCATATGTATGAACTTTTTGTTTTGTTTTCAAAATCACAATAGGACACGTACTAAGGCCTAGATTCAATCAGATCAAGCGTTAACCAGCGGTAGCAGACACCTGCATAGCAAATGTTTCGGTGGTGTTGGAGAAGGAAATTGCGTTGGAGCTGTCAAGTTATTGAGCAACTGCTCTTGCAATCATCAGGACGCCACCCCCCCCCCCCCCCCCCACTCGCATTAGAAGTTCAGAGTGAGAATATGTAGAATTACACTCGGAAAAAAATATTATTCAACTAAATGAGGATTTCCATCATCATCACATTCCAGTGTTTGAAGTTGTAAACCAGGCTGCATGGGATTTCTGTTAATAATTTGACTGGCAATGCAATGTCCGCCTTAGGTATAAGAGAGCCACTTGTGGATTTGACAGCTCTAACACAGTTCCACCTCAGACACTATGCAGATGTCGGCTAAAGCGCCTCTGATTTGAATAGAGCCCTAAATCTACATTTGACTTGACAGTAGGAATGGTGGTTAGCATCTCAATGGTTGGTCAAGGTGTGTTATTACCAACTCCAACTCTGTAGAGGAATAAATGAACACTTTTATCTGCCTCTTACACTTAGGCCTGTACTCACTATATGTTAGAAATCTACATGGAATAAAGAATAATCCGGTTTCATGCTTGTTCTTCCAAATGTTTTGTGTCACTGGTGAGCTGACCGAGTGCCCAACTTTAATCAGGAACCAGGCATTGTGAGGATAGGTTGAAGGCCATGCTCCCAAATGCAGCACCTGACACACACAGCCCTTGAATGTCATCCAGACATCCCTCCCACATCCCCCATGTGAGACTAACAGTAACTGTCTTTTGGCATGTGTTATGTAGTGTGCTTCTGTAAAGCATCAAGGAGCCCATAGCTGTGCTTCATCTTAGAGCACACCTGTAGTGTGTATTATTCTCCAGTGCACACCATAAGAGCATGCAGAAGACAATGGATTGTAGACATCTGTCATAGATAGGAGTTCATTGTTTCCCCTTCGATTTGAGATGTAATTTGGTATGAAAGAGATGTTCAATGTGATTAATTGGTATCTAGTGATGTGAATATTAATCATGAAATAAAAGACAAGCAAACATTTGAGTGTATGTTTCCTTTTCTGCTTAATTGTCTTTTGTGTATAACTGTACAAATATTGCCTTTTTTATTACATTATGTCTTTTCCATAAAGAACTCTTGAGTCCACAAGAACACAACATATAGTGCATGTATACTGAACAAAAATGTAAACACAACATGCAACAATTTCAACAATTTTACTGAGTTACAGTTCATATAAGGAAATCAGTCAATTGAAATGAATTTGTTGGGCCCTAATCTATGGATTTCACATGACTGGGAATACAGATATGCATCTGTTGTTCACAGATACCTTAAATCCAGGTAGGGGAGTCGATCAGAAAACCAGTCAGTATCTGGTGTGACCACTATTGCTTTATGCAGCACGACAACTCATTATCTCTCTTCTTGTTCATCTCAATCTGGACAGATGTGGCTCCATCAGCCTCCTCCAGCCTCTCACTGATCTCCTCCAGCTCTCTAGCCAAGTCTGCTCTTTGCTTCTCCACAGCTTGGGCAGCTCTTTCGGCCTCCAGCGCTTCCTCCAGCTCCTCAATTTGAGCCTAGCATGTGGAAATAGATTGAAACATTGTTAGGAGGTTTGAGTATTCTTCTTCTTTTAAGTCAAACATCATCACAAAACACAAGACTGTTTAATCCATTTGATTTCTGATGGCTACATGAATTACGTATTTTTATAATTTTTTGCTCACAACACAACGTCAAGTACGCACATCATCAACTTGTTGCTCCAGCTTAGCCTTTGCCTCAGTTAGAGTGTTGACTTTGTCCTTCTCGCTTTGCAGGTCATCCAGCTTTTGCTGATGAGATTCCTAGAGAGCTTTCTTCTCCTTGGTCAGATTGGCAATGATTCCATTTGGCTCAAAAGGCGTTGGCTCGAAAGGGTTGGGTTTTGATGAATAAACAAGTTATGAGTGTGTCGAGGCTTGGCCCCCCACTGGCCAATCAGAACGTGCTCCGTGGCGAAATATGTGGTTGCTTCAAGTTGTGTATTTATGATATTTTTTGTTTTGCCTTGGAATCAACACCAATTCCAATCATAGTCCGTCATAGTTTGTTAAATGTCTTACAGAAACAAAATCACAAAATGTAGACCTATCTTTGCTAAATACATTAACTTGAACCCAGTAGCGGTCAGTGCCGTTTAAGACTAGGGTGGATCATAATTTTTGCTATGAACATGGCCTTATTTCTATACAGTATATCGGATGACTGTCATTAATATTTCATTCACCCAGTTCAATGTATCATTGATAGGTTTAGGCTACCACATGATACTTGAATTTTCCCTGTACCCATCATAAGGTTGTTACAACCTCAGGTCATGGGAGAATTCAAGTAGAGCTTTTTTATGTAATCTAGGTGACAGACAGCGACACATTCAATACTGCCTTACACACTCTTGCCTGTATCTAGCTGATCTAGGGTGTAATCAGGTATGTTTATCCGCTCACCATTACACTGCTCCAAAATAGGCCTATGTTTGATTAATAAAATCAGAACTATCTTACAGATCAGATCACATTCACGCATCTCCTGAAGTTGCACTGCAAGCGCGCCACGGACGTCGTCTCCATAAAACCAGGAAGGTGAATCGTTCTTATAATACCTTTGGTTGTAATAAAATGTAACGGAAAATAACCAAGACGTTTTTTTAAACAACAACATAAAAACATGTAAAAAAGTACGATATCATGAAATAGCCAGGATAAAAAACACATTGCTGTTGAACTTCATTATAGTAGGACTAAGGGAGGGCTTGAGTTTTTAACATATTGGAGCGACCCGCATAGACAGGTGTGTGTTATGTGTTATGCTGTGCGTTGGTGGTGTCCCGCATCTTCCTGCCAACATACTGACTCAACTCCAGCAACTTTAATAATGGAAAAATGTATGTAATAAATGTATCACTAGCCACTTTAAACAATGCCACTTCATATAATGTTTACACACCCTACATTACTCATCTCATATGTATATAATGTACTCTATTCCATCTACTGCAACTTGCCATCTTGATGTAATACAGTATATACATATGAGATGAGTAATGTAGGGTATGTAAACATATAAAAGTGGAATTGTGGAAACCACATATCCTGAGGCTGCATTCATTGTAGCTGGGAATTTTAACAAGGCTAATCTGAAAACAAGACTCCCTAAATTCTATCAGCATATCGATTGTGCTACCAGGGCGTGTAAAACCATGGATCAATGTTATTCTACCTTCCGCAACGCATATAAGTTTCCGGTTCCGGGTTGGAGCGAGCGGTCGCATCTACACTTCGGTCCGCAGGTAGTATAACTTTTCATTACATTTCATTATAGTACAACGGTTTGATTTGTCTAATCTTAGCAATTTCTTCTTAGCTAGCTACATAGCCGTCTTTGTATCAAAGATAATTGCGTAATTATCGTATTTCGTCGTCCTAACGTATCTGCCCAGCAGCTAGCTAAGCAGCTAGCTAACATACACATCCACTGTCCACCAGCACTGTACAAACTATTACACTCAACTGAACGACTCGATTAGCGTAGTGTCAGCTAGCTACATAGTTGTCTTCGCTGTCTTCGTTCCAAGATAATTGTGTAGTTTAGAGTGTGTAGACTTAGAGTGATTATCTTAATTTACCGAGGTTAGCTAGCCAGCTATTTGTCGTCCTTAACGTAGGAGATGCTGCTAGCTAGCTAGCCAACCTCTACCGAATTGAACTTCAACTACCCGGTCAACATTCCGCGTCGCTCCACAGGTAGTATCACATTTTCATTTCACTTCATTACAGTACAACGGTTTGATTTGTTTGATCGTAGCTAGCCAGCTACATAGCCGTCTTTGTATCTAAGACAACTGTGTAGTCTAGAGCGATTTTCTAGGTTAGCTGGCCAGCTATTGTCGTTCTTTTAACGTAGCTAGCCAGCTAGCCCCGAATAGCAGCACTGTAGAAACTATTACAGTACAACGGTTTGATTTGTTTGATCGTAGCTAGCTAGCTACATAGCCGTCTTTGTATCTAAGACAATTGTGTAGCCTAGAGCGATTTCCTAGGTTAGCTAGCCAGCTATTGTCGTTCTTTTAAGGTAACGTAACGCAATCAACCTGCTAGCTAGCCAGCTAGCCCCCGAATAGCAGCACTGTAGAAACTATTTCACTCGACGAAACGACTTGATTAGTGTAGTGTCAACATCGCAGCCACTACCAGCTAGCCTACAAAGTCAACAACGCAGCCACTGCCAGCTAGCCTACACCAGCAGTACTGTATCATTTCAATCATTTTAGTCAATAAGATTCTTGCTACGTAAGCTTAACTTTCTGAACATTCGAGACGTGTAGTCCACTTGTCATTCCAATCTCCTTTGCATTAGCGTAGCCTCTTCTGTAGCCTGTCAACTATGTGTCTATCTATCCCTGTTCTCTCCTCTCTGCACAGACCATACAAATGCTCCACACCGCGTGGCCGCGGCCACCCTAATCTGGTGGTCCCAGCGCGCACGACCCACGTGGAGTTCCAGGTCTCCGGTAGCCTCTGGAACTGCCGATCTGCGGCCAACAAGGCAGAGTTCATCTCAGCCTATGCCTCCCTCCAGTCCCTCGACTTCTTGGCACTGACGGAAACATGGATCACCACAGATAACACTGCTACTCCTACTGCTCTCTCTTCGTCCGCCCACGTGTTCTCGCACACCCCGAGAGCTTCTGGTCAGCGGGGTGGTGGCACCGGGATCCTCATCTCTCCCAAGTGGTCATTCTCTCTCTCTCCCCTTACCCATCTGTCTATCGCCTCCTTTGAATTCCATGCTGTCACAGTTACCAGCCCTTTCAAGCTTAACATCCTTATCATTTATCGCCCTCCAGGTTCCCTCGGAGAGTTCAGCAATGAGCTTGATGCCTTGATAAGCTCCTTTCCTGAGGACGGCTCACCTCTCACAGTCCTGGGTGACTTTAACCTCCCCACGTCTACCTTTGACTCATTCCTCTCTGCCTCCTTCTTTCCACTCCTCTCCTCTTTTGACCTCACCCTCTCACCTTCCCCCTACTCACAAGGCAGGCAATACGCTCGACCTCATCTTTACTAGATGCTGTTCTTCCACTAACCTCATTGCAACTCCCCTCCAAGTCTCCGACCACTACCTTGTATCCTTTTCCCTCTCGCTCTCATCCAACACTTCCCACACTGCCCCTACTCGGATGGTATCGCGCCGTCCCAACCTTCGCTCTCTCTCCCCGCTACTCTCTCCTCTTCCATCCTATCATCTCTTCCCTCTGCTCATACCTTCTCCAACCTATCTCCTGATTCTGCCTCCTCAACCCTCCTCTCTTCCCTTTCTGCATCCTTTGACTCTCTATGTCCCCTATCCTCCAGGCCGGCTCGGTCCTCCCCTCCCGCTCCGTGGCTCGATGACTCACTGCGAGCTCACAGAACAGAGCTCCGGGCAGCCGAGCGGAAATGGAGGAAAACTCGCCTCCCTGCGGACCTGGCATCCTTTCACTCCCTCCTCTCTACATTTTCCTCCTCTGTCTCTGCTGCTAAAGCCACTTTCTACCACTCTAAATTCCAAGCATCTGCCTCTAACCCTAGGAAGCTCTTTGCCACCTTCTCCTCCCTCCTGAATCCTCCCCCCCCTCCCCCCCCCCTCCTCCCTCTCTGCAGATGACTTCGTCAACCATTTTGAAAAGAAGGTCGACGACATCCGATCCTCGTTTGCTAAGTCAAACGACACCGCTGGTTCTGCTCACACTGCCCTACCCTGTGCTCTGACCTCTTTCTCCCCTCTCTCTCCAGATGAAATCTCGCTTCTTGTGACGGCCGGCCGCCCAACAACCTGCCCGCTTGACCCTATCCCCTCCTCTCTTCTCCAGACCATTTCCGGAGACCTTCTCCCTTACCTCACCTCGCTCATCAACTCATCCCTGACCGCTGGCTACGTCCCTTCCGTCTTCAAGAGAGCGAGAGTTGCACCCCTTCTGAAAAAACCTACACTCGATCCCTCCGATGTCAACAACTACAGACCAGTATCCCTTCTTTCTTTTCTCTCCAAAACTCTTGAACGTGCCGTCCTTGGCCAGCTCTCCCGCTATCTCTCTCAGAATGACCTTCTTGATCCAAATCAGTCAGGTTTCAAGACTAGTCATTCAACTGAGACTGCTCTTCTCTGTATCACGGAGGCGCTCCGCACTGCTAAAGCTAACTCTCTCTCCTCTGCTCTCATCCTTCTAGACCTATCGGCTGCCTTTGATACTGTGAACCATCAGATCCTCCTCTCCACCCTCTCCGAGTTGGGCATCTCCGGCGCGGCCCACGGTTGGATTGCGTCCTACCTGATAGGTCGCTCCTACCAGGTGGCGTGGCGAGAATCTGTCTCCTCGCCACGCGCTCTCACCACTGGTGTCCCCCAGGGCTCTGTTCTAGGCCCTCTCCTATTCTCGCTATACACCAAGTCACTTGGCTCTGTCATAACCTCACATGGTCTCTCCTATCATTGCTATGCAGACGACACACAATTAATCTTCTCCTTTCCCCCTTCTGATGACCAGGTGGCGAATCGCATCTCTGCATGTCTGGCAGACATATCAGTGTGGATGACGGATCACCACCTCAAGCTGAACCTCGGCAAGACGGAGCTGCTCTTCCTCCCGGGGAAGGACTGTCCGTTCCATGATCTCGCCATCACGGTTGACAACTCCATTGTGTCCTCCTCCCAGAGCGCTAAGAACCTTGGCGTGATCCTGGACAACACCCTGTCGTTCTCAACCAACATCATGGCGGTGGCCCGTTCCTGTAGGTTCATGCTCTACAACATCCGCAGAGTATGACCCTGCCTCACACAGGAAGCGGCGCAGGTCCTAATCCAGGCACTTGTCATCTCCCGTCTGGATTACTGCAACTCGCTGTTGGCTGGGCTCCCTGCCTGTGCCATTAAACCCCTACAACTCATCCAGAACGCCGCAGCCCGTCTGGTGTTCAACCTTCCCAAGTTCTCTCACGTCACCCCGCTCCTCCGCTCTCTCCACTGGCTTCCAGTTGAAGCTCGCATCCGCTACAAGACCATGGTGCTTGCCTACGGAGCTGTGAGGGGAACGGCACCGCAGTACCTCCAGGCTCTGATCAGGCCCTACACCCAAGCAAGGGCACTGCGTTCATCCACCTCTGGCCTGCTCGCCTCCCTACCACTGAGGAAGTACAGTTCCCGCTCAGCCCAGTCAAAACTGTTCGCTGCTCTGGCCCCCCAATGGTGGAACAAACTCCCTCACGACGCCAGGACAGCGGAGTCAATCACCACCTTCCGGAGACACCTGAAACCCCACCTCTTCAAGGAATACCTAGGATAGGATAAGTAATCCTTCTCACCCCCCCTTAATGATTTAGATGCACTATTGTAAAGTGGCTGTTCCACTGGATGTCAGAAGGTGAATTCACCAATTTGTAAGTCGCTCTGGATAAGAGCGTCTGCTAAATGACTTAAATGTAAAAATGTATAAGGCCCTCCCCCACCCTCCTTTAGGAAACGCTGACCACGACTCCATTTAGTTGCTTCCAGCCTACAGACAGAAACTAAAACAGGAAGCACCCGCGCTCAGGTCTTTTCAACGCTGGTCCGACCAATCTGATTCCACGCTTCAAGACTGCTTCGATCACGTGGATTGGGATATGTTCCGCATTGCGTCCAACAACAATGTTGACGAATACGCTGATTCAGTGAGCGAGTTCATTAGAAAGTGCATCGGCGATGTTATACCCTCAGCAATGATTAAAACATTCCCAAACCAGAAACCGTGGATTGATTGCAGCATTTGCGCGAAACTGAAAGCTCGAACCACTGCTTTTCACCAGGGCAAGGTGACCGTAAACATGTCCGAATACAAACAGTGTAGCTATTCCCTCCTCAAGGCAATCAAACAAGCTAAGTGTCAGTATAGAGACAAAGTAGTCGCAATTCAACGGCTCAGACACAAGAGGTATGTTCAGGGTCTACAGTCAATCACGGATAACAAAAAGAAAACCAGCCCCGTCGCGGACCAGGATGTCTTGCTTCCAGACAGACTAAACAACTTCTTTACTCGCTTTGAGGACAATACAGTGCCACTGACACGGCCCGCTACCAAAACCTGCGGACTCTCCTTCACTGCAGCCGACGTGAGTAAAACGTTTAAACGTGTTAACCCTCGCAAGGCTGCAGGCCCAGACGGCATCCCCAGCCAAGTCCTTAGAGCATGTGCAGACCAGCTGGCTGGTGTGTTTACGGACATATTCAATCAAACCTTATCCAAGTCTGCTGTTCCAACATGCTTCAAGAGGGCCACCATTGTTCCTGTTCCCAAGAAATCTAAGGTAACTAAGCTAAACAACTACCACCCCGTAGTACTCCCGTCGTCATGAAGTGCTCTGAGAGACTAGTCAAGGACCATATCACCTCCACCCTACCTGACACCCTAGACCCACTCCAATTTGCTTACCGCCCCAATAGGTCCACAGACGACACAACCACACTGCACACTGCCCTAACCCATCTAGACAAGAGGAATACCTATGTGAGAATGCTGTTTATCGACTACAGCTCAGCATTTAACACCATAGTACCCTCCAAACTCGTCATCAACCCTGGGTCTCGACCCCGCCCTGTGCAACTGGGTACTGGACTTCCTGACAGGCCACCCCCAGGTGGTTAGGGTAGGCAACAACATCTCCACTCCGCTGATCCTCAACACTGGGGCCCCACAAGGGTGCGTTCTGAGCCCTCTCCTGTATTCCCTGTTCACCCACGACTGCGTGGCCATGCACACCTCCAACTCAATCATCAAGTTTGCGGACGACACTACAGTGGTAGGCTTGATTACCCTCAACGACAAGATGGCCTACAGGGAGGAGGTGAGGGCCCTCGGGGTGTGGTGTCACGAAAATAACCTCACACTCAACGTCAACCAAACAAAGGAGATGATTATGGACTTCAGGAAACAGCAGAGGGAGCACCCCCCTATTCACATCGACAGGGCAGTAGTGGAAAGGGTAGTAAGTTTCAAGTTCCTCGGCGTACACATCACGGACAAACTGAATTGGTCCACCCACACATGTGAAGAAGGCGCAGCAGCGCCTCTTCAACCTCAGGAGGCTGAAGAAATTTGGCTTGTGACCAAAAGCACTCACAAACTTCTATAGATGCACAATCGAGAGCATCCTGTCGGGCTGTAAAAATTGGGCGTGCAAAATTATTCAGCCCCTTTACTTTCAGTGCAGCAAACTCTCTCCAGAAGTTCAGTGAGGATCTCTGAATGATCCAATGTTGACCTAAATGACTAATGATGATAAATACAATCCACCTGTGTGTAATCAAGTCTCCGTATAAATGCACCTGCACTGTGATAGTCTCAGAGGTCCGTTAAAAGCGCAGAGAGCATCATGAAGAACAAGGAACACACCAGGCAGGTCCGAGATACTGTTGTGAAGAAGTTTAAAGCCGGATTTGGATACAAAAAGATTTCCAAAGCTTTAAACATCCTAAGGAGCACTGTGCAAGCGATAATATTGAAATGGAAGGAGTATCAGACCACTGCAAATCTACCAAGACCTGGCCGTCCCTCTAAACTTTCAGCTCATACAAGGAGAAGACTGATCAGAGATGCAGCCAAGAGGCCATTGATCACTCTGGATGAACTGCAGAGATCTACAGCTGAGGTGGGAGACTCTGTCCATAGGACAACAATCAGTCGTATATTGCACAAATCTGGCCTTTATGGAAGAGTGGCAAGAAGAAAGCCATTTCTTAAAGATATCCATAAAAAGTGTTGTTTAAAGTTTGCCACAAGCCACCTGGGAGACACACCAAACATGTGGAAGAAGGTGCTCTGGTCAGATGAAACCAAAATTGAACTTTTTGGCAACAATGCAAAACGTTATGTTTGGCGTAAAAGCAACACAGCTCATCACCATGAACACACCATCCCCACTGTCAAACATGGTGGTGGCAGCATCATGGTTTTGGCCTGCTTTTCTTCAGCAGGGACAGGGAAGATGGTTAAAATTGATGGGAAGATGGATGGAGCCAAATACAGGACCATTCTGGAAGAAAACCTGATGGAGTCTGCAAAAGACCTGAAACTGGGACGGAGATTTGTCTTCCAACAAGACAATGATCCAAAACATAAAGCAAAATCTACAATGGAATGGTTCAAAAATAAACATATCCAGGTGTTAGAATGGCCAAGTCAAAGTCCAGACCTGAATCCAATCAAGAATCTGTGGAAAGAACTGAAAACTGCTGTTCACAAATGCTCTCCATCCAACCTCACTGAGCTCGAGCTGTTTTGCAAGGAGGAATGGGAAAAAATTTCAGTCTCTCAATGTGCAAAACTGATAGAGACATACCCCAAGCGACTTACAGCTGTAATCGCAGCAAAAGGTGGCGCTACAAAGTATTAACTTAAGGGGGCTGAATAATTTTGCACGCCCAATTTTTCAGTTTTTGGTTTGTTAAAAAAGTTTGAAATATCCAATAAATGTCGTTCCACTTCATGATTGTGTCCCACTTGTTGTTGATTCTTCACAAAAAAATACAGTTTTATATCTTTATGTTTGAAGCCTGAAATGTGGCAAAAGGTCGCAAAGTTCAAGGGGGCCGAATACTTTCGCAAGGCACTGTATATACTGTACTCTATACCATCTACTGCATCTTTCCTATGCCGTTCTGTACCATCACTCATTCATATATCTTTATGTACATATTCTTTATCGCTTTACACTTGTGTGTATAAGGTAGTAGTTGTGGAATTGTTAGGTTAGATTACTCTTTGGTTATTACTGCATTGTCAGAACTAGAAGCACAAGCATTTCACTACACTCGCATTAACATCTACTAACCATGTGTATGTGACAAATAAAATTTGATTTGATTTAAAGGCGCAGCAGAGGGAAGAGGCAGCCACTGTGGGAAGAGGTGGCAGCGCTCTCACTCACGACAAGAGGGCAGCACAAGAGGGATGTGGAGGACTTTTGCCACCGCTTTTGCCACACTCCGTTCTCATGCTCAGGGAGTGGATGTAGTTGGGCCGTTTCCCACCACAGACAGTGGAAACCGCTGGGTGCTCACGGACATGGACTATTTCAGAAAATGGCCCAAGGCCTAAGCTCTACCTGTCCAGGCGGCAAAGACCATCATCGATGCCCTGGCAGCAGGGATGTTCAGCAGGTTTGGAGCTGCCTTGTCCATCCACAGTGGCCAAGGTAGAAACTTTGAGTCCCGTGTGTTCGCCACCATGTGTGAGAGGCTGGGTATGCACAAGACCCGCACTACTCCTCTCCATCCTCAAAGTGATGGCCTTGAGGAGCACTTCAACAAAACGCTTGGGCAGCAGCTGGCCATTGTCTCTGCCAGACACCAAAGTGACTGGGACAAGCACCCGCCAATGGTCCTCATGGCATGCCGCTCTGCTGTCCAAGACTCCAACTCCTGTACGCCTGCCCTCCTCATGCTGGGGAGAGAGATGGCATTTGATCAGCCCCTGGATAGCCCTTCTGTTCCCCCAGGGCCGGAGTATGCCCGGAGACTCCAGGACCACCTGGAGACAGCCCACACCTTCACCAGAGAGCAGCTAATCAATGCAGGTGTGAGGCAGAAGAGGAACTATGACCTGCACACCCGGGAAAGGCACTTTGTGGCTGGGAAGCTGGTCTGGGTCTACAGCCCCCTGAGAAAGAAAGGCAGATGCCCCAAGTTGGACAGCCACTTGGTGGGGCCCTGCAGCATCCTGGAGAGGGTAGGGGAGGTTGTGTACTGGGTGCAGCTTTCTCCCAGTGGGAGAAAGGTGGCACTGCACCGGGACAGGTTAGCCCCATTCAGAGGGGCCTCTTCTCCCAAACCGCAGGGACCCCCACAATTCCCATCTCTGGCAATGTCATTCCCAAAGCATCCACCCCCAGGTGCCGCAGACAAGGCTCCAGATAGCCCACTCACCCAGTCTCCCTCCCTGTGTCACTGAGTGGTTCCCCAGAGTCACAGACTGTATTGCCCGTTCCCTCATCCTTGTCCCTGCCTTCATCCCCTGCGCCCCAGAGGGGAAGCCCCCTGCCACGGACTGAGCCCCCTGTTTCACATCTGAACACTCTGCGACCATCACGGCCACTTAGGCAAAGGAGACCTACGGGTTTCTTCAGAGACTTTGTTAGTTCCCTCCGGGAAGAGGGACTTTGTGGAGGGGGGGGGCTGTGTACCGACCCACACAGACAGCTGTGTGCTATGTGTTATGCTGTTCATTGGTTGTGTTGTACTTAGCAGTACCCAGTGTTCGCAGGGTCTGACATGCCAGTCAACCTGCTATCTGCCAACCACGGGAATAGCCATTGTTCTCTCTCTTACGTCAGGTCTTAACAAGACATGGTCACCGTTGTTTTATACGGGTATCCTTGATTTATTTGGCGTGAGCTACGGCCAAACAGTAGCCTGTGTTGAGTTGGGTTAATGAACCGGGAATTCGGTAACTCAATCCTCTGCCTGGACAATTGTTAATTTATGATCTAGCCAGGTCATTACAATACGAAACGGAAAACAAGCCATTTTAACAGGTTACATATAACTTCTAAATACGAGGTTCACCGGTATTCAAAGAGATTTTCATCTCTCGTTTTATGATGAGCATGGACACGTAGCTTACATCACGGAGGGGGTTTCACGCACATCCAAAACGGGACCTGGATTGGATAAAATAATGTGGGTCTGCCTACAATGCATAGATTAAAATGGAATGTCAGCTCAAAGTTTTACTCCTCTCAAACTTTATATTTTAATAAAGCTTTTTATATTTCTAAATACGAAGTACAATATACAGACACCAAAAGCACATTAGGCTACTCTAATTCCATGCAACAAGGCTGGATAGGCAGCGTTTTTTCGGTCAAAATTCATGCCATAACCAACTGCATTATGGCCAAAACCAGCTTTATGTTGGTCTTAAAAATTCTTATCAGCACTGCCTGAAATTAGCACTTTGGTTCAAGTTTTTAAGGACACACCTCAAATATATATGGAGTGCAATAGAGAAGGGACAATGGTGATCTGCTTGATCTGTGGATCTGTTGGGGCGGTATGCAAATTGGAGTCGGTCCAGGGTCTCTGGGATAATGGTGTTGATGTCAGCCATGACCAGCCTTTCAAAGCATTTCATGGCTACAGATGTGAGTGCTTAGGGGCACTCGTCATTTAGACAGGTCACTTTGGCATTCTTGGGCACAGGGACAATGGTGATCTGCTTGAAACATTTAAGTACTACAGTCTGGGTCAGGAAGAGGTTGAAAATTTCAGTGAAGATGTAACGTATGCTTCCAACTCACACTCTCAACGTAGATCCCATGAACACAGCTCACTTTCCACCTCACACTCTCAAACACATAGATCCCCTGAACACAGCTCACTTTCCAGATCCGAATCACCTGAACTCTGATCACCTGTTCACACACCTGTAAGTCATTTACACACACTATTTAGTTCCGTTTTTTGTTTGTTTTGATACACTTTTCAATTCTGAGCTCTGTTTTTCCCATATTAGTCCTCCTGTGTACAGTAGTTTTGGCCATCCTCACTAATGATGCCTTTTTGCCTACAGTGGCTTGCGAAAGTACTCACCCCTTTGGCATTTTTCCTACTTTGTTGCCTTACAACCTGGAATTAAAATGGATTTTTGGGGGGTTTGTATCATTTTGTTTACACAACATGTACTTTGAAGATGCAAAATATTTTTTATTGTGAAACAAACAAGAAATATGTCACGCCCTGGTCGAAATATATTATGTTTGTCTTCATTTATTTGGTCAGGCCAGGGTGTGACATGGGTTATTGTGGTGTGTTTTTGTCTTGGGGTTTTGTGGGGTGTCAAGCATAGTCTATGGCTGCCTGAGGCGGTTCTCAATCAGAGTCAGGTGATTATCGTTGTCTCTAATTGGGAACCATATTTAGGCAGCCATATTCTTTGAGTGTTTCGTGGGTGATTGTTCCTGTCTCTGTGTTTGTTGTCACCAGATAGGCTGTATAGGTTTTCACGTTCCGTTTGTTGTTTTTGTATTTGTCAAGTTATTTCATGTCTAGTTTATTTTCATTAAAGAACATGAGTAACCACCACGCTGCATTTTGGTCCGCTTCTCCTTCTACAGACGAACGCCGTTACAAAATAAGACAAAAAAAATGAAAACTTGAGCGTGCATAACTATTCACACCCCCAAAGTCAATACTTTGTAGAGCCACCTTTTGCAGCAATTACAGCTGCAAATCTTTGGGGTATGTCTCTATAAGCTTGGCACGTCTAGCCACTGGGATTTTTGCCCATTTTTCAAGGCAAAACTGCTCCAACTCCTTTAAATTGGATGGATTCCGCTGGTGTACAGCAATCTTAAATTATACCACATATTCTCAATTGGATTGAGGTCTGTGTTTTGACTAGGTTATTCCAAGACATTTAAATGTTTCCCCTTAAACCACTCGAGTGTTGCTTTAGCAGTATGCTTAGGGTCATTGTCCTGCTGGAAGGTGAACCTCAGACCCAGTCTCAAATCTCTGGAAGACTGAAACAGTTTTCCCTCAATTTCCCTGTAATTAGCGCCATCCATTCCTTCAATTCTGACCAGTTTCCCAGTCCCTGCCGATGAAAATGACATGCTTTAGATTTAGCTGAAAAATAACAATAATGATACACAATGTTGACAAAGGCAGTAACTGCGGACCAATGCGAGGCAAGGTCACTGGCGACTGGTTCTCCATTATCGGCTACAGATGCCGTATCTTAATTTGAGCCAGTTTCACACAGCAGAAAAAGTTTCCTGCACCAACAACAAATGTGAATTGTTATTGTTACTTTATCTTCCAAAATGGCGTAGCAGTCAGACGTCTTTGTCGTCGTCTTGTCGTGCCTCGTGTATATATCATTTTTCCTTCGCATATATTTTTTAAATATTTTCCTTAACCTCAACTTCAACATACTCTCCTGCAATCCGCCTCACCCAATGGGTTATGGATCTGCTATTTTCTTTACTTTTGTACCGGAACCCCCAACAGTAGCTGGCCAGCTTACTAGCTAGTATTGAGCTAGCCACTGCTAGCAGTCATCAGCTAACCTTTAGCCGGACAACTCTTGCCAGTCTGCACAGCGTGATTCAAACCAGAGCATATTGGACTTAGTTTTCTCCATATCTCTGGATTCCTACCGCAAGCTCTGAACCTTTTCACCTGGATCATCGCAGCTAGCTATCTGCTATCCGAGTGGCCACTTCTGGCTAACGTCTCTGTCCCGAAGCGAGAACCAATTAGCCTGGAGCTAGCCTTTGCTCGGCCCATCTCCTGGCCAGCCGAAGAGGTCCAACAGCCACTCCTTGGGCTACAATACCTATTTTGCCAATTGGCCTGGACCTCTTTTACTGCCGACACGGAGCCCCGCCGATCCATCACGACTGGACTACCGACGTAATCTGCCCGAGGCTTTTTTTCAACTGGCACCTCTGTCGCGACGTCCCCTGAATGCCCATCTGCTAGCCTGCTAGCCAAGGCCCGCTAGCTGTCTAGAGCATATCGGACTGTTAGCTGAAGAGGCCCATCGGACAATTTCTTTGGCCACTATACCTAATTTGCCAATTGGCCTGGACCCTATTACCACACGGAGCCCTACTGATCCATCACGACTGGTCTGCCGACATAACAGCACGAGGGGGCTACAACTGACTTCTTCCGTCGCGACTTCCCTCTAAGGCCCTTCTGCTAGCTTGCTGGCCCTGGCACGCTAGCTGTCTGAATCGCCGTGTCTCCAGCTCGCCGAGCTACTCACTGGACCCCTATGATCACTCGGCTACGCATGCCTCTACCTAATGTCATCATGCCATTTCCATTGCTGTTTTGGTTAGTGATTATTGTCTTATTTCACTATAGAGCCTCTAGCCCTGCTCAATACGCCTTAGCTAACCCTTTAGTTCCACCTCCCACACATGCGGTGAACTCACCTGGTTTAAATGATGTTTGAAGAGACAATATCTCTCTTATTGTCACTCAATGCATAGGTATACCTCAACTGTATTCACATCCTACCATACCTTTGTCTGTACATTATGCCTTGAATCTATTCTACCATGCCCAGAAACCTGCTCCTTTTACGCTCTGTTCCGAACGTACTAGACGACCAGTTCTTATAACCTTTAGCCATACCCTTATGCTACTCCTCCTCTCCTCTGTTCCTCTGGTGATGTAGAGATTTAAAAAAAAATGTTTTTACCTTCATTTAACTAGGCAAGTCAGTTAAGAACAAATTCTTATTTTCAATGACGGCCTAGGAACAGTGGGTTAACTTCCTGTTCAGGGGCAGAACGACAGATTTGTACTTTGTCAGCTCGGGGGTTTGAACTTGCAACCTTCCGGTTACTAGTCCAACGCTCTTAACCACTAGGCTACCCTGCCACCCCATAATTAATCCAGGCCCTGTAGTGCCTAGCTCCACTCCCATTCCCCAGACTCTCTCATTTGTTGATTACTGTAACCATAAAAGCCTTGGTTTCATGTATGTTAACATTAGAAGCCTCCTCCCTAAGTTTGTTTTATTCACTGTTTTAGCACACTCTGCCAACATGGATGTCCTAGCCGTGTCTGAATCCTGGCTTAGGAAGACCACCAAAAACCCTGAAATTTCCATCCCTAACTATAACATTTTTCGACAAGATAGAACTGCCAAATGGGGCGGAGTTGCAATCTACTGCAGAGATAGCCTGCAGAGTTCTGTCTTACTATCTATCTGTGCCCAAACAATTTGAGCTTCTACTTTTAAAATTCCATCTTTCCAGAAACAAGTCTCTCACCGTTGCCGTTTGTTGTAGACCACCTTCTGCCCCCAACTGTGCCCTGCACACCATATGTGAATTGATTGCCCCCTTCTATCTTCAGAGCTCGTGCTGTTAGGTGACCTAAACTGGGACATGCTTAACACCCCGGCCCTCCTACCATCTATGCTTGATGCCCTCAATCTCACACAAATTATCAATGAACCTAGCATCACTACTCTGGATGGTTCTGACTTAGAATATGTGGACAATTACAAATACCTAGGTGTATGGTTAGATTGTAAACTCTCCTTCCAGACTCATATTAAGCATCTCCAATCCAAAATTAAATCGCAACAAAGAATCCTTCACTCATGCTGCCATACCTACCCTCGTAAAACTAACTATCCTTCCGATCCTTGACTTTGGCGATGTCATTTACATAATAGCTTCCAACACTCTACTCGACAAATTTGATGCAGTCTATCACAGAGCAATCCGTTTTGTCACCAAAGCCACATATACTACCCACCACTGCGACCTGTATGCTCTCGTTGGCTGGCCCTCGCTTCATATTCGTCACCAAACCCACTGGCTCCAGGTCATCTACAAGTCTTTGCTAGGTAAAGCCCTGCCTTATCTCAGCTCACTGGTCACCATAGCAGCACCCACCCGTAGCATGTGCACCCGCAAGTACATTTCATTGGTCACCCCCAAAGCCAATTCCCCCTTTGGTCGCCTTTCCATCCAGTTCTCTGCTGCCAATGACTGGAAGGAACTGCAAAAATCACTGAAGCTGGAGACCCATATCTCCCTCACTAACTTTAATACAGGTGGACAGTACCTCAAGAATGAATGCATAAAGTCCACACTTACAGCTTCTTCTGCAGCTCCCTTGTAGGATTTTACTTTTAGCTGCAGCTTATCGGCAAGGTCTTGAAGACTGGCCATATTCTTACGGTGCTCCTCAGTCTGTACATTTCAGACAAAAAATAGTTTCACCCCATTTGTTATCAGGTCAAAAGACTGGACAGCCAATGGAGTTAGTAAAGATACCTGGTAGGTCAGCTCCTTGATACGCCTCTCAAATTTACGAATTCCTTTGATTGCATCAGCACACTTCTTCTGCTCAGCCTCAACCTCATTCTCCAGCTCCCTCACCTGTCACAACAAAGAAATAACATTCATGTTACAGGGTGCAGTATTACTTTTTTGTGTCTTCTGGTGTACAGTATGTACATGTACAATATGTAATGTAAAGTTACGCTTACCATAAGCCTCCAGCTTCTGCACCTGCTTCTTGCCCCCCTTCATGGCAATTTGTTCAGCCTCATCCAGGCGGTGCTGCAGGTTCTTGATGGTCTGCTCCATGTTCTTCTTCATACGCTCTAGGTGAGAACTGGTGTCCTGCTCTTTCTTCAGCTCCTCTGCCATCATGGCAGCATCAGTAATGGCCTTCTTTGCCTTTTCTTCAGAATTTCTGCACTCCTGCACTGCCTCTTCTGCCTCAGTCTGAAACTGGGCGGTGTCAGCCTCAAGTTTCTTCTTCTGATTCAGCAGGCCAGTGTTCTATTCATACATTTTAAGAGAATAACTTTAACAATGTTCAGCTACAGCAGGAAATCCATAATTAGTGATTATACTTTACCTGTGAGTGCAGCAGCTGCACCCTCTCGTTGACATCCAGCAGTTCTTGCTCAGTCAGCTTGCGGCCTCTCTCAGTCTGTTCAAGACAGGTTCTTAGCTCCTGCAGCTCTGCCTGCATCAGATTGTTACGTCTCTCTACAATGGCAATGTTCTCCTTCAGATCATCCAACTGGATTTGGGCATCCTAGTGAGAAATATGCAAGGTTGGAGATACCTCATTTTGAGCAGTATCTACTTGGCACACCATCCCACTGGGCACACCACGTCATTTCAATGTGGATAATTGGGTAATATTCGGTTGGGATGTTGATCAGTGAGATTACAAACTATATTCACCCACTCAAAAAGATAGCCAAAAGTTAGTTGAATTGCCATGCTTTTAACCATCTAAAAGCACAACCAAATTCCAATGAAAAAACAACGTCATATTTTTGATTTATGTCTATCGTGCTTTCAACCATTTCAAAGCACAGCAAAGTGCAAATGGGAATACAATGTCAGATAGTTTTATTATTTATACAACCGATAATTATTACTGTGCTTCATCTAATAGCAGACCAAGTGACCTGAATTGCAGTTGAGATTACATTAAAAGCATATGGTGTAAGTGATCAATGCAGTACGAGCCCCCTTGAACTTTGCGACCTTTTGCCACATTTCAGGCTTCAAACATAAAGATATAAAACTGTATTGTTTTGTGAAGAATCAACAACAAGTGGGACACAATCATGAAGTGGAACGACATATTTTGGATATTTCAAACTTTTTTAACAAATCAAAAACTGAAAAATTGGGCGTGCAAAATTATTCAGCCCCCTTAAGTTAATACTTTGTAGCGCCACCTTTTGCTGCGATTACAGCTGTAAGTCACTTGGGGTATGTCTCTATCAGTTTTGCACATCGAGACACTGAAACTTTTTCCCATTCCTCCTTGCAAAACAGCTCGAGCTCAGATAGGTTGGATGGAGAGCATTTGTGAACAGCAGTTTTCAGTTCTTTCCACAGATTCTCGATTGGATTAAGGTCTGGACTTTGACTTGGTCATTCTAACACCTGGATATGTTTATTTTTGAACCATTCCATTGTAGATTTTGCTTTATGTTTTGGATCATTGTCTTGTTGGAAGACAAATCTCTGTCCCAGTCTCAGGTCTTTTGCAGACTCCATCAAGTTTTCTTCCAGAATGGTCCTGTATTTCAGAGGGACATCAGAGACTGTAACGTTCTTTGCTTCACGGAAACATGGCTCACTGGAGAGACGCTCTCGGATGCGGTGCAGCCAGCGGGTTTCTCCACACATCGCGCCGACAGAAACAAACACCTTTCTGGTAAGAAGAGTGGTGGGGGCGTATGCCTTATGGCTAACGAGACGTGGTGTGATCACGGAAACATACAGGAACTCAAATCCTTCTGTTCACCTGATTTAGAGTTCCTCACAATCAAATGTAGACCGCATTATCTACCAAGAGAATTCTCTTCGATTATAATCACAGCCGTATATATTCCCCCCAAGCAGACACATCGATGGCTCTGAACGAACTTTATTTGACTCTTTGCAAACTGGAATCCACACATCCTGAGGCTGTCCAACGCTGGTCCGACCAAGCTGATTCCACACTCCAAGACTGATTCCATCACGTGGACTGGGACATGTTTCGTATTGCGTCAGGCAACAACATTGACGAATACGCTGATTCGGTGTGCGAGTTCATTAGAACTTGCGTTGAAGATGTCGTTGCCATAGCAACGATTAAAACATTCCCTAACCAGAAACCGTGGATTGATGGCAGCATTCGCGTGAAACTGAAAGCGCGAACCACTGCTTTTAATCAGGGCAAGGTGACTGGTAACATGACTGAATACACAGTGCAGCTATTCCCTCCGTAAGGCTATCAAACAAGCTAAGCGTCAGTATAGAGACAAAGTAGAATCTCAATTCAATGGCTCAGACACAAGAGGTATGTGGCAGGGTCTACAGTCAATCACGGACTACAAGAAGAAATCCAGCCCAGTCATGGACCAGGATGTCTTGCTCCCAGGCAGACGAAATAACTTTTTTGCCCGCTTTGAGGACAATACAGTGCCACTGACACGGCCTGCAACGGAAACATGCGGTCTCTCCTTCACTGCAGCCGAGGTGAGTAAAACATTTAAACGTGTTAACCCTCGCAAGGCTGCAGGCCCAGACGGCATCCCCAGCCGCGCCCTCAGAGCATGCGCAGACCAGCTGGCTGGTGTGTTTACGGACATATTCAATCAATCCCTATCTCAGTCTGCTGTTCCCACATGCTTCAAGAGGGCCACCATTGTTCCTGTTCCCAAGAAAGCTAAGGTAACTGAGCTAAACGACTACCGCCCCGTAGCACTCTCTTCCGTCATCATGAAGTGCTTTGAGAGACTAGTCAAGGACCATATCACCTCCACCCTACCTGACACCCTAGACCCACTCCAATTTGCTTACCGCCCAAATAGGTCCACAGACGACGCAATCTCAACCACACTGCACACTGCCCTAACCCATCTGGACAAGAGGAATACCTATGTGAGAATGCTGTTCATCGACTACAGCTCGGCATTTAACACCATAGTACCCTCCAAGCTCGTCATCAAGCTCGAGACCCTGGGTCTCGACCCCGCCTTGTGCAACTGGGTACTGGACTTCCTGACGGGCCGCCCCCAGGTGGTGAGGGTAGGCAACAACATCTCCACCCCGCTGATCCTCAACACTGGGGCCCCACAAGGGTGCGTTCTGAGCCCTCTCCTGTACTCTCTGTTCACCCACGACTGCGCGGCAAAGCACGCCTCCAACTCAATCATCAAGTTTGCGGACGACACAACAGTGGTAGGCTTGATTACCAACAACGACGAGACGGCCTACAGGGAGGAGGTGAGGGTCCTCGGAGTGTGGTGTCAGGACAATAACCTCACACTCAACGTCAACAAAACTAAGGAGATGATTGTGGACTTCAGGAAACAGCAGAGGGAACACCCCCCTATCCACATCGATGGAACAGTAGTGGAGAAGGTAGTAAGTTTTAAGTTCCTCGGCATACACATCACAGACAAACTAAATTGGTCCACTCACACAGACAGCATCGTGAAGAAGGCGCAGCAGCGCCTCTTCAACCTCAGGAGGCTGAAGAAATTCGGCTTGTCACCAAAAACGCTCACAAGCTTCTACAGATACACAATCGAGAGCATCCTGGCGGGCTGTATCACCGCCTGGTACGGCAACTGCTCCGCCCACAACCGCAAGGCTCTCCAGAGTGTAGTGAGGTCTGCACAACGTATCACCGGGGGCAAACTACCTGCCCTCCAGGACACCTACACCACCCGATGTTACAGGAAGGCCATAAAGATCATTAAGGACAACACCTACCCGAGCCACTGCCTGTTCACCCCGCTATCATCCAGAAGGCGAGGTCAGTACAGGTGCATCAAAGCTGGGCCCGAGAGACTGAAAAACAACTTCTATCTCAAGGCCATCAGACTGTTAAACAGCAACCACTAACATTGAGTGGCTGCTGCCAACACACTGACTCAACTCCAGCCACTTCAATAATGGGAATTGATAGGAAAGGATGTAAAATATATCACTAGCCACTTTAAACAATGCTACCAAATATAATGTTTACATACCCTACATTATTCATCTCATATGTATACATATATACTGTACTCTATCATCTACTGCATCCTTATGTAATACATGTATCAGTAGCCACTTTAACTATGCCACTTTGTTTACATACTCATCTCATATGTATACTGGGCTGCTGGGCTGCTGCCCAAAACACCGCCATCCTCACTATCACCCACTGACTCACAAATGACTGTTGAGGGACATGCCACTCTTGCCTAGAGATGAGCATTGTTGTCTGGCTCCATTCCCTTGACCGGGCTTCCACAGCTCCATTGTGATTTTATGGGATAATGTCCAGGAATTTCAAATGTCTTTCCTGTGAGTCATACTCATACAAGCACTCATTACTAAAAACCCAAAACTTAATCTACCACTGTCAAGTTCTGTCTGTTTCATCTTCTTTGTTATCGCTGTTCAACTGGATGTAGGGTTTGTTATAATGCATCTCATTTTGGCCATCCATTTTCCTAGATCTCCATCTGTCTCATCCACAGCACCACTCCCAATTCCCAAGGGGAACGGCAGAGATTGCCATGTTCACAGGTGAATGTGCTGGTGTAAATCAACATTATCACACTCATCCAACCATTTTTTTGATAAGGTCACATTGACTGATTGAAACACCTAGCTGATCCAACACAAACATTTGCGTTGAATAGTGTTGCTACGATCTTGTTATAACTCCATATTATTTATAGTCATAGGATTTGGCAGATTCCTGTTCGGTTAAAGTTTGCTTGGGTCCGATCCACCAGGGTCCGCCAGAGTCAATGCTTCAGAGACACTTTTCATTGTCCTGCCAACTGCCTGTCACTGCCCCGTGGGTTCAATGTCAGTGACAGTTTCACCATTTACCAGCAGATTAAAACACTATCTGCAGTCTGAAAGAGAGACTTAAGAGACTTTGAGAATAGCCAGAGGATGGTTCATGTACCCCTGTAGGTTCAATGTAGGTACATGATTTTGTATTTACAATATATGTTGTTGTTTTAAAAAACTTTTGTCTCAGTCATTATTGATATGTAAATGGCCGTCAAAGGTCTTTTCAGTGCACTTTGGCATGTGCTCTTAAAAATAGCATATGAGCTCAACTACCATGGTCTGCATGCGCCCTGACTCGTGTGGGAATGACATGCCACATATCTGCCTCATCCTCCCCTCCTGCCGCCTCCTATGTCCTCATTTGAGAGGGCTTAGGGGACTTGAACAGGAGGACTGATCGCGTCCAGCAGTGCATCTGTTTGCATTGTCAATCAGAGCCTTACCGGGGGATTCGAGGTCAGTTCCAGTTCCACAGCTGAACGTTCCATTCTCAAAGGCACACAGAGACTCAGAAATAAATGCATTTGATTGGGCCATCGCCAAGGACAGGATAGTAGTTGGATGAGCAGTTATTATTTATTTGCAAGATAATACTGATTAGATTCATGCTTATACTTTAATAGTGATGGTGTGTTCCTCAAGGCATGTTTGTGGTACAATTTATATATACAAAATTGAAATAAACATCACAAATACACCATACCTTTGATGAGATGTTTGTGTATCTGTGTTGTCTCAATTTCCTTAAAGACCTTTTAGGCATCCATTCTTCCTGTGAACATAAATAGAACAATTGAGTGAATTTCAGATGAAGACAAAGAGACAGGAATAATCAGAGGCATCATCCAGAAACAAAAGCTTGGGATGAACGGTGCGAGACACCCAGTAATGCCAAGGGAGCCATAAGGGTAATATTTAGGGATGCAGGAGCCGTTGTGAAACAAGTGACATTCCACACATTCTAGATTGCTGACACAATGACAAATATACTAGGCTACATCCAGCACCTCTCTAGCTCTGCTTTCAAAACATACATACAGTACGTACACACTATGTTGTTGGGGATTCTCAATTTCTGAACAACGTTCATGTGTAGTGCAGCTTTGAGCCACATGGTGGCAGTAACACCACATTAATATAGGCCCATTAACTGACACAGTTATTCGAGGATTGGGCATTGGTAGGAGATGGAATGCATACATGTGGAGTGACATAGAACTAGAGCGATGGACTGACTACAATACAGTTCAGCCCAGAGGGTATCATCTGCTATTACCATTCTTCACTCCCCCAGCTAAACATTTTAAATGGCATGTATATTGTTGTTTCTTGAATAAACTATTTAGTCATCAAATATTAAGATCAGCAAAGTGGGTTTCAAAAGAGGGCTTGCTGTCTGCACACTGCAAAAATTGATCTTCAGACTCAAAACTTCATCTAAATAGTATATTTATTCTTCCAAAAGTGAGACAGTTCCAAGGTGCATAGCGCCCAAAATGCAATGGAGCAAGTTAGAATAAACCTTTCAGCTACATGTTATCTTCAGTACATGTACATAAAACATGTTCTTTACTTGTTGGGAAACTACCAGCAGGTACACTCATTCATAGAATATTACAGGAGTTGCCAATAAGACTATGTGGGGAACATTCCCCTGGTAAAATGGGTATTTTGCTGTAGGCCTACTGTAGGGTTAAGGGTAATGTTACCACCCAGTGGAGGCTGGTGAGAAGGGCCACAGGAGGATTGGCTCATTGTAATGGCTGAAATGGAATAAATGGACCGGAGTAAAATGTGTGGTTTATATATGTTTGATGTGCTTGATACAGTACATTCCATTGATACCATTCCAGCCTTTACAATGAGCCCATCCTTCAATAGCTCCGCCCACCAGCCTTCTCTGTTACCACGCCAACCTTTGAAGAGACTGCTCTTTTGCCTGTGGGTGGAAGAAAACTTCACTGGTGTTGATGTTGATTTGAATAGCCAGTGGACTAAAAAAATGTTTCTACCATATATTTTATTGGCCATTTACCATGATTAGGGTCATGCTAGTGATACTAATGATTCTTCACTATAACTATATACTCTGTTATTTCGATGCAGGTTTAAATGTCAGGTTTTGTATCAATATTGGCAAGTGTTAGTTTGTTTATGATAGTTCCCTTTAAGTTTAACATTTCTTTTTGATACTGTCTCAAAGCTAACTAAAAAAGCAGCATTCCCCAGGAGAGGATTAACTTCACATCAGCTCTGATGAATTCATGAACTTCTGAGACAAAATAATTCATTATCATTAGAAAGCAAATTACAAACTCCTCTTTGAATCTGAGTATTTCACCAAAACTCAGTTGTCCTGAGTCAATACAGAACTGCCAGGACCTAGGATCAAGGGAGACACTCAAGTTTTTTAATCCTGTACCTCTCGACACATTCACTAAAATAGTCATGGCCTTCCAGCTACCTACTGGACCCTATTCCAACTAAACTACTGAAAGAGCTTGCTTGGCCCTCCTATGTTGAACACAATAAAAGGCTCCCTATCTTCTGGATGTGTATCAAACTCACTAAAAGTTGAAGTAATAAAGCCTCTCCTGAAAAAGCCAAACCTTGGACTGAAAATTAAAAAACTATAGGCTTATATGGAATCCCCCTTCCCCTCTCAAACATTTTGGAAAAAGCTGTTGTGCATTAACTTACTGCCTTCCTGAGTATAATGTATACAAAACACTCCAGTCTGGTATTTTACCCCATCATAGTGCTGAGACTGCACTCGTGAAGGTGGTAAATTGCCTTTTAATGGCGTCAGACCAAGGCTCTCCATCTGTCCTTGAACTCCTAGACCTTAGTGGCGCTTTTGACACCATCGATTACCACATTCTATTGGAGAGATTGGAAACCCTAATTGGTCTACATGGACAAGTTCTTGCCTGGATTAGATCTTATCTGTCATAAAGATATCAGTTCATCTCGGTGGATGTTTTGTCCTCTGACAAACCAATTGTATCTTTCGGTGTTCCTCAAGGTTCCGTTTTAGGATCACTATATATTCTACCTCTTGGTGATGTCATTCAGAAACACAATGTCAACTTTCACTGCTATAATGACAACACACAGCTGTACATTTCGATGAAACATGTTGAAACCCCAGAATTACCTACCCTGGAAGCCTGAGTTTCAGACATAAGGAGGTAGATGGCGGCATTTATTTTTACTTTCAAACTCAGATAAATAAGAGATGCTAGTTCTAGGTCCCAAGAAACAAAGATATCTGCTTATTGATCTGACAATTAACTTTACTTGGGTCATTGCGCTCTCCTTGTGGCGGGCTTGGTGCCTGAAGCCTGGTTGATTTATTTAGATCCCAATTAGCCAATGCCAATGGCAACAGACAGTCTTCCTGGGATCTGACACATAATGAAAAAGAGATTACAGACAAAAGACTTTACAGTACATACATTTAAAAATATGAACATGTAGTGTGTAGTGTGCATCTATCAGTTACACATACATGTCAGTACACACACACAACAAGTACGTCACATGAAGGGGTATTGCTTTATTTGTTTTTTGAAACAAAGTTTGCTGTTCACTTGTACTATATAAGATCAAGATAAGAATAAACTAGAGCCTGCAGGACTTGCTTTGTGGAGTGTTGTGTCAAAAAAACAGAGGATCTCTTTATTAGGGACAGACCTTTCCCCATCTTTACAACCATTAAATCTACAGTACCAGTCAAAAGTTTGGACACGTACTCATTCAAGGGTTTTTCTTTATTTTGTACTATTTTCTACATTGTAGAATAATAGTGAAGACATCAAAACTATGAAGTAACACATATGGAATCATGTAGTACCAAAAAAGTATTAATTCAAGGCACACTTATCCAGCATGGCTACCACAGCATTCTGCAGCGATATGCCATCCCATCTGGTTTGTGCATAGTAGAATTATCATTAATTTTTCAACAGGACAATGACCCAACACACCTCTAGGTAGGGCTAATTGACCAAGAAGCAGAAGCAGAGTGATGGTGCCGCATCAGATGAGCTAGCCACAATCACCCATCCTCAACCCGTTTGAGATGGTTTGGGATGAGTTGGACAGCAGAGTGAAGGAAAATCAGCCAACAAGTGCTCAGGATGTGTGGGAACTCCTACAAGATTGTTGGAAAAGCATTCCAGGTGAAACTGGTTGAGAGAATGCCAAGAGTGTACAAAGCTATCATCAAGGCAAAGGGTGGCTACTTTGAAGAATCTAAAATATATTTAGATTTGTTTAACACTTTTTTGTTTACTACATGATTCCATATGTGTTAATTCATCATTTTGATGTCTTCACTATTATTATACAATGTAGAAAATAGTAAAAATAAATATACCCTTGAATGAGTAGGTGTGTCCAAACTTTTGACTGGTACTTTATAAGTTTTGACCATGACAGTGTATAATCTAAGTTAACACACCAAGTAATTTAGTCTCCTCAACTTGTTCAACAGCCACACCATTCATGACCACATTCAGCTGAGGTCTAGAATTTAGGAATGATTTGTACCAAATACAATGCTCTTAGTTTTAGAGATGTTCATGACCAGTTAATTACTGGCCACCCCATTCCAAAACAGACTGCAATTCTTTAAGTGTTTCAGTGACTTCATTAGCTGTGGTAACTGATACATATATGGTTGAATCATCAGCATACAAGGACACAGATGCTTTGTCTATCGCCAGTGGCAGGTCATTGGTAAAACTAGAAAAAAGTAGAGGGCCTAGAGATATGCCCTGCAGTACACCACACTTTACTGGTTTGAGATTATAGAAGCTTCCATTAAAGAAAACATTCTGATTTGTGTTAGATAGATAGCTCTTAATCCATGATATCTCAGAGGTTCAAAAGCTATAACACATATGTTTTCTCAACAACAGGTTATGGTCAATAATATCAAAGGTTTCACTGAAATCTAACAGCACAGTTCCCACAATCGTAAATACTCTGCTTCTGGGTCTGTAGTATTGAGATTGGAATGTGTGATTGTGGGACACAGAGAGAGACTTGGCCAAACTCCTAATCCCGAAAATGTGAGAATTAAACAATATTTCTAGTTTTGAGAATGTGGGAATGGTCAATGGACACTTAAGGGACAGTCATGACAAGTGTGTTTAATTTCGTGATCTCATGAAGGACAGGAAACACACATAACTGTATCTCTTAGTGTACATTTCCCAGCTGTCAGGTTTACATCTAAATATTGTGAAACCTATGTGATTAAACAAGAAACTATTTGTGAAAAGATGCAATGTGATGTTAACCTTCTAAATGAGAGTATAGATTAGTCAGTGGCCACACCCCCGTGAGCCCAGACATCACATTGGGCATCATAGAACCGCCCCTTTTTCCACAGAGTATAAAGCCCACTTCCTACAAAATATACATTGAATCAGAGAATGCCGGGACAGAGTCCCCACGTTGGAATGAACATACAGCTGTAGTTTTGGCTACACTGCTGGAAATGGTTAAACTCTTGAGACTATCGACCACTACAGAATAAGAGCAAATCTTAGACGTATAATTACTAATCTGCAGCTAGAAATGACATAAATCTAAAACGAGAATACCGACAACCGCCGAATGGTACTCTGAAGTATCCATTCCAACCAACTACAACCACAAAAGACATTGTGACTTCTGGGAAAGTTAACCAGAGACTCTGATGAACTCTACTGGATGATCGAGTGCTTTCAACGGAGAGACAACAAAGACATACAAGCGTAAATATGTACATTGCAATTTCTTTCAGAATGAGCGGCTGTTCATGTGCAAAGTATTAGCATGTCCATGAGTACAATTATCCACTGTGTGTCGTGATCCATTTTGTCTTTCCCGCTCTTTCTCAGTCCCCACCACTTTCCTTTGTCTATCAAGCCATCATATTGGCAATGTCTGCTAACGACTTTTTATTTGTATCATGTAGTAACCTATAACTCTATAGTAACTCTATAGCCACTCCTATCTGTCATTTTTTCATCTGAGCCTAGAGGAACGTCTTTGTCCTCAGACCTGGAGGGAAGCCAAAGTTATTCCGCTACCCAAGATTGGTAAAGCGGCCTTTACTGGTTCTAACAGCAGATCTGTCAGCTTGCTGCCAGCTCTTAGCAAATTGTTGGAAAAAATAGTGTTTGACCAAATACAATGCTATTTATCTGTAAACAAATTAACAACTGAATTTCAGCATGCTTATAGAGAAGGACACTCAACATGTACTGCACTGACACAAATTACTGATGATTGGTTGAAATAAATTGACAATAAGAGTGGTAGTGTCTGGACTATCATTAAATGTGAAGACTGTATATTATTAAATCAATTCTCTAGGTTTAGTTATTACGTGATTAAACTGATCATGTAAACATGAATTAACTAGGAAGTCGGGGCACCACAGGAAAATGTTTAGAGTTACAGAGTTATAATTTCCCGAATATAACTATAACTCTATAATTGGTCTTCCATTAATGATAATTAATTGTTACCTGTCTCATTCCAAACATTGTAAAATACTTGGTTAACTGCACAAACCATAGTTTAAATCATGAATCAGCAATATACAAATTGGCTTAATTATTTACTAACTAACAAGAATTTTTCCACCTCTCCCACACTAACTTTACAAAATTCAAACTTGCAATGCTTTTCTTTCATTGTTAGTTTTTTATGCATGAGTACGATGGCTTACTGTTCTTTGTTGGAATTTCCTGCCTAAGTCTGCCCACTTTGCAAATGAAGTCTTCAAAATAAATAATAATAATAATAAAATAATTACCAACATCAAATGGCGTAATGATGAATAAGCCATCTGATTTGATGAAAGATGAAGTTGAATTTGACTTTCTGTCCATAATTTCATTTAATGTACTCAAGGTTTTTTCCATAATTATTTATATCGTTGATCTTGGCTTCAGTTTCTTCTTTTTGTTGAGTTCAGTCACATAATTTCTCAATTTGCAGTAAATCAGCCTGTCAGATTATTAGCCACTCCTTTTGCCCCATCTCTTTCAACCATAGAGTTGTTCAATTCCTCATCGATCCATGGAGCCTTAACAGTTCTAACAGTCAGTTTCTTAACAGGTGCATGTTTATCAGTAATTGGAAGAAGCAATTTCATAAATTCATCAAGTGCAGCCCCTGGATGCTCCTCATTAATCACTTCAGACCAACAAATATTTTTAACATCATCCACATAAGAGTCATAGCAAAATCTTTTGTATAATCTCTTACACTGTATACACTATTAAGGCCCAGCTTTTGGAACTTTGGCTTTCCTGGATATAGCCACTATATTGTTAAATAAAAAAAATATTTAAAATTGTGATCCCTGCATCCAGTGGTTATGGATACAGTTTTAGAACAAAGTTCTACAGTATTAGTAAAAATGTGATCAATACATGTGGATGATCTTCTTCATGTAGTGTTTGTAAACACCCTGCTAGGTTGATTAATAACCTGAACCAGATTACAGGCACTGGTTACATTGAGAAGCGTCCTCTTGAGAGGACAGCTTGATGAAAACCAGTCAAGATTCAGGTACACTATCAAGCATTTATTTAGATACTGACTGTTAGCACTTGGTGGCCTGTAGCAACACCCCAAAATAACAGGCTTTATATGTGCCAGGTGAACCTGCAACCACAACACTTCAATAACACTTGACATAAGATCTTCTCTAAGCATTACAGGGATATGGCTCTGAATATATACAGCAACACCTCCCCATAAGCATTTATGTCTCTTCTATAAATGTTATATCCTTGTATTGCTACTAATGTATCATCAAATGAATTATCCAAGTCAGTCTCAGAAATTTCTAAGACTACATATATTAATAAGGGCTATTTTCATACCTTTCCTGGGTGGCTTATCAGAGATAGACATAATATGGAAAAGAAAAAACAAAGCTAGTGAATTTTCTTTATTTTCAGCAGTCCATTAATCAGTTGGTGTGTTTGTGTGTGTTTGTGGGGGGGGGGGTAGATCAAGTTCTGTGGCAAATCATTGATGCTGAGAGAAGGATGTGCAATGATATAATGGGCAAGACAAGTCGACTACATTCATTGGCATAAATAAAATAAATCATGAGCCAGGGGGAATTTTCCCCCACAAGTTACATGTTAGATTTAGACTCTCTGTATATAGGCATAAAGAGAAAATATACAGTAAGGGAAGTCAGTCAGGAATACTTGAGCTAGAAATTTCAGAGTTGGTGAGTGAATGATTGAGAGATCCAGCTCACTGATTGACAAAGACAGGCTTCTAGGCCTACACCAACAGCTGAGTCTAAGAATGGAGAGAACATCCGTGGATGGGATGGATACAGCACAGAGATTATATATATAAATATATATAAATAGAAGACAAATGGAGACCTAGTTATTTAGAATTCTGACATTTACAGAAGAGGGTTAAAGAAAACAAAATGCACTGTCACAGAACAGTGGGCCAACCATTTCAACTAGGACAATCTTGAGCAGCTCTTGCGCTTACATGAATCAAATATTGTTGCACAACTTCACACTACTTGCTGACTCACTCAATGCATTCTGTAACCCCTGAACTTTGTAAAGGTAATGTGACACCTGCAACGTGGGGGGAACAGACCAAAGGTGTGAACATATGTCCCACTCTGTTGGTGTTGATGAAAGGGTGGTGAGATGGGAGCTGAAGGCATGGGGGGGGGGGGGGGGGGCAGGTGAACTAACTTCAGCTCTAACAGTTTGACTTCACGGTCTACTGTATTGTGGATGAGCAAGTGTTTTAATGCTGCATGAGTAAGAGGTGACCTCAACAATAACAGAACGAACCATGGCAAAATTAAGGAAGTAAATACAGAGTGGTAACTTAGTCAAAGTCAGGATTAAAAGATTTTTAAACTGCAGAAAAGAGCAATATTTGTGGATACTGAAACTGTGTTGGTTACAGGAGGTTAACAACTGGATTTTACAGTATACATTCAAATAAGTTAGTTTCTGAAATGTAGGACACCTGCCACTATATTCAAGACATCTCCACAAGAAGAGTTGAATGTCACAAACCTGCAGAGGATTGCATCTTGACTGAATTACCAAGCCTTTGGACTGATTCTATGGAAATTGATTTACATCAACTGCAGGTCTTGGTTTATAACATGCAGGAATGGTCACTCCCACTAGCATAGTAAACAATACCGAAATTACCTACAGGATCATTGGATACACAAATCAACTATAGGGGGTTATTTTGTACCCAGTGGAAGAGATAGAGGCTTATTTCCGGTCTCAGTTGAGGCCAGATTGTAAGTTGAGATGTTTCTCAATAACTTCCTGGTGGCCGTCGGACTCATGGGAAGTTAGAATTTCACCTGTTGTCGTCATGTCTGATTGTGTTTGGACCCGCCCTGAGCATGAGGGTTTCCAAACACAGCATCTTCGCCAAAGGGACTAATTTTCTTCACAGGTGAGAATTAAGATGGGCTCAAATAATACATAATTGCCTTATTGGTTTCAAGGCCTTTTCCTCAGGTACTTCCAGGCTGTTTGCATCCACATATTCTATGCCAATCAGCATCTAGAGCTGAATTAAAACCACATTCAAATAATTTTGCTATTTGTTCATAATTCAGAGCATTCTTGCGCTCAGGCTGGGGACGGACCTGCATCTTTGTTGGCCTCCTCTCCTCAGTGTACAGATCCCTCTTTCTGCGACACCTCTCTCGGCTGTGGGCGGGGTTCCGGAAGCTCCTTAATGTCCTTGAGAACTCTACAGGGAGCTGCTACGAGTCCTTCCGTGCTGTAGATGTCCAGCCCTACTACAAGAGGAAGCAAGCAGTTGTATACGGGAAAAGGCTATGAGGTCTCCGATGACATCTTCTTGCGGTGTCTCTGCTGCCTACTGTTGGCCAAGGAGGCTGTTCTCAGGCCCTACCCGATTCTGTGTGGGCCTTCGGGACCCCATTGCGGCGGCTCTTCTTGTTCTTTGTCATCCTGCTGGGCCTCTGGGTGTTCTTGCTTCTCACCGTTCCACACACAAATCCTAAGAGGGGCCCTGAGGAGTCTCAGCTAGAGGGCCCTATATCAGGACTGGTACCACCGTAGACCCAGGTGGTATTGACCTGGACTCTTAACCAAGAAAGGAGAGGGTTTGGCCTGAGTGAAAGAGGGGGAGAAATGGTTGGAGCAATACACACCTCGTAAAAAATGTGTAGGCATAATGATTTGTTTGTCCTTTTCATGAAATAGAGCTAATTAAACCATATTAACAGAATTTCAAGACCTTTTTAAACTGTCAGTTATCCACTTATTGTACTTGAAGACATTTATGAACTTGTCTACAAGCAGTTTTATTAAGGAAAGGCTTCATAAAATTGGTTGGCTGTCTTTCAGACCTGAACATAGAGCACTGATTACATAAGGCTGTCTATTTTTGAACATATGCATCTGACAGTGCAAGTAATGTAAGAAGTTCAATTGTGGTTCTGAAAACCAGACTAAATGAACGTGCGCTAAACTTTGCATAAGCACAAATGGTCGGTGTCACGTAATTGGATAATACATACCAAACAACTTCAAAGTCCTGTCCCACCCCCCAGTCAGCTTTAATAGAATTATTCCAAAAGCTCCAGGCACAAAAAAAGCTAAAATGAATTACAAGTCTAAAACAAAATGTATATCATGAGAATGAATAAGGTATCTACTGCACTGTTGGAGCTAGGAACACAAGCATTTCGCTATACCCACAATACCATCTGCTAAATGTGTATGACCAATAGCAAGTGAGTTACTTTTTTGCGTGTCACGACCAAATTCACATAGAAATGTGAGTTAGAGCCTTCACTCATTTAAAGCAAGCCTAATGTGTAGATGCTTCACATTTAGGTCTACAACTTTTACTTTAGGTACATTAGCTTCAAACACAATATTTTTGGTTATTGAAAATATATTTCACAGCAGTTGGGGGGGGGTTCAATGATTCTCTACACTATACATAGTTTGCTTAATTTCAGTTTGACAAAACAAGCAATTAGAATTTTAGCAACCAGGAAATGGCAGACCACTTGCTGTATAATACAATCTTTTTTTAAAAGTTGCATCACACCTTTTACATGTGCTTAAACTGTTGAAATACAAGCTTAAATTGAAGTTAATCTGCAAAAAATAAAAACTAGTCACAACTAAAATGTTCTTTCTTCCTGAAAATGAATACAAACAAATCATGTCTGGGAGATGACGACCATTGATTACTTCATTTAATCAAATAAAAAAAATGCAGTTTCTGAACCAAACAAACGCACTGCCAGAAAGACTTAGCTATAATTTAGAAGGAAAGTTTAGTGCACACCGAAAAACAACATTACTTCCATAAAATAAAAAATGGGAAGGATGTGAACAATATATACAAATGGAAAAGGCAGTAGTGAAGAAACATGCTGTGTGTCTACTGGTGATTTAAAAAAAAAAAAAACATTTTCTGCACGACTTCACCCTTTTATAGAAGATTAATTTCATACTAAACTCAGAGGACAAGTTGAAACAGATCAGGAAGTGGAAAAAGGCGGGATTTCTGACGTGATGGTATCCAGTGGCTGCCAGTGACAGTTCATGAGAGAATCGTAGAGCTCCTCGCTCCTCTCCATGTATTCTGTGTTCAGTGCATCCACATCCAGCTGAGGGTTGGGGTCTGGCAGAAAAAAAAAAAAAAAAGTAAATAAGCCAACAGTCACAGCAGTGCTCTTCAAGGCATTCCTTGTCAATCACCAAAAATGACTGTAAAAAAGAAAGATGATCCATACACTACCATTCAAAAGTTTGGGGTCACTTAGAAATGTCCTTGTTTTGAAAGAAAAGCAGATTTTTAGTCCATCCCCGGTGCACAACTGAGCAAGAAGACAAGTACATTAGAGGGTCTAGTTTTTGAAAGACACCTCACAAGTCCTCAACTGGCAGCTTCATTAAATAGTACCCGCAAAACACCAGTCTCAACGTCACGGAAGAGGCGACTCCGGGACAGGTCAACCTGTTATGGCTGCAATCCCGATACCGGGATCGATAGGACAACTACCAGTGAAAATAGAGGGCGCCAAATTCAAACCACAGAAATCTCATAATTACAATTCCTAAAACATACGTGTCTATCATTTTAAAACTATTCTCGTTGTTAATCCCACCAAAGTGTCCGATTTCAAATAGGCTTTTCAGGAAAAGCACTACAAACGATTATGTGCTTTTCTTTCAAAAACAAGGACATTTCTAAGTGACCCAAACTTTCGAACGGTAGTGTGTGAGATATATGGTGGTAAGTGCACTTGATTCTTCAGCCCTAGCGCCAGGAAAGCAAAGTGATCCCATTTTTAATAATTTCATGTGACTGAAAGTAGAACGCAGCCTATCCGGCAGACCAGGAAGACAAATCAAGTACACCTATAGGCCTACCACAGGCCAATCAGATCACCGTGTCTGCAGTTTCCATGAGCCATAGACTAAAAATAAACCTTGAACGCACAGAAAAGTTGATACCGTGAGATAAAATTTGTAAGTCGCTCTGGATAAGAGCGTCTGCTAAATGACTTAAATGTAAATGTAATAAAACTTAAAACCATCTTTTGTACATATAATAGGATAGTGAGGACTTACCTTCTGCTGCCTCTTCTTCAGGCTCATCTGTGGACTCCTGTGTTTGCTAATGGGAAGAACAAGGCAACTGAAATTAATCATTGTGAACCGTTGAAGATGACTGTTAGCAATCATTTTTTGACATATCATTACATTAAGGGATAAGGTACGGGGGAAATTATGAGGGGAAGATCCCAGGAGCTTGTCAGGAAGCCTTACCTCAGAGGAGGTCTGCATGTCTGTGGGCATGGGGGGCATGCCAATGGGAGGTGGGGGTCCCATCATCCCATGGGGGCCTGGAGCAGGGTACCCTCCATAGGGACCATAGCCACCATAGTTATAGCTGTTGTACTGGTCATAGCCCCAATGAGGGTAGTAGTTCTGGTTGGGTTGTTGATAGTACGGCTGTTGGTAATTGTTGTGGTAGGAGTTGTGGTTCTGGTTGTTATAGCTGTTCATTTTATGGCTAAAAAGCAAGGAAACATGGGGGGAAAATTATGTTAGGTTCAGCGGATGTCAAGTTAGGAGGACAACAAAGAGTGACCGGCATGACACTAATCAAACTAATCAAATGATTTCCACAGTAATAGAACCATACCTCTTGTTCACAGCTATGCTGATCCTGATTGGTTTCGTCCCCAGGCCTGTGGCGTTCTGACACTCATCGATGGCTTTCTTCTGTTCGTTCTCATCCCCAAACTTGATGAAACCATAACCTCTGCGAGACAAAGCACAACACTAAAACCCTGAGCACACATTCTCTCCGGGCTCACCTTATCATGCTTATCAAACAGGTAATTAATTACAAAACAAAAATGGTATGGTAGAACTGAAACTTGTTGTTTTACTTTTAATATGAAGTAGCATCACTTCAATTGTGAGTTGCTCTTGCTTACCCTATATGGGGAAAACAATAGTTTTAGCATAAATGTCAGAAACAAACCTTTTCCAGTATTTTGGGGAAAATATACCAGCGGTGAAGATACGCAAGACACAGATGTCTCCACACAATCCAATTAAACAAATATTGTTAAAAATGTCATGCGATTTTACAAGGATTTTAAATGTAATGAAATGTCAGATAAATCCATCTGAAGCAGAAATAATCAAATTGTGTTCAAATCAGGTGGTGCATTACCAGCATCACCAAATAACATGACTGTCTGTTCAGCGCTCATACCTGGAGTTACCATACTGATCAGAGACGACTTTCCCTCCTTTGCAGGAAGGGTACTTCTTCAGGAAGAACTGATGGAGCTGGTAGTCATCCACCTCTGAAGACAGATCTCCAACAAAGACTGAAAATTCCAGGCTGAGCAGAGCCATGAGAGGGACAGAGAGCAAGAGAGATAACCAAGGTGTACTAAGTTACCAACATCAATGCATCTTGCGGTTTCTTTTGTTACAATCACTTTTTCTGTAGGTGGAAAATTTCACAGAGCAGTGTACATAATAAACACACTACAGCAGGTTCCAACAACAGAAGAATGCCTCAAAATGAGGAAGAAAGTTCAACAGGCTTACCCAGCTTCTGGCCGTTTCCCATAAGTTGCATAGTTTAACTTAAACTTTCTGGGCTAAACAGGAAGAAAGAACAAGCAATCAAGAACCTTCAAAGACAAATGCGTGTAGTAAGGACATATTGCTAGAAAATAAAGAGTATATTAGAAAAGGACATTTTATTTGGTTTACATACCTCCACCACCCAGTACAGGCTTTATCCCATTCGTCAGTTAGTTCCTAACAGAGTTTATTCACCAGCTTCAAACAAAGTAAATTTACAAACAGCCTCAACCACCACCATCAGGAAGAAAACGGAGCTCAGTAACTTGGCTGTCATGTAAATTTGAGATATTATATTCCATCAACCTCAAATTAAGGTGGGGGCCAATGATAGTGAAGCTCCGCTATCCACAACACATTGT
The DNA here is from genome assembly GCF_036934945.1 of Oncorhynchus masou masou. NCBI lineage: Eukaryota > Metazoa > Chordata > Actinopteri > Salmoniformes > Salmonidae > Oncorhynchus > Oncorhynchus masou. The sequence goes on along the minus strand of NC_088214.1, from coordinate 25,510,847 downwards.
GCAAAAAGCATCAAACTAAAACGAGAGGGTGGTTGTCCACTAATACATCAGTAAGTTGTTTAAATGAACTACGAATATTAGAAATGTCAATCATATAATGAGTGCTCACCGGGTTTGATCCAGGAACAAGCTTCCCATTCAGTCTGTGAACGCATCGGTCAACGCTGGCTTCGTCTGCCATTTCCACAAAGCAATAGCCTGCCGATCCTCTGTAGAGAGATTGTATTAGTGACAACATGATACACCCACATATTAGAAACAGGACAGAAAAAACCCAATGTAGGGTAATAATATCCCACAAATACTGTATTTTGGAATTTCAGTATCAATTCACAGCGTTGTGGTAACTAAGTACTTCACTGGAATTACACCAGGTGGTTCTAGAACAAGTAATGTTTTAGGTTTGACTTTGTAGCTGATAGGGTCCAATTAGATTGTATTTTGATCAGTGACAGATGCACATTTGGGCATGTATTGGCATTGTACATAGATCAAGCCACAGTGTGTATTACAAACTGGTCAGTGGCCTACTTTCAAAGACGGAAACAAATGCTACACACTAGCCCATTCATATATGCTAACTACCATTAGCGCCTACTGATTAAGGCATCTTCCCGGGGGACTTTCATTACACTTGCTCCAAATGTTAAAGAGTAGGAAACATGATTTTTTAATAACCAAAGTAACAGTGTGGTCTGGTTATATTCATTAACCTATTTGAGGATATCTTCAGAACTACCCACATCAAACTTTTTTGACATCATATGGAGGATCTACTCTGTGCTAGTAGATGTGCTACTGAGTTCATATGCTAGCTAGTTCAAGCTGGCAAATGTTACTCACAACTCATGCTCTTCACAGGCTTGTTATCTTGTGGGAACCTGATAGCATTGCAGGCTCTGGTGCCTTCTTGTTGTGAAAAGCATGCCTGTTTGCTGTAACTGCGTAACAGTGGTACCTCGTCTATTCTCCTTTTTGTTTTGTCAACTTCCAGGCTGAAAACCCCATGGAGAGAAGGGTTTGAGAGCTAGCTAAACATGATATCACTCACTACATTAAACACGTCTGTGATTAACATACCCCGTTACTCTGTGGGTAATGATCTTAACACCATACGCCGTCTCGCCCATAGTGCTGAAGGCCTGTTTGATGAAATTCTCATCCATGTATGGGTCCAGCTATAAAGAAAATAAAAAAAGATTGAGTAGTTGTCTGTAGGATATACACTTAAGCAATAAGGCCAGGGGGGGGGGGGAATTTGGCCAATATACCACGGCTAAGGGCTGTTCTCTTGCGCAAAGCAGAATGCATGGACACAGTGCTTAGCAGTGGTATATTGGCTATATAGCACAAACCTCTGAGGTCACTTATTGCTATTATAAAACTGGTTAGCAACATAATTAGAGATGTAAAATGAGATGTTTTGTCATACCCATTGCAATTATAAACCAGGTGGTTCAAGCCCTGAATGCTGATTGGCTGAAAGCCATGGTATATTTAAGCAATACGGCCTGAGGAGGAGTGGTATATAGCCAATATGCCACAGGCACCTCATGAGTTTGTGATAGATTGCCAATATATCACGGCTAAGGGCTATGCCCAGGCACTCCAGAGCTGCGTTGTGACTATGAACAGCCCTTAGCCGTGGTAACGTTATATTGGCCAAATACCACACCTCAGGTCTAATTGCTTAAAATATCCCATTCATATCCATGAAATGTACAAACTCAAGCCAGGAAATTGAGATTAATGTAGAGAGAATACTGAAGTGATAGACCTACCTAGCTAGCCAAAGTGCTAATGTGACCAAAGAATTACATACAACAAATGTTAACCCACATTTCAGCCACCCAGAAGTAGCAGTTATTAGGTGCTAGTAGTAACTAACAACTAATAGAATATTACAAGGCGCTGCCATAGTAATAACGTTAAGCAAACGTTAACCAAACTGTCGGGAACGTTAACGTTACTTTAGAGAAGTAAACACTGCGAATACACCATTGACTGTATTTCTAATCCTGTTTTTAAAATAACACCATACACATTACCGTTGTCTCCCAAAAAGTTGTGCGGTATCTAACGTTAGCTAACTAACGTTAGTAAATTACGTTGCTAAATTAGCTAGCTAAAACAACAGTCTGTGCTAAAACGTTTGTTACCAGTAACGTTACTGCAAAATTATTCAAACAGAGCGAACATACATCACCCATCCAAAGGCTGGTCATTCTGTTGAACATCTTGGTGGTTTATTGTCGGAGGGTCTCCAATAAATGCGAATATGTAAGTTAGGTAGCTTCGTTAACGAAAGGCTGGCTAATAACTAACGTTAGCTTGCTCCTCCTCACGAAACTGGCGTTGTTTCAAATGGCTGCGTCGTGAAATTATGTGAGGTTTTCTACTTCTATCATATATCATGACATATGGCGGTCCGCAAACCAACTTTAAAAGTGCATGCCGCCACCTACTGTACTGGAGTGTGGGTTCAATCACAGTTTACAACATTTCTAAATCCTACCTAACTCAATACTTCTGAGAAAATAAAAAAGAGCCCTACTAACTTCTAATAGATGCTCTCCCATCCCCACCGGCTCTGACACTCAAGCAGGATGTGGCAGGGCTTGCAAACTATTACAGACTACATACTCATCTCATATGTATATACTGTACTCGATACCATCTACTGTATCTTGCCTATGCTGCTCTGTACCATCACTCATTCATATATCCTTATGTACATATTCTTTATCCCCTTACACTGTGTATAAGACAGTAGTTTAGGAATTGTTAGTTAGATTACTTGTTGGTTATTACTGCATTGTCGGAACTAGAAGCACAAGCATTTCGCTACACTCGCATTAACATCTGCTAACCATGTGTATGTGACAAATAAAATTTGATTTGATTTGATTTGAAGGGAAGCACAGCCAAGAGCTGCCCAGTGACACGAGCCTACCAAACGAGCTAAATAACTTCTATGCTCTCTTCGAAGCAAGTAACACTTAAACATGCATGAGAGTATCAGCTGTTCCGGATGACTGTGTGATAACGCTCTCCACAGCCAATGTGAGTAAGACCTTCAAACAGGTCAACATTCACAAGGCGGCAGAGCAAGACGGATAACCAGGTCAGCATACGCTGACCAACTGGCAAATGTCTTCACTGACATTTTCAACCTCTCCCTGTCTGAGTCTGTAATACCAACATGTTTCAAGCAGACCACCATAGTCCATGTACCCAAGAACACTAAGGTAGCCTGCCGAAATGACAACCCGACCCGTAGCACTCACGTCTGTAGCCATGAAATGCTTTGAAAGGCTGGTCATGGCTCACATCAACACCATTGTCACAGAAACCCTAGACCCACTCCAGTTTACATACCACACCAGCAGATCCATAGATGATTCAATCTCTATTGCACTCCACACTGCCCTTTCACACCTGGACAAAAGGAGAATGCTATTAATTGACTGCAAATCCCCAACAACTACCTAAAACACACAAATCTAAAGGGGTGAATGAGAATATCTACATATAAATATATGGATGAGCGATGGCCGAGCGGCATTGGCAAGGGGCAATAGATGGTGTAAAATAGAGTACATACAGTTGAAGTCAGAAATGTACATATACCTTAGTCACATACATTTAAACTCAGATTTTCACAATTCCTGACATTTAATCCTCGTAAAAAAAATGTCTTAGGTCAGTTAGGATCACCACTTTATTTTAAGAATGTGAAATGTCAGAATAATAGTAGAGAGAATGATTTATTTCAGATTTTCTTTCATCACATTCCCAGTGGGTCAGAAGTTTACATACACTCAATTAGTATTTGGTAGCATTGCTTTTAAATTGTTTAACTTGGGTCAAACGTTTTGGGTAGTCTTCCACAAGCATCCCACAATAAGTTGGGTGAATTTTGGCCCATTCCTCCTGTCAGAGCTGGTGTAACTGAGTCAGGTTTGTTGGCCTCATTGCTCGCACATGCTTTTTCAGTTCTGCCCACAAATTGTCTATGGGATTGAGGTCAGTGCTTTGTGATGGCCACTCCAATACCTTGACTATGTTGTCTTTAAGCCATTTTGCCACAACTTTGGAAGTAGGCTTGGGGTCATTGTCCATTTGGAAGACCCATTTGTGACCAAGCTTTAACTTTTGGGGTGCTTTGCTGCCTCCTGCAGGATGATGCTGCCACTCCCGTGCTTCATGGTTGGGATGGTGTTCTATGGCTTGCAAGCCTCCCACTTTTTCCTCCAAACATAACGATGGTCGTTATGGCCAAACAGTTCTATTTTTGTTTCATCAGACCAGAGGACATTTCTCCAAAACGTATGATCTTTGTCCCCATGTGCAGTTGCAAACCATAGTCTGGCTTATTTATGCCGATTTTGGAGCAGTGGCTCCTTCCTTGCTGAGCGGCCTGTCAGGTTATGTCGATATAGGACTCGTTAGACTGTGGATATAGATACTTTTGTACATGTTTCCTCCAGCATCTTCACAAGGTCCTTTGCGGTTGTTCTGGGATTGATTTGCACTTTTCACACCAAGGTACATTCATCTCTAGGAGACAGAACACATCTCCTTCCTGGGCGGTATGACGCCTACGTGGTCCCATGGTGTTTATACTTGCGTACTATTGTTTCAACAGATGAACGTGGTATCTTTAGGCGTTTGGAAATTGCTCCCAAGGATGAACCAGACTTGTGGAGGTCTACAATTTTTTCTAAGGTCATGGCTGATTTCTTTAGATTTCCCCATGCTGTCAAGCAAAGAGGCACTGAGTTTGAAGGTAGGCCTTGAAATACATCCACAGGTACACTTCCAATTGACTCAAATGATGTCAATTAGCCTATCAGAAGCTTCTAAAGCCATGACATCATTTCCAAGCTGTTTAAAGGCACAGTCAACTTAGTGTATGTAAACTTCTGACCCACTGGAATTGTGATACAGTGAATTATGAGTTAAATAATCTGTCTGTGAGCCTCCCGGGTGGCGCAGTGATTACGGGCACTGTACTGCAGCACCAGCTGTGCCACCAGAGACTCTGGGTTTGTGCCAAGGCTCTGCCTTGACCGGGAGGTCCGTGGGGCGACGCACAATTGGCCTAGCGTCGTCCGGGTTAGGGAGGGTTGGCTGGTAGGGATATCCTTGTCTCATCGCACCAGCGACTCCTGTGGCGGGCCGGGCACAGTGCACGCTAACCAAGGTTGCCAGGTGCACGGTGTTTCCTCCGACACATTGGTGCGGCTGGCTTCCGGGTTGGATGCGCGCTGTGTTAAGAAGCAGTGCGGCTTGGTTGGGTTGTGTATCGGTGGACGCATGACTTTCAACCTTTGTCTCTACCGAGCCCGTACGGGAGTTGTAGCGATGAGACAAGATAGTAGCTACTAAACAATTGGATACCACGAAATTGGGGAGAAAACGGGGTAAAAAAAAAATACAAAATTAAAATAAATAATCTCTCTGTGAACAATTGTTGGAAAAATGACTTGCGTCATGCACAAAGTAGATGTCCTAACCGACTTGCCAAAACTATAAGAAATTTATGGAGTGGTTGAAAAACGAGTTTTAATGACTCCAACCTAAGTGTATGTAAACTTACGACTTCAACTGTGCATATGATATGAGTCATGTAAGATATGTAAACATTATTAAAGTGCCATTATTTAAAGTGCCGTTGTTTAAAGTGACTAGTGATCCATTTATTAAAGTGGTCAGTGGGTCTCAATGTAGGCAGCAGCCTCTCTAAGTTAGTGATACCTGTTTAGCAGTCTGATGGCCTTGAAATAGAAGCTGTTTTTCAGTCTCTCGGTCCCAGCTTCGAGGCACCTATACTGACCTCGCCTTCTGAATGGTAGCTGTGTGAACAGGCAGTTGCTCAGGTGGTTGTTGTCCTTGATGATCTTTTTGGCTTTCCTGTGATATCGGGTGCTGTAGGTGTCATGGAGGGCAGGTAGTTTGTCCCCGGAGATGCTGTGATACAGCCCGACAGGATGCTCTCAATTTGTCAAGGTTTTGGGTGACAAGCCACATTTTTTCAGCCTCTTGAGGATGAAAAGGCACTGTTGAGCCTTCTTCACCACAAGCCCACTATTGTTGTGTCGTCTGCAAACTTGATGATTGAGTTGGAGGCGTGCATAGCTACGCAGTCGGGGGTGAACAGGGAGTACAGGAGGGGGCTGAGCATGCACACTTGTGGGGCCCCAGTGTTGAGGGTCAGCGAAGTGGAGATGTTGTTTCCTACCTTCACCACCTGGGGGCAGCCCGTCAGAAAGGCCAGGACCCAATTGCACAGGACAGGGTTGAGACCCACGGTCTCCAGCTTGATGATGATCTTGGAGGGTACTATGGTGTTGAATGCTGAGTTGTAGTCAATGAACAGCATTCTTACATAGTTATTCCTCTTGTCCAGATGGGATAGTGTAGTGTGCAGTGTGATGGCGATTGCATCGCCTGTGGACCTGTTGGAGCAGCATGCAAACTGAAGTGTGTCTAGGGTGGCCGGTAAGGTGGAGGTGACATGATCCTTGCTAGTCTCTCAAAGCACTTCATGATGACAGAAGTGAGTGCTATAGGGCGGTAGTCATTTAGTTCTGTTATCTTTGCCTTCTTGGGTACAGGAACAATGGTGGCCATCTTAAAGCAAGTGGTGACAACAGACTGGGATAGGGAGTGATTGAATGCTCTGAAGACGTGCCTAGGAATGCCGTCTGGGCCGGCAGCCTTGCGAGGGTTAACATATTTAAATGTTTTAATCACGTCGGCCTCAAAGCGGGCAAAGAAGCTAAGGACCCTGGGACTAAACACCTCCCTCTGCAACTGGATCCTGGCCACCCCCAGGTGGTAAGGGTAGGTAACAACACATCCGCCACGCTGATCCACAACACGGGGGCCCCTCAGGGGTGCGTGCTCAGCTCCCTCCTGTACTCCCTGTTCACTCATGACTGCACGGCCAGGCCCGACTCCAACACCATCATAAAGTTTGCTGATGACACAATATTTGTAGGCCTGATCACCGTCAACGATGTGACAGCCTATAGGGAGGAGGTCAGAGACCTGACCGTGTGGTGCAAGGACAACAACCTCTCCCTCAACGTGATCAAGACAAAGGAGATGATTGTGGACTACAGGAAAAGGAGGACCAATCACGCCCCCATTCTCATCGACGGGGCTGCAGTGGAGCAGGTTGAGACCTTCAAGTTCCTTGGCGTCCACATCACCATCAAACTAACATGGTCCAAGCACACCAAGACAGTCGTGAAGAGGGTATGACAAAACCTATTCCCCCTCAGGAGACTGAAAAGATTTGGCATGGGTCCTCAGATCCTCAAAACATTTTACAGCTGCACCATCGAGAGCATCCTGATGGATTGCATCACTGCCTGGTATGGCAACTGCTCGGCCTCCGACCGCAAGGCACTATAAAGAGTAGTGCGCACATCCCAGTAAATCACCGGGGCCAAGCTTCCTGCCATCCAGGACCACTATACCCGGCGGTGTCAGAGGAAGGCCCTAGAAATTGGAAAAACTTCCCCAAGTCATAAGACTCCTGTACAGCTAATCAAATGGCTACCCAGACTATTTACATTGCCCCCCCACCCACTCCACCCCTGGAACGCTGATGCTACTCTCTGTTATTAACTATGCATAGTCACTTAATAACTCTACCCACATGTACATATTACCTCAATACCGGTGCCCCCGCACATTGACATTGACTCTGTATGGGTATTCCCTGAATACAGCCCTGCTATTGTTATTTTCTGCTGCTCTTTAATTATTTGTTATTCCTATCACTTACTTTTTGGGGGGGGTATCTTCTTAAAACTGCATTGTTGGTAAAGGGCTTGTAAGGTATTCGGCGCATGTGACAAATAAAATTTGATTTGAAAATCCCTTCCAAACCCCCCCAAGCTCAATGACCCAACAATTCAATCTTTCCCTCTCTTCAACAATGTTTTAACTAGGCAAGTCAGTTAATAACACATTCTTATTTACAGTGACATCCTACCCCGGCCAAACCCTAACCCAGATGACACTGGGCCAATTGTGCACCGCCCTATGCTGCTCCCTATTATGGCTGTTTGTGATACAGCCTGGAATTGAGCCAGGGTCTGTAGTGGCACCTCTAGCACTGAGATGCAGTGCCTTATATCGCTGTGCCACTCAGGAACCCCAATATAACAACACCTGCTCCACCATTTCATCGACCACACACTCCAGACATAAACCATTCACATTCTTGACAACCAAATGTAATGAGTTCAATGTACAATGTTCTAAGTGCAATCGAGCAAACACCACCTCGTTGTTCCTAATCTGACCTTTGAATTTTTGTCCACCGACCTTTCTTTGGAGGGCCTATAAATGCCAGCCTTGTGCTCAGTCCCATCTCTTCTGTCACACATCTATCAAAATATCTCTGATCTTACATTTGGCCTCATCTCTACCCAGTGGAACATTCATATCAATTATATCTTGTTTCAAAGCTCTTTCAGCTAACTGGTCTACAATTGAATTCCCTTCCACACCCAAATGTGCTGGGATCTAGCAGAATCTCACTACTACACCCATTCTCTCAATTCTCCATAATAATATGAATACCGCCAATAGAAGGTCACTTCTATTAGATTTACCAGATTATAAACTATTCAGTACAGTCAGAGAATCTGAGTATACTATCATTCTAACAGGTTGTACATCCTCCAACCACTGGAGGGCAACTATTATCGGCAACAGTTCAACTGAGTATACTGACAGTTCATCTGTTAGCCATCTACATACAGTATATGCATATCAAATTCAGGACCGTAAACGCCTGCTCATGTGTGCCCACTATCTGTGTCCTTGGGTCCATCTGTGAAAAGCAGTAAAAAAGCATAAAAACTTCTACTAATGTAATTGTAAACTAGTTTTCCTTTATCACTGACTTCTGACCAATCTTTCCTTTTCTCTACCAAGGTTAGATCAACAACAGGATATGGTAGTAACCATGGAGGATCACCCCCTATTACCACAGAAGGGCCAACCTCCAACTCCCTCAAAACACTCTCATCGTCCGCTTTCCAACTGTCCAACCAAAACCACTGCCTTGTCTACTAGTATATTCCCAACAGTCATCTAGAACAGTAGCAGTGGGATGCTCAACCTCACAGCCTTTAAACCCAATAAGTGAATGACATTTTTTTGACGCCGTATATCCATAGGCATCTCATCTGACTCCACAAGTAAGGCACATACATATGTTGATTTAAATGCACCAATACATATCCTTAAAGCTATATACTGGATTCTGTCCTGCTTCTGAAGCCGTCTTTGTCGCTGTTCCATAAACTATACACCCATAATCAATTGTAGTCCTGATAAGAGCGCTATAAATATCCATCAACGATTGTCTGTCAGCACCCAATTCATAACCAGAGACTGAGGGCATAAGATTGACCACCTTCTTAGACTCTGTTTCAACATTTATGATATGATCTTTCTATGTATATCACTCATTGAACCCTAGACCCAAATATTTGTTCTTAGAAACCCTCCCCATAGGCTAGCCATACAGAAACAACTGTATATTATCAGCAACTTTTTTATTCGAGAATAACATACAAAACTTCACCACCGACAATTTAAAACCCCAGTCAATCATGTTTCTACATCCACTATAGCTTGTTGAATAGATTTGATCACATGAGAGACATTCCTTCCCCTCTTTCAAATAGCTCAATCATCAGCATATAGTGTAGTCCCAATAACCCTACCTACATTCGAAAACACATCTTTAATCATAATGTTGAACAAAATAGGACTGATAGCACTGCCTTGAGGTATACCATTGTCAACTCCATAGTCATCAGAAAAAATGGATACAATTTTAACTTGAAAAGAGCGATTAAATAAGAAGGCCAAAACCCAGTTATATAATCTCCCACCAATACCAAGTCTTTCCATCTTAATCAATAGGCCTTCTCTCCACATCGTGTCATAGGCCTTTTCAATGTCAAAAAAGACAGTAGCCATTACTTACTTCATGACCAGAGTTTTTTCAACTTCATTGCTCACCTTTACTAATGCACCCAAAGTAGATCTATCTTTACATAATCCACTTTGACATTGACTCAATAAACCTCTATGTTCCAGGAAATATGACAATCTATTGACTGTCATATTTTCTATCAGTTTACACAAGTGCTATTGGTCTATAACTATCAGCACATGAAGGGTCCTTTCCAGGCATTACAAAAGGTATTACTGCACGTTTCCAACCAGAAGGTATAACCCCCAATTCAAGTGGACTTGCTTCTTCCAGTCATCTTCTTCAACATAGGCCATACATCCCCCCAGCTCAGTACCCCTGCCTATTGTAGAGCAGAACTGTCTCCATGTATTTATCTTCACAGACTTAATGACCTTTTGATCCTTTGGAAATCAACTAGACTCACAGGAGTCATATTCCTATGCAACACTCTGTAAGCCCTATTTCTTTCTTGAATAGCTGCAGTGCACTCTTCAGTACACCAAGGAACCACCTTCCTTTTCTCACCCACTTCACTCACTGGTACATATACAGTACAAGTCAAAAGTTTGGACACACCTACTCATTCAAGGGTGACTTGTGATTTTCTTCCCATTGAGAGTTTTCATGTTTAGAATCTTCCCTTGTTGAACATGGTCAGAACAAAATATTAACAGCCTACCATTACCAATGAACCGGGATAATGTGACTTCCCCTATCTCTTTCTTAATGGCATTGCTTAATCGAATAAGGTGTATATGAGACCCTGTGGTCACATCAAACATGATTACAACTTTCCACTCTGACACATCATTACTTTTGTTTTTCACTACCTTCACCCTCTTCACATTCTCAACACTATAACTGCCAATGCTGTCAGCAGCGCTTATAGCAGAGACATTCTTTTTCCTTTTCCTTTTCACCACAGGCCATCCAGGTCCATGACTTTCGTCATCCCCACCCATACCATCGGAACTATCATCCATGTCGACCACAGTCCAGCACAGCTGTTGCTAAAACCGCCTACCACAGTATAGAACAATGGATTATATATTTTTTGCTTCCTTGTTTGAAGTCGAACCTCGCTCATCCAAGTTTCTGCATCTCGAAAGGTCATGAAGTGATGTCGAAGACCACGCCTCCGGAAATTCCAATAAATTAACTTGCAAGAATTGACAAATCTTGCATTTATTTCCTCATCACTAGGTTTCCATCCAATTAGCGACATATTTTCACATGAATTCTCAAACATTCGCCTAAAGACAATATGCACATTTACCCCACCAGTATAGTTTCCACAAACTGACTTGTTTTGGATAAAAAATTGTGATGACGTAGTGCACACAAATTGTAGTTTTCTAATTACAATGCTGGGCAAATTGTGCACCACCCTATGGGACTCCCAATCACAGCTGTGTTGTGATACAGACCAGGATTGAACCAGGGTCTGTTGTGACACCTCTGGCACTGAGATGTAGTGTCTTAGACCACTGCACCACTCAAGAGTCAGAATACTTGTATTTTTCAAATGGTAGTCAAGCAAGGATTATCATGTCACCAGAATAAGACACTCAATTTTTATTGCGTCAAACTCATCAAGGTGCACCACCCTGTTAAATTCATGATAATTGATTTAATCTGTAGCTTCATAGCATGGTTTCCGAGTAATAGTGGGAGGCCAGACCACACAGCATATCATCACGTGACTCCAAGTTTACTTCGATATGAAGGTTATTGTATGCGCAACAATTAGTTTCCACCTGCTTTTGTTGCATAATTATTTATACTGACATAAAAGATTCCACCACGTGAACGAACAAATTACCTGCATTGATAAACTTTGAACTGAAATTTCCTGTTTCCATCATAGCTGTCTTGTTTGTTTTGTTTTTTTACAAGGTTTGACTTTACTCGCATAAAAACGTAAATCAACTCTTGAGATACTCAGTGGTCTCCACCTTACTTTCGCTAGAGCGGCGATGTTTTTGATTCTATCCTGTCCTTCGAAAAAGTGTGACGAGATTTTCTTTTGTCGTTGATTATTCAGGAAGTCGACGTCTACCTTTTCCACCAATCAGACTAACGGATACTATTCCGCCACCATGATTACCTTCTAAATATTTTGAATAAACCAACCACTACAGTGTATTTAGTAATTTAATGAAGTGTCGTCATGGTTATTTTGAAATGTCGAATTTGACCTGCTGCAGAAAGAAACATGTATCGGTAAAGTTTTGGATGCTAAAGTACATTTTCTCAATAAAAACGTGTGGAATTAAGTCGGATTAAGTAGTGTAGCACACGTTTGTTAACACCAACATTGAATGTTTTGTTGAATGAAATGTAAATACTAAATGACGGGGAAAGGCAGTAAATTTGCCAGGTCGCTAACGTTAGCCAGTTAACGTTATCCGTTTAATTTGATGTAACATTAGAACTAACGTCAGTGGATTGAGTTGGCAAAGATTAGCTACATGTGCGTTTTATTTAGCAAAGTAACTATATACGTTTTTGTTAGTATAGTTTAAAAAAAATGGATTTATTATTGTACCCTGCAGGGAGACCGAAAGGCAGATTCGAACATGGCCCAATATGGAATCGAGTATGGCATTCAAAAGCATTCTGAAGCTTGATATGCCAATCACAAACGCGCCCATGGCGAGGAGGCAAAGGAAAGCCATTTCGTCCATGTCTACCAACAGTGCCAACACCAGCGCTCTTTAGCAGGTAGCTAACTATTAGGCTTTTCACCTTTGCTCTACTGCATTTGCTTCTGTTTACTGTCTTTCAGCTGTCTATGGATGTGGCACTGTTGGCTGTCAGTGGTTCCACTAATTTGCCCCTTCTCTCTTTCTTAGGTAAAAATGGTAAGTGCACAACTTTCAAGGCCAGTGGGGACCGTTTCATTCCCACTAGGAATAACAAACAGATGGACTTGGGAAGCTTCCTGCTTTCAAAGGAAAATGAGCCTATGGCCACAAACCCCTCCACAGCAACATCAGTGAGGCTCTTTAACATTGCACATCAGCACATTTTGTTAATGCATTGTAAGTCAACAGCTGCACATCTGTCTTTGTAGGAGAACCAGAAGGCTTGGTCTGTCACTCAATGGATATGACATTGGTGAGGCAAAGATCCTGCATCTGGGAGGAAAACCCTTGAATGCTCCAGAAGGTAGGCCTACCACTGGTAATGATGGTGTGACTTGTCAGTTGATTATTGATATCAAAATCTAATGTTCCACTCTTTTTATTTGCAGGTTACCAGAACACCCTGAAAGTCCTCTACAGTCAAGTTCCTATCCCAGACTGTCCCAAAAAGACCAGATGCATATCATCTGTGTCCGACAGTTTCTTAGAAGCTTCTGAACTCCGAAATGATTTCTGTGTCTCCTGCCAACACACCACCACAAATGTCTAAAAACCTGTCTGTTGAGAAGGTACAGAAGGACTTATCCTAGAGGTATATCTTAGAGCTCCTGCCAGCACAGTAAATGGCCAGTAACCTACTTACCTGGAGAGTAGTCCTAGCTGTGAGTGAAACATGGGCCTGCTGTTTATGTAAATAACGCATAGATTTCAGTGGGAAATTTGCAGAAAGTGATTTAAAGCAACTATCTCAAATTGGGATCTGGCCCTTTCATCTCTACTCTATCGACTTAATTAAATTAGTTGTGGTGGCAGGAGTGTTCTTTAACTGACTTAACAATTTATTTCCCTTTCTCTTCCCACAGATTTGAACCTACTGGACTGGAGCAGTCGGAATCTTTTAGCAGTTGCCCTTCACAACAGCCTACCTGTGGGACGCAGCCCAGAGTGACAGTCCTCGCGCTCCATCTGCAAAGTTCATGTAAATGTCTGAAGTGAACACCCAGTACTCATCTAAATATTTGGCTTCATTGCAATGTTATGGTGTTGGGGAGAATAATTTGATGCTTTCTGTTTTTAATATTTCACCTGAATTTGACTTACCGTAGTTGTGGGATGTGGAGAACCAGAAGAGTCTACGCAGCATGGCCAGCCACACTGCCAGAGTTACCAGCCTGAGTTGGAACGATTATATTCTCTCCAGGTAAAGAATCATGTCTTGAATGTCAAATTTGGAATAGTCAAGTCTGTCCTGCCAGGATCTTTTGTGATACTTATGCTCAAGATGTTCTATTCTGTCTAAACAGGCAGCTCAATTCTAATCTTTTTCCCAATTATTCATCTTTTGACTAATCTGATCACTTCATTTGTCAACTGAGCAAAAATAGCATTAGTGTTTAAACATTTTATGCTTTGTTTTTTCAAGAGGCTCCAGATCGGGTCACATCCACCACCATGTGAGGGTAGTCGACCACCTCGCCCTGTCTGGGCACTCTCAGGATGTGTGTGGGCTGAAGTGGTCCCCTGACAGAAGATACCTGGCCTCTGGAGGCAACGACAACCTGGTGTATGTGTGGTCAGGTGTGCAGGATGGTAGTGGCCAAGGCAACAGTTCTGTCCACTGCTTCAGTGAGCACCAAGGAGCAGTCAAGGTGAACACATTTTGAACTTAAAAATATCTTGCTGTGAAATTCAAAACTACAATGTTTTTATTGAAGGAAGGAGTTGTTTGTATTACATGACACTTTGCTGCACACTAATTTCTCTTACAAAAATGTTTTAGGCTTTGGCCTGGTGCCCATGGGAACACAACATTCTTGCTTCTGGAGGTGGCACCAGAGACTGCCACATCCGCATCTGGAACGTCAACTGTGGCTCCTGCATCAATGGTCTGGACACTCAGTCTCTGGTAACTGCACCCACCTTGAACTCTAAGAAAATGTACCTTGTTATTACCTCCAGGGCCTTGCTCAGTCATAGCAGCATGTGTATTTGCATACCAGCCATTTTTGAAGTTTTACTTTCCATAACTTCTATGCCGTATGATCTGAAGTTAACTAGTGGTCTAATCTGCCTTACAGATCTCCTCTTTGATGTTTGCGCCAAACTACAAGGAATTGGTCTCCAGCCTCGGATATTCCCACAACAACGTAGTCATCTGGTAGTACCCCTCCTTGACTGAAGTGGCAGAGCTCAATGGTTAGTGTCAAATCAAATTTTATTGGTCACATGCAGATGTTCTGGCAAGGCTTGTCTGAAACTGCTATTCATTCACTATGTGTAAACTTAACAGCTCTGTGCAGTTGTCATTAATGTCAGTTGACAAAGAGCATTGTCTGACGCTGTAAGTCTATCGTAGTCCATCATACTTCTCAAATTCTCAGTGCAGCTCAAGCAATTGCTCCAACTATCAACCCATTCAAATTGAGGACTCGTACCAGAGCTGCATTGGTTGGGAATTGTGGGGAAGTCCGTATTTGGGCTGTGTCTCTTGCAGATGGTCTCGGAGCACACATTTCAAACTAACCTTAGATTTATTCAGGTATCGAAAGTTTAAAACAAACTTTAAACTGTTTTTATTCACCCCAGGTCATGAGGACAGACTGTTCGACTAGTGCCACTGTAGCTGGTGATGAAAATGTCTGGTCAAAAAGAAGGCAAATGAAGTCCACTAGCAGCATTATACACACAGCTATCCGATAATGGACTTCTGTATTGTTTTAAGTTATGGATCGCCTCTGAATTGTGTACTTTTTTTATTAATTGAAAAATATTTTCTTGCCTTTGAATATTTTTTTGCTGCCACTTGATAATGATTAATATCTAGTGTTATTGCAAATACTGTTAGGGCACTCAATGTTATTTGTAACCTTTAACTAGGCAAGTCAGTTGAGTTCAAAACCCTTTTCATTATTTTCTAGAGTGCATAATATTGGGCATGTTGCTGACTCAGCACAGCTCCTAGAACTTCTCCAATAGCTATTGCAGGCAAATTCAGGTATGAGAAATGTTCAGTGTCAAACAATGAATGCAATTTACCAGACATCCACTCTGATTACCCTATGCTGGAAAGCAACAGGTGAGGCCTGACCTGGAGGACCCTTATCAAGAATGCTGCTGTCTTGTGCCTCAAATTAATGACTGAGTTGGTCAGTGACAAACACCACCTCTTTGAAAGTAACTGTATTTACAAGTGTGTTCCAGTCAAACCAGAAGAGTCCATTTCAAGCCTGGGTTTGAGGTATTAGTGACGTACAGTTAAAACACCATGTTCCCTCAACTACCCACAATTTAAAAGTGTGGCAAGTAGGGAATAACTGCCAAGTCCATAACGCCATTCATATTCCACAAACTGCAGATAAATATAAAGTGATCAGTAGCTAAGAGTATACTTTTTTTGGAATCTTTGGCATTTCAGGCTCCTTCAGACAGTTGTTTCCCCCTTCCAAAAGGACGAAACTAGACTTCCTTCACTTTGCCTAGTTGTTTATGGCCGTTGACACGATGTGCTGTCCCGTTGCTATTCTCCAGCGGCTTGCTGTTGATGACCACTGTAACGTCGCCGTTAATAACGGCATTCTGCTTTAGCTTCTCCATAGTTGCTGTCGGCAGCCGTTTCCCCTTCACGTAGGCCTGAATCCAGAAGTTGGAGAATAGTAGGAAGAAGAAGGTGCCGTACATCCAGATAAGGTGAATGAACATGGGCACCTGAAAGTCACACTTCTCCATGAAGTAGTACTGAGAGATGTGAAGTGAGATCAGCACAAACTGGATCTATAGAAGGAAGAACATTTTGATGTGAAGTTTGCACGGGAGTCACCAATTCACAGCTATCCACAAATGCTCCCCTTTAACATACTTTCTTCCAATAGTACATCATTAAGAAATAACACCCACCAGCTGGATTGCGGTCATGTACTTTTTCCACCAGAGGTATTTTTGGAAGCGAGGTCCGGCAGCGGACAGGCCGTAGTAGGTGTACATGATGACGTGGACACAGCAGTTGACCATGGCGTGGAACGAGCTCATTCCCCCTGCTGGAGGTTCAAAGACAGTATTAAAACAAACAATCCGAGAGTAATTATTCAATCACAGGGGAATAACAAAATAAATATGTTACTAAATGGATTTTGTTTAGTGTTCTTATTCCCTTGTAAAATTGCAGAAGATTCATTGTGATAAAGATTATTTAAACAACCCCCCCAAAAGTTAATGTTAAACAGGTTACATGACCAGCTGTAAGCACACTGCATTGGGATGAGGTCAAGCTTACCAGGAGCAATGGTAATTCCCCACCACCACGTGAAGGGCATGAAGGAGTGATGGAAGACGTGTAGAAATGTGATCTGGCTTTGTTTCTTACGCAGCACAAAGAAAAACTGAAAATCAGATGAGCTCAAGTTACTTAAAGCAAACATTGTTCAGAAATTTGTATTTTACTAAGGGTGTCGGAGAAAGATGCAGTCAGAATATGTACAAAATCTAAAAGATTTAAGCTAGCATCAAACATTTTATTCACAAACAATGTTCTGATAGAGAAATCGCTCTTACGGTGTCCAGAAGCTCAGTGAATTTAGAGAACAAAAACCACCAGGCCACTTGAACCATCTGACAAGGAGCAAAAAAAGTACAGACAATAAATAGCACAGAATAAAAATCACATATGCATATTTGAATGTAAAGTAAAACACACATTTCATGGAGATGAAATACAGATTCTCTCAAAAAAAACAAGATATATACCCTTAGAGCCCGTGGGTTGCTTGAGTAGTCACACAAATCACATCTCCAGGTAAAAGTGGTTCCCCATCCTGACATCAGGAACTGCACAGGCAAAGCACAGAACTCGCTGTCACATCAATTCATAAACGCTGGGAAAAGTCTTACTACAGTATAGTACGTCTTCACAACAAGGCTCTTTGAAGAACTTTCATTCTCCTGAATAACTAAATGCTTTGCTCACCTCATAGACTAGGAAGGCGTTTAGGGACACCATGCTGAAGTTATAGATGATCATGGCTGTTTTGAGGTTATATGGCTTGCGGTTGGCCATCAACAGAGGCCCTGCGTACAGCGAGAAGAACACATAGCCCATCAGGATGCTGGTCATCTGGAAGGGGGTCCGCATCAACGGGTAGGGCAACAACCGGTGGTCTGAGGACAAGAAATCAAGCAATTTTTGAGACCACAATACAGGTTACACCAACAGTATGGTACAAACTGCAAATCACCAAATTGATGAAAATAAAAAATATAAACTCATGCGAAAGCACTCACCCGTTCTCTGCAATACATACTCATAAAACACCATAATATTGGATCCCACTTCTCGCAGCATCTTGATGGCCTCTTTTCTCCTTTATTCAGTCAATCAAAAAAAAACTGAAATATACAGACAAAAATACAATTAGCTTGAAAAAAAACATTTGGTGGTGATAATGGCAGGTTATGCCTACAGGGGATGCAATAATGTGTACTGAGACCTATAGAGACGTAAGATGATGACAAAGCACTGCCACACGGCCTCCCACACTAAACAGGCAGCTGCACAGGCCCATCATATACCTGAACACGAGGCTCTGCTTTGATGACAGACTGATAATAAAACAATACAACACTTGCTTTATTGGTCCATTTGCACAGATATACTTTCTTAATGTTGTCACCGTAGTACCCAACATGACACATCACAGGCTAGAAGCAGCACAGGGGCTGCGGCAGAGCAGTTTCCCTGGTGCACTTAGGGGTAAAGTGCCTTGCTCCAGGGCACAATGCGGTAGGTAGTATAAGGGGACATTGATAGACAAACAAAAGCTTCACGACAATAAAAACAGTTGCAGAGGGCACTTTAGTCCATTTGGCCATGTACTGTATGTCAAATAGATCCTACTGGGAATATTCATAGGTAGCCTTTGTAATATTACTGTCACTTTTCTATAATAGCCAAGTGTTATATTCAACTATTAGCCATGGATATAAAATCAGACTTGGGTTCAAATATACTACCATTCAAAAGTTTGGGGTCACTTAGAAAGGTCCTTATTTTTGAAAGAAAAATCACATTTTTTGTCCATTAAAATAACATCAAATTGATCAGAAATACAGTGTGGACATTGTGAATGTTGTAAAAGACTATTGTAGCTGGAAACGGCAGATTTTGAATGGAATATCTACATAGGCGTACAGAGGCCTATTCAGCATCAGCAACCATCACTCCTGTGTTCCACTGGCACGATGTGATTGCTAATCCAAGTTTATCATTTTAAAAAGGCTAATGATCATTAGAAAACCCTGTTGCAATTATGTTAGCACAGCTAAAAACGGTTGTCCTGCTTGAAGCAATAAAACTGGCCTTCTTTAGACGAGTTGAGTATCAGCATGTGTGGGTTCGATTACAGGCTCAAAATGGGAAGAAACAAAGAACTTCCTTCTGAAATTCGTCAGTCTATTCGTGTTCTGAGAAATTAAGTATTTTCCATGCTAGAAATTGCCAAGAAACTGAAGATCTGGTACAACGCTGTGTATTACGCCCTTCACAGAACAGCGCAAACTGGCTCTAACCAGAACAGAAAGAGTGGGAGGCCCCGGTGCACAACTGAGCAAGAGGACAAGTACATTAGTGTCTAGTTTTAGAAAGACACCTCACAAGTCCTCAACTGGCAGCTTCATTAAATAGTACCCACAAAACACCAGTCTCAACGTCAACAGTGAAGAGGCGACTCCTGGTAGCGCCTCCATGCTCTGGACACTACGCTGACAGACACAGCAAACCTTGCCACAGCTCGCATTGATGTGCCATCCTGGATGAGCTGCACTACCTGAGCCACTTGTGTGGGTTGTAGACTCTGTCTCATGCTACCACAAGAGTGAAAGCACTACCAGCATTCAAAAGTGACCAAAACATCAGCCAGGAAGCATAGGAACTGAGAAGTGGTCTGTGGTCACCACCTGCAGAACCATTCCTTTATTGGGGGTGTCATGCTAATTGCCTATAATTTCCTATAATTTAATGGAGGAGGCCGTAGGAGGGCAACAACCCAGCAACAGGACCGCTACCTCCGCATTTGTGCAAGGAGGAGCAGGAGGAGCACTGCCAGAGCCCTGCAAAAGGACCTCCAGCAGGCCACAAATGTGCATGTGTCTGCTCAAACGATCAGAAACAGACTCCATGAGGGTGGTATGAGGGCCCGACGTCCACAGGTGGGGGTTGTGCTTACAGCCCAACACTGTGCAGGACGTTTGGCATTTGCCAGAGAACACCAAGATTGGCAAATTTGCCACTGGTGCCCTGTGCTCTTCACAGATGAAAGCAGGTTCACACTGAGCACATGACAGACGTGACAGAGTCTGGAGACGCCTTGGAGAATGTTCTGCTGCCTGCAACATCCTCCAGCATGGCCGGTTTGGCGGTGGGTCAGTCATGTTGTGGGGTGGCATTTCTTTGGAGGGGCCGCACAGCCCTCCATGTGCTCGCCAGAGGTAGCCTGACTGCCATTAGGTACCGAGATGAGATCCTCAGACCCCTTGTGAGACCATATGCTGGTTCGGTTGGCCCTGGGTTCCTCCTAATGCAAGACAATGCTAGACCTCATGTGGCTGGAGTGTGTCAGCAGTTCCTGCAAGAGGAAGGCGTTGATGCTATGGACTGGCCCGCCCGTTCCCCAGACCTGAATCCAATTGAGCACATCTGGGACATCATGTCTCGCTCCATCCACCAACGCCACGTTGCACCATAGACTGTCCAGGAGTTGGCGGATGCTTTAGTCCAGGTCTGGGAGGAGATCCCTCAGGAGACCATCCGCCACCTCATCAGAAGCATGCCCAGGCGTTGTAGGGAGGTCATACAGGCACGTGGAGGTCACACACACTACTGAGCCTCATTTTGACTTGTTTTAAGGACATTACATCAAAGTTGGATCAGCCTGTAGTGTGCTTTTCCACTTTAATTTTGAGTGAGACTCCAAATCCAGACCTCCATGGGTTGATGAATTTGATTTCCATTGATAATTATTGTGTGATTTTGTTGTAAGCACATTCAACTATGTAAATACAAAAGTATTTAAGAAGATTATTTAATTCATTAAGATCTAGGATGTGTTATTTTAGTGTTCCCTTAATTATTTTGAGCAGTGTATATAAAATAGTTTAATCAATTTCAGAATAAGGCTGTAACGTAACAAAATGTGGAAAAATGAAAGGGGTCTGAATACTTTCTGAATGCACTGTATAATACATCTACTATATAGGCTTTAGCATAGAGTCAAACTAAAATCAATCTGTCCACTTAACTAATAAAATCATATTCTCACAAACAGACAATGATTTATCAGTGACCCAAGCCTTGCTCAAATCATCCCCACCATGTTGTCGTTGAGCTGTCAAGAATCCCAGAAAAGTGAGAGAAAAAAATGGCCCATATTAACATATGTAGCCTAAGTAACAATGTTCATGAAATCAATAACTCATATACTGACCATCTCTGAACTCAAATAATATAATACCTTTGATGATACAGTGGTAGCAATACATGGTTTCAACATCTTCAGAAGAGGCAGGAATGCCAATGGTAGGAGGTGTTGCCGTTTATGTTCAGTCATATTCCTGTAAAGCTTAGAGAAGATCTCATGTCAAATGCTGTTGAAGTAATATGCCTACAGGTTCACCTGCCTCACCTAAAGCCCATTATTGTAGGTAGTTGCTATAGACCACCAAGTGCTAATTGTCAGTATCTGGATAATGTGTGAAATGCTTGATAATGTATGTAATATCAACCTAAATATTGACTAGCTGTCAAGCTGCCCACCCCAAAAAGCTTCAAACTGTAACCAGTGCCTGCAACCTGGTTCAGGTTATCAGTGAACCTACCAGTGTATTTACAAACAGCATAGGAATGTATTGATCATATCTTAACTAATGCTGCAGAAATATGCTCTAAAGCAGTATCCAAATCCATAGGATGTATAGATAATAATATAGTAGCCATATCTAGAAAAACCAAAGTCTGGTCCTAATATAGTGTATATAGTATAAGAGGTCATACAAGAAGTTATATGCTGAAGATGTAAAGCATATTTACTGGTCTGGGGTGTGTAATGAGGAGCAACCAAACACTACACTGGACACGTTTATGAAATGAATAATTTCAGTTACTAATAAGCATGCACCCACTAAAAGAAATGACTAAACTTATACATCCCAGTGGATTGAGGAATTTAAACATTTTATGGTTGAGAGGGATGAGGCAAAATGAATGGCAAACAAGTCTGGCACATCCATGCATAACTGACCAAATAACAAAAGACAAGCATTATAATTTTGCATTCTAAAATGTGTGTGTGGAAGAGGTGAAAATGTTTTGGTCTATCAATAATGACAAGCCACCGGGGTCTGACAACTTGGATGGAAAATTACTGAGGATGATATTGCCAGTCCTATTTGACATCTCTTCAATCTAAGAAAGTGTGTGCCCTCAGGCCTGGAGGGAAGCTAAAGTCATTCCACTACCCAAGAATAGTAAGTCCCCCTTTAGTAGCTCAAACAGCGAACTAATCAGCTTGTTACCAACCCTTAGTAAACCTTTGGGGATGAAAAAAATGGTGTTTGTCCAGATACGCCATTTCACAGAAAAAAAGAAAATACAACACATTTTCTGAACGATTATACGAAGGGCATTCAACATGTACGGCACTTACACAAATTACGGATGATTGGCTACAATAAATTGATAATAAAAAAGGTGGGAGCTGTTTTGTTAGATTTCAGTGGCTGACATTATTGATCATAATGTGCTGCTGGGAAAACTTCTGCTATATTGTGGATCGAGAGTTACCCATCTAACAGAACACCAAGGGTGTTCTTTAATGGAAGCCTCTCCAACATAATCTAGAGAGTCAGGCATTCCCCAGGGCAGCGGTCGAGGCCCCTTACCTTTTTCAATCTTTACTAATGACCTACCACTGAGAAAGCCTGATCGCTATGTATGCTGATGACTTAACATTATACACGTCAGATACCACAGTAAGTGAAATCACTGCAACACTTAAATAGCTGCAGTCAGTTTCAGAATAGGTGTCAAGAAACAAGTTAGTACTAAATATTTTTAAAACTAAAAGGATTGTATTTGGGACAAAAAATTCACTAAAACCCAAACAAAACCTTATGAATAATGTGGATATTGAGCAAGTTGAGGAGACTAATCTGCTTGGGGAAAGCCTGGATTGTAAACTGTCATGGTCAAAACATATTGATGCTACAGTAGCTAAAATGGGGAGAGGTCTGTCCATAATAAAGCTCTGCTCTGCCTGCTTAAGAACGCGATCAACAAGGCAGGTCCTACAGGCCCTAGTTTTGTGGCACCTGGACTACTGTTCAGGCATGTGGTCATGTGCCACAAAGAGGGACTTACAATTGGCCAAGAACAGGACTGCATGGCTGGCCCTTAGATGTACATTGAGAGCGAACATTAATAAAGATGCATGTCAATCTCTCCTGGCTCAAAGTAGAGGAGAGATTGACTCCATCACTACAGAAGTATCAACATATTGATTGCACCGAGCGGTCTGTTTAAACTACTACTAGCACACAGCAGGGTCTGAAGAGACAGACACGCATACACACGATAACATACGCACTATACACACTCATGTACAAAAGGGCACACCCTTAATGTCTTGTGAAATGTAATGTTTTTTTAAATTGTATATAGCTGCTAATACAAGATGGCAGTAGTTTTACAAAGTGCTTGTTCAGCAGTATTTAACATTTCTTTAGCTACTCCTTAGAAAATGAAGTGTTCTCTCAATGACTAACATAGACAGTCAAACAGGTGAGGCAGAGGCAGAGGTGAACTGGTTTGAACAGCCAGTATGTGGTATGAGGTCACTAGATAGGAATGGATGAGGAGTTGATTGAGAAAATTGACAGGAAGATGGAATGGGATGGAACGGCAAACTAAGGACAGAGAGAGCGAGAGAGAGAGAGAATGAATGTGGGACACTACTATTTATGTCCTTTCCATACAATGCAATAAAACCAATTGCACACATGACAAAGATGGGACAGTGCCATCATATCCACCAAGGGTCTCAATACAAGACCTACAGGTAAAAGGAAAACCTGCCCTGACAGTTTGGGTATGTGTTATAAGAGTAAAAAACTTGAAGTAAAGTAAATAGACAGCAGTGTTAGATGGAGTATATCACTGAGCATCACTGGGAACACAAGACTCACCTGCCGAGTTGTCCTCAGTACTCTCCCCAAATCGTCAGTCCTTCAGGCACATGTACAAGAGAGTCACAACCACTGAGCTCACAATGATCCAGGCCCAGCAAAACAGCAGAGTCAAAGAGAGATTAACTGAAAAAAAAGAGTGCTTGTTTCTTCCTTGAAGTCCTCAAATGTTTGACGGTCTAGAAATAGGCCACATAAAGCCAGGGCAGATTAAGTCAGAAAGAGAGAGATGAGGACAGCTATATGACTCATTCAACTCAGATTTAAACCCTCAAGGCCAAGCACACTACTTAGTGACACCTAGTTTCAGGACCACACCCTGTTTCAACATCTAGACTCACGCTCCCCTAACCACTACCTCTCTCTGATTGGTTCAGCAGAAAAAGAGGGATTGGCCATTGGTCGTCTGAGAAGGTCGTGTATCTGAATGTAGTAAATGAGGGAGAATCCAGTAGCGACCTCTTGAGAGTTTGAATGGTCTCTTTGTTAAACAATGGCCTCCCATCACATAGCACACATGTATGTAACAAAAACTAACATCCCATATGTGACAAGAATGACTAATGAAAATGTAAAAGGATTGGAAAATATCTGTCTTCCCATTGCTTGGGAGCTCAACATAAAATTGCAAAGCATTGATATTCAGGAATAATTTGCTAGCAACAATATAATTTGAGGAACTTTGCTCTTAGAATTTTTAGTACATGTTAGTGATATTGCATCCATTTCTGATGCTCCTATAATTTCCCTGTTTCAATTATTATCATCATCAATCTTTTTATCATTGTAATTCTGATCATCATAATCATAAAACCCAATCGTCAACCCAGAGTCAGAGCTACAGGTGAATAATTATGAGGCATGGGGATTTGACAGGGAATAATGGGGATTTAATGTGTCCCTACCCTG
Organism: Oncorhynchus masou masou; assembly: GCF_036934945.1. Lineage (NCBI taxonomy): Eukaryota > Metazoa > Chordata > Actinopteri > Salmoniformes > Salmonidae > Oncorhynchus > Oncorhynchus masou. Next base: position 25,485,830 of record NC_088214.1, on the reverse strand, counting down.
CCTGAGGGATCGTCACCCAGCGACAGGCACGGAGTTTGCGCTGGTGGGTCCTACTTACTGTACACCGCCACAGTATGACAGGTTCCACTATCTCCCAGTAGCACTGGTTCTACCTGTTCCTCAGGCACTGAGAACTGGTGATGGGCGTGGTAGTGGAAGAACGGCCTTGAAATGTACTCACTCATCCTTACACTGGAATTAAAGGGCGACTGGAATGAGAAGAATCTGGAAACGAGCAGTGTACAGGCAAAAAAAGAACATAAAAAAGACATTGAGAACTGTGTGGGTTTACACAGTGCTTTAGGACTTTCACTGGGGGAAAGCACATGGGGGATACTCTGTAAAAGGCCATATACCATCATCATTACATGATGATTACCTGGCTGCTTACAGTTCATTTCCACATAACACAATTTGGATAGCTACATTAGCGTTGCTTTCATGTGGGTGTTAGCAAGCAATCAGGCTAGGTAGTGCTAGAAACAGTTGAAGTCGGAAGTTTACATACACCTTAACCAAATACATTTAGACTCAGTTTCACAATTCCTGACATTTTATCCTAGTAAAAATTCCCTGTCTTAGGTCAGTTAGGAACACCACTTTACTTTAAGAATGTGAAATGTCAGAATAATAGTAGAGAGAATGCTTTATTTCAACTTTTATTTCTTTCACCACATTCCCAGTGGGTCAGAAGTTTACATACATTCAATTAGTATTTGGTAGGACTGCCTTTAATTGTTTAACGTGGGTCAAACGTTTCAGGTAGCCTTCCACAAGCTTCCCACAATAAGTTGGGTGAATTTTGGCCCATTCCTCCTGACAGAGCTGGTGTAACTGAGTCAGGTTTGTAGGCCTCCTTGCTCACACACACTTTTTCAGTTCTGCCCACAGGATTGAGGTCAGGGCTTTGTGATGGCAACTCCAATACCTTGACTATGTGGTCATTAAGCCATTTTGCCACAACTTTGGAAGTATGCTTGGGGTAATTGTCCATTTGGAAGACCCATTTGCAACCAAGTTTTAAGTTCCTGACTGATGTCTTGAGATGTTGCTTCAATATATCCACATACTTTTCTTTCCTCTTGATGCCATCTATTTTGTGAAGTGCACCAGCCCCTCCTTCAGCAAAGCACCCCCACAACATGATGCTGCCACCCCCATGCTTCATGGTTGGGATGGTGTTCTTCGGCTTGCAAGCATCCCACTTTTTCCCTCCAAACATAACGATGGTCATTATGGCCATACGGTTAAATTTATGTTTCATCAGACCAGAGGACCTTTCTCCAAAAATTACGATCTTTGTCCCCATGTGCAGTTGCAAACCGTATTCTGTATTTTTTATGGTAGTTTTGGAGCAGTGGCTTCTTCCTTGCTGAGTGGCCTTTCAGGTTATGTCGATATAGGACTCGTTTAACTGTAGATATAGATACTTTTGTACCTGTTTCCTCCAGCATCTTCACAAGGTCCTTTGCTCCTTCCTGAGCGGTATGATGGCTGCGTGGTCCCATGGTGTTTATACTTGCGTACTATTGTTTGTACAGAAATACATCCACAGGTACACCTCCAATTGACTAGGATGATGTCAATTAGCCTATCAGAAGCTTCTAAAGCCATGACATCATTTTCTGGAATTTTCCAGGCTGTTTAAAGGCACAGTCAACTTAGTGTATGTAAACTTCTGACCCAATGGAATTGTGATACAGTGAATTATAAGTGATATAATCTGTCTGTAATCTGTCTGTAAACAATTGTTGGAAAAATTACTTGTGTCATGCACAAAGTAGATGTCCTAACTGACTTGTCAAAACTATAGTTTGTTAACAAGAAATTTGCATTGTGGTTGAAAAACAAGTTTTAATGACTCCAACCTAAGTGTATGTAAACTTCCGGCTTCAACTGTATATCAACTTCCAATCCAGTAGGGGCTGGAAGCTATAGTGAGCTTCGATTATTCAATAATGTTGTGATATTGCAGAGTATTTGCATAAAGTTCAGCTTTCCCCAACTTCGGTCCACCTTGTTCACGCACCCTCGCCCAAGCACGCGTCGCCCCATGGTCCCTCCGCCCACTTTGCTTCCCTCTACTGAAAATAAATGGGGCGTGGTTGTCTCCCATCGTGTTATGTCGAAATGCACTGTAAGACATGACAACATCATCATAGGAATGAGGGCTTTGAGTGCATATTTCTCCTACCGAGTTTCTGTGTTCAAATTTAGGCATAGAGCCAGTGTTTGAGACTGAGACGAGAGGATGAGGAGAAGGATGATGAAGTGAGATGGGGTGAGGGGAGGAGGAAGACGCCATCACATCTCTAAAGTGAAAATGTGATAGGAGCTGAAACAGACCAAAGAACATTTCCACCTTAACAAACACAGACAAGGTTAATCACACACACAACACATAACAGTTTCCATTAATTCATTCCCTCATTCTTTCTCAGTCAGATACACCACTTCCCTATGGACTGAAGTTTCAGCCAAATCTCCAGTATTTACAGAGGGCAATCACTTTCTTGTCCCTCTTTTCAGCATTGATATAGATGGGGGATTGACTGGACCTGTAGTCTCACACTGGGTGTAGTTGTCAACCACTATAGGCCATCGAGAACAGGGGTACTTTCTGCTCATGAACAATTGCAACACAAGTTTCACTGCCATCTCAGCATTAGGTGGCATTTAATGTTTTCATCTTAAAAATCACCTACATCCTACCATACAAACAAGAATATACTAGGCCTATGATGTTACCCATGAGTAAAACAAAAGCATTTTCTATTTTTAAAAGCTGCATAACTTGTTCCAAACCAAATGCAGAGGCCAGAAACCCTTCCACCTGAATGTCTGAATTACATTTTGATCAATATCCTAACCACAAGACTGAAACCAAGTGTACATTTCCAAAACAATGGACAGCTACACTCTATTCTACAGAAACCATATACTGTAAGTGTCTGCGGGTCATTGCCCAACTTCAATGCTAAAGACAATGTCAACAATGTCCACTAGACTAGCAATTCACTCTCGATAATGTCAGTGGTTAGAGCAGGGTACTGACAAAAATAGAGCTGTGGATTTGATTCCCCCATGGGCCACATACAGAATATGTCACTCACGGTTAATGTAGACAGTTCTGTAAGTTGCTTTGGATGTAAGCGTCTGCTAAATTATCCGATAGACAGGACAGACAATCTAAATACTCTGGGTGTCACGCCCTGGTCTTAGTATTTTGTGTTTTTCTTTATTATTTTGGTCAGGCCAGGGTGTGACAAGGTTTATTTATGTGGTGTGTTTTGTCTTGGGGTTTTTGTAGGTTATGGGATTGTGGTATAGTAGAGTTGTCTAGATAAGTCTATGGTTGCCTACAGTGGTTCTCAATCAGAGGCAGGTGTTTATCGTTGTCTCTGATTGGGAACCATATTTAGGCAGCCATATTCTTTGAGTGTTTCGTGGGTGATTGTTCCTGTCTCTGTGTTTGTTTGCACCAGATAGGGCTGTTTTGTTTTTTTCACGGTACGTTTAGTGTTTTGTATTGTTCGTTATTATCTTTATTAAAGATGAATCGAAATAACCACGCTGCATTTTGGTCCTCCTCTCCTTCGATGGAAGAATCCCGTAACAGAATCACCCATCACAACAGGACCAAGCGGCGTGGTGACAGGCAGCGGCAGCAGGAGCAGCGGAATCCAGATTTCTGGACATGGGAGGAAATCTTGGACGGAAAAGGACCCTGGGCACAGCCTGGAGAATATCACCGCCCCAAAGAAGAGCTGGAGGTGGTGAAAGCAGAGAGGCGCTGGTATGAGGAGGCAGCATGGCGACGTGGATGGAAGCCCGAGGGTCAGCCCCAAAAATTTCTTGGGGGAGGCACACAGGGAGTATGGCGAAGCCAGGTAGGAGACCTGCGCCAAGTTCCTGTGCTTACCGGGGGGCTAGAGAGACCGGGCAGGCACCGTGCTATGCTGTAGAGTGCACTGTGTTTCCAGTGCGGGTGCATAGCCCGGTGAGGTACATACCAGCTCCTCGTATTGGCCGGGCTAGAGTAAGGATAGAGCCAAGTGTCATGAAGCCGGCTCTACGCATCTGGTCTCCAGTGCGTCTCCTTGGGCCGGCTTACATGGCACCAGCCTTGCGCACGGTGTCCCCGGTTCGCCTGCATAGCCCAGTGCGGGCTATTCCACCTCGCCGCACCGGCAGGGCGACCGGGAGCATTCAACCAGGTAAGGTTGGGCAGGCTCGGTGCTCAAGAGCTCCAGTGCGCCTGCACGGTCCGGTCTATCCAGTACCACCTCCACGCACCAGCCCTCCGGTGGCAGCTCCCCGCACCAGGCTTCCTGTGCGTGTCCTCGGCCCAGTACCACCAGTGCCAGTACCACGTATCAGGCCTACAGTGCGCCTCGCCTGTCCAGCGCTGCCAGAGTCTCCCGCCTGTCCAGCGCTGTCGGAGCCTTCCTCCTCTCCAGTGCTGCTGGAGCCTTCCTCCTCTCCAGCGCTGCCAGAGCCTTCCTCCTCTCCAGCGCTGCCGGAGTCTCCCGCCTATCCAGCGCTGTCAGAGCCTTCCTCCTCTACAGCACTGCCGGAGTCTCCCGCCTGTTCAGCGCTGCCAGAGTCTCCCGCCTGTCCAGCGCTGCCAGTCTGCAAGGAGCAGCCAGAGCTGCCAGTCTGCAAGGAGCAGCCAGAGCTGCCAGTCTGCAAGGAGCCGACCAGAGCTGCCAGTCTGCAAGGAGCAGCCAGAGCCGCCAGTCAGAATGGAGCAGCCAGAGCCTCCAGCCAGCATGGAGCAGCCAGAGCCGCCAGTCTGCCAGGATCCGCCAGTCTGCCAGGATCTGCCAGGAGCCGCCAGTCTGCCAGGATCCGCCAGGAGCCGCCAGTCTGCCAGGATCCGCCAGGAGCCGCCAGTCTGCCAGGATCCGCCAGGAGCCGCCAGTCTGCCAGGAGCCGCCAGTCTGCCAGGAGCCGCCAGTCTGCCAGGAGCCGCCAGTCTGCCAGGAGCCGCCAGTCTTCCAGGATCCGCCAGTCAGCCAGGATCCGCCAGTCAGCCAGGATCTGCCAGAGCCGCCAGTCATCCAGGAGCCACCATTCAGCCAGGAGCCGCCATTCAGCCAGGATCCGCCAGTCATCCAGGATCTGCCAGAGCCGCCAGTCATCCAGGATCTGCCAGAGCCGCCAGTCAGCCAGGATCTGCCAGAGCCGCCAGTCAGCCAGGATCCTCCAGGAGCCGCCAGTCTGCCAGGAGCCGCCAGTCTTCCAGGAGCCGCCAGTCTTCCAGGAGCCGCCATTCAGCCAGGAGCCGCCATTCAGCCAGGATCCGCCATTCAGCCAGGATCCGCCAGTCAGCCAGGATCTGCCAGAGCCGCCAGTCATCCAGGATCTGCCAGAGCCGCCAGTCAGCCAGGATCTGCCAGAGCCGCCAGTCAGCCAGGATCTGCCAGAGCCGCCAGTCAGCCAGGATCTGCCAGAGCCGCCAGTCTGCCAGGATCCGCTAGGAGCCGCCAGTCTGCCAGGAGCCGCCAGTCTGCCAGGAGCCGCCAGTCTGCCAGGAGCCGCCAGTCTGCCAGGAGCCGCCAGTCTGCCAGGAGCCGCCAGTCTGCCAGGAGCCGCCATTCAGCCAGGAGCCGCCAGTCAGCCAGGATCCGCCAGTCAGCCAGGATCTGCCAGAGCCGCCAGTCATCCAGGAGCCACCATTCAGCCAGGAGCCGCCATTCAGCCAGGATCCGCCAGTCATCCAGGATCTGCCAGAGCCGCCAGTCATCCAGGACCTGCCAGAGCCGCCAGTCAGCCAGGATCTGCCAGAGCCGCCAGTCAGCCAGGATCCTCCAGGAGCCGCCAGTCTGCCAGGAGCCGCCAGTCTGCCAGGAGCCGCCAGTCTGCCAGGAGCCGCCAGTCTTCCAGGAGCCGCCAGTCTTCCAGGAGCCGCCATTCAGCCAGGAGCCGCCATTCAGCCAGGATCCGCCAGTCATCCAGGATCTGCCAGAGCCGCCAGTCATCCAGGATCTGCCAGAGCCGCCAGTCAGCTAGGATCTGCCAGAGCCGCCAGTCAGCCAGGATCTGCCAGAGCCACCAGTCTGCCAGGATCCGCTAGGAGCCGCCAGACTGCCAGGAGCCGCCAGTCTGCCAGGAGCCGCCAGTCTGCCAGGAGCTGCCAGTCTTCCAGGAGCCGCCATTCAGCCAGGAGCCGGACATTCAGCCAGGATCCGCCAGTCAGCCAGGATCCGCCAGTCAGCCAGGATCTGCCAGAGCCACCAGTCATCCAAGAGCCACCATTCAGCCAGGAGCCGCCATTCAGCCAGGATCCGCCAGTCATCCAGGATCTGCCAGAGCCGCCAGTCATCCAGGATCTGCCAGAGCCGCCAGTCAGCCAGGATCTGCCAGAGCCGCCAGTCAGCCAGGATCCGCCAGGAGCCGCCAGTCTGCCAGGAGCCGCCAGTCTTCCAGGAGCCTCCAGTCTTCCAGGAGCCGCCATTCAGCCAGGATCCGCCAGTCAGCCAGGATCTGCCAGAGCCGCCAGTCATCCAGGATCTGCCAGAGCCGCCAGTCAGCCAGGATCTGCCAGAGCCGCCAGTCAGCCAGGATCTGCCAGAGCCGGCAGTCAGCTAGGATCTGCCAGAGCCGCCAGTCTTCCAGGAGCCACCAGTCTTCCAGGAGCCGCCATTCAGCCAGGAGCCGCCATTCAGCCAGGATCCGCCATTCAGCCAGGATCCGCCAGTCAGCCAGGATCTGCCAGAGCCGCCAGTCATCCAGGATCTGCCAGAGCCGCCAGTCAGCCAGGATCTGCCAGAGCCGCCAGTCAGCCAGGATCTGCCAGAGCCGCCAGTCAGCCAGGATCTGCCAGAGCCGCCAGTCTGCCAGGATCCGCTAGGAGCCGCCAGACTGCCAGGAGCCGCCAGTCTGCCAGGAGCCGCCAGTCTGCCAGGAGCCGCCAGTCTGCCAGGAGCCGCCAGTCTGCCAGGAGCCGCCAGTCTGCCAGGAGCCGCCAGTCTGCCAGGAGCCGCCAGTCTGCCAGGAGCCGCCAGTCTGCCAGGAGCCGCCAGTCAGCCAGGATCTGCCAGAGCCGCCAGTCATCCAGGAGCCACCATTCAGCCAGGAGCCGCCATTCAGCCAGGATCCGCCAGTCATCCAGGATCTGCCAGAGCCGCCAGTCATCCAGGACCTGCCAGAGCCGCCAGTCAGCCAGGATCTGCCAGAGCCGCCAGTCAGCCAGGATCCTCCAGGAGCCGCCAGTCTGCCAGGAGCCGCCAGTCTGCCAGGAGCCGCCAGTCTGCCAGGAGCCGCCAGTCTTCCAGGAGCCGCCAGTCTTCCAGGAGCCGCCATTCAGCCAGGATCTGCCATTCAGCCAGGATCCGCCAGTCATCCAGGATCTGCCAGAGCCGCCAGTCATCCAGGATCTGCCAGAGCCGCCAGTCAGCTAGGATCTGCCAGAGCCGCCAGTCAGCCAGGATCTGCCAGAGCCACCAGTCTGCCAGGATCCGCTAGGAGCCGCCAGACTGCCAGGAGCCGCCAGTCTGCCAGGAGCCGCCAGTCTGCCAGGAGCTGCCAGTCTTCCAGGAGCCGCCATTCAGCCAGGAGCCGGACATTCAGCCAGGATCCGCCAGTCAGCCAGGATCCGCCAGTCAGCCAGGATCTGCCAGAGCCACCAGTCATCCAAGAGCCACCATTCAGCCAGGAGCCGCCATTCAGCCAGGATCCGCCAGTCATCCAGGATCTGCCAGAGCCGCCAGTCATCCAGGATCTGCCAGAGCCGCCAGTCAGCCAGGATCTGCCAGAGCCGCCAGTCAGCCAGGATCCGCCAGGAGCCGCCAGTCTGCCAGGAGCCGCCAGTCTTCCAGGAGCCTCCAGTCTTCCAGGAGCCGCCATTCAGCCAGGATCCGCCAGTCAGCCAGGATCTGCCAGAGCCGCCAGTCATCCAGGATCTGCCAGAGCCGCCAGTCAGCCAGGATCTGCCAGAGCCGCCAGTCAGCCAGGATCTGCCAGAGCCGGCAGTCAGCTAGGATCTGCCAGAGCCACCAGTCAGCCAGGATCTGCCAGAGTCATCAACCTGCCTGAGCTTCCTCTCAGTCCCGAGCTTCCTTTCAGTCCCGAGCTACCCCTCAGTTCCGAGCTGTCCCTCAGTCCGGAGCTGCACCTCAGTCCAGTGGGGCCCTTGGTTAGGGTTACTAGGCCAAGGTCGGCGGCGAGGGTCGCCAATCTAAGGACGCAATGTAAGCGGACCAAGACTTTGTTGGATTGGGGTCCACGTCCTGTGCCAGAGCCGCCACCGTGGACAGACGCCCACCCGGACCCTACCCTATGGGTTTAGGTGTGCGGCCAGGAGACCGCACCTTGGGGGGGTTCTGTCACGCCCTGGTCTTAGTATTTTGTGTTTTTCTTTATTATTTTGGTCAGGCCAGGGTGTGACATGGGTTATTTATGTGGTGTGTTTTGTCTTGGGGTTTTTGTAGGTTATGGAATTGTGGTATAGTAGAGTTGTCTCGGTAAGTCTATGGTTGCCTAGAGTGGTTCTCAATCAGAGGCAGGTGTTTATCGTTGTCTCTGATTGGGAACCATATTTAGGCAGCCATAGTCTTTGAGTGTTTCGTGGGTGATTGTTCCTGTCTCTGTGTTTGCACAAGAGAGGGCTGTTTTTTTTCACGTTACGTTTAGTATTGTTCGTTATTATCTTTAATAAAGATGACTCGAAATAACCACGCTGCATTTTGGTCCTCCTTCGACGGAAGAATCACGTAACACTGGGCTTCTGGACTGGAGGAAAAGGGGAGGTCTGTTAATGGTGAGAGCAGAAGTGAGTTACCCAACAACGCAAAGCCACCTCATCCCCAAACTTCTCTTTCTAGTACAGTGACATAGTTGGAATCCTTGGATTGTGTTGCATGTGTTGTAGCCTACATGTCAGGTTGGATTTGATTTATGAGGAAATCACAGACTCCATTACGTATAGAACATGGCTAAACAGCTTTTCAAACCAAACTCTCTGAATTGCTGTTGGTTGTAATTTAATTTCTACGTGAGCCACAGTAAAACAATCTAGCATTGAACTTGGCCAAGGTTTTACTTGGTAATATGTTCATGTCATGATGTCATTAGTCACATACTGCTCTGTATTGTGTACCAGTGCCGCAACATATTCAAGGACCTAAAAGGAAATTACAAGACTTAAATGTATAGGTCTCTCTACTATTCAAGTCAATAGAATAGCCTTTCTGCTTAGATGAACTTGATCTTGTAGCCATGTTTTACTCTTGGAGAAAGAGAAGGGTGGGTGTTTTTTGAAGAGTGTGACAGATGATGCCAGTTGGGATGCTGATGCTTGAATACCTGAAGAAGGCAAGGGCACACTAACTGAGACAAATGGCATGGGCATGCCCTATCTTTGCTGACAGTCATGCATGAAAGAAGGAAAACAGACGAGGGTGACAAGGAAGATCATAACCTATATTAGGTCTAACCTAATAGACCTAGATGTACTAAAACTATTACTGTACAGGTTTTTCTAGACTGGGATTGACTTTATTCAGTCACTCATAATTTTGTGTTGGGACAAACCACTTTTATTATAATGATGTACATAGGATAATGACACTGGCAAACCATTACAATAGCCAAAGTTACTCGTGAAAGCATAGCTTTAGTGTCAGCACACCCATCCCTAATCAACTTTCTTTATACAGCTAAAGTTAACACCTTAGACCAAATCAGTTTCAAGATTTGAAGTAGTTGAAGTTCGTTCCAAAGATACATGCGTGTTGCAGGTGGATAAAACCTTTTTTTCCTGCATGCAAGCACTCACCAGAGGATTGGTGGGCTGTATTAAATTGCTCCAAGGTTGCAGTGCTGAAGCCCTTGCCAATACCCACTAATTAGCCAGCGCTGAACTTTTCAAATGATTTCTAGGTAACTGTATAACCTTTTTCGCTACTAAAATGCTCACCCTCCAGCGAAGTCACCACGCGTGCTTGTATAATTGAACGGAGTGTAGCCTACACAATGCAAACCCTCTTCTGACCAGAAGCTGATGCTGTTTACTACTTCTACTTCTTCACCACGCGTGCTTGTATAATTGAACGGAGTGTAGCCTACACAATGCAAACCCTCTTCTGACCAGAAGCTGATGCTGTTTACTACTTCTACTTCTTCTTTTTCTTCTTCGATGAGTTTTAACGGCGGTTGGCATCCAATAATAGTTGCATTACCACCACCTACTAGACATGAGTATAACTCATGAACTTTACTTGAAAAAGTCAAATAAATCAACAAATACCATATCATCTACCCCTACACTCGTTAAAAACTCACCACCCTACTCCACTATTTAAACATATCTAGTCCTACCTCAGGCCAACAGCCTGAAAGGACGGGACACTACCACTTAATAACACCCCTTCAAATAACACCCCAAATACTTCTCCACAGCTGCCACCACAACTTCTATTTTCTGCGACGTACGTTCCATCCCTGCAGTACAGTGGATAACCATCACTATGAACGCTAAAAAGCTAATCTTACTGAAGGATATATCACTCTTTGGCCTATCCCTCTACTAATGTAGATCTACTACCATACTCACACAAATCCTTTCAGGATCCATCCCCCTTGACCCATTTGTCTCAACTTTCTTCACTGCCTCAGCATAGGGCACCTTCTGCTCCACTCTTGTAACCTCAACCTGCCTCTCTCGCACCAGACATTTCTGATTCCCAGCCCCATGGGCACCCCTTACAATTAACACATACCACTTTCCCCAATGCTACACATTACTTTGTCTCATGCCCTTCTGCACACATCTCACACCGAGAATCCTCCCTCCTATACACTGCTGACACATGCCCATAAGCCAGACATCTGTAACAACGTAATGTATTCGGCACGTGAGTTCATATAGGATAAATGAAATATCCTTACATCACATTGTCGGGCAGAGACTCAACATCAAAACTCAAAAGAACAGACAATGACAATCACTCATGCCACCCTGTCTGCATCGCACCAAACGACAAGCATCACAAACACCGAAATCTTTCCCTTCACTTGGTCCACTTTCACATTTACCGCTACCCCAATAATCACTGCATTCAATGGCACCCTTTTATTGAGAGCAAAACAAGTCACATCTCTTGTCCCCATTCATTTGGTGTGAAGCGCCTGCTCGCTCTGAACAGCAGAAACAATTTTCACAAGGCCACTTTGGGTTACCCTCACCGATTCCATAGCCCCCAACTCCTTTTCACCAACCCTGAAACAACAAATGGATCAACCAAAAGGCAAGGGTCCACCTTCTCCAAAAATGGTCACTCCTACTGTCACAGACTCATCTTTATTTTGACCACCAGTGCAAGCCTCAGGCTCAGAGGACTTCACCACACCTGCCACATCCAATAATTTGCCCTCATTCGCTTCCATTTCTCCTCCAGACCTCGATTCGACATACGGCTCACTCTGCTTACACTTTCTACCATTCTTCTTCGACAAACCATCTCCTTTTTTCTCCACAATTTTTACATGACTCAAGCTCACCCTTCACTCTCTCTTCGGCCTCCTCTGCCTCTCCCTTTCCCTCTATTCCTCCTCCATATTCCAAGTATACGTCTCCTTATGATAATATTGTACTTCTAACATTCATCTCATTCTTGCCATCTCAAGCGATGCCATTTTCTCCTGATGCTGTTTGCCACGTGTTGCCCACTTCATAAGATTTCAATCATTAGCATGGTCATTCCTTTATCCATTGCCTTTCCGAAAAACATATTGGGGCATTTTCTAACCTGTTAGGTGCATAATTCTAACAGGGTGGAAATTTGGAGCCTAGATCAGCTATAGCTCTGAGTGAGAAAGATTGGGCTAGCATAATGGTGAACACTTGAACAGGCCTATAAATATCATGTTTAATATATTTGTCAAATACTATACGTTTGATGCTTGTACACAATGTCCCCCCAAAAATGTTGTTCCCATCCTCCAATTACTTAATAAAGGAGAGCCTAATACAGTAAGTTATTAAGTTGTTGGTTTACCTATGTCCAAGGTTTTTGCATGTCATCAGTGTTGGAGATGGGCTGATCTGCTTTCAGCTTAAGCAAACTGACAGTGACTTGGCCTAATCATTCTAAACCCACGCCACTCGTCATTGTTGTCCATCCCCTGCTATATTGAGACCGTCCTAGATGACCATTCACTGAGACAATGTTTCCAAAAAATGTATTTGATGGAGCTCATGATCCTTCTTCTGCACATTTTTAATGAACCTTTACATTTGTTCTCTGACGTATATTTTTCCCCACCCTAGATGTGCCTCAGGCTGGAAGGGTGGAGATGGACAGACAGACAGACAGACAGGGCAGACAGATCCCATCACCTGCCCATTGCCACACAGAAGTTATCATGAAGGATTCAGTCAGCCTTGTTTCACCAAGAGGCCTCTCTCAGCCTAGGCTAATTGGCACTAGACTACTTGCTGTTGACATCTGAGGAACAGAGGGCATCAACTGCTGCAGAAGTTGGAGATAACAATGTAGTGTAATACATTTTTCACGTCTGCCATACTTTATTTTACACGATCCTAATGCATTTTTTATTATACAAGGGAAAACAGAGTTTTGATCAGTCACTTCAGGGACAAGTTAGCTCTTTGCATGGTGTCTCTCTCTCTCTCTCTCTCATTTTCTTTTTCTCTTGTCTCTTTCTGTCACACACACACACACACACACAGACATAGTTGCTCCATATTTTTTTTTATTACCCTGTCACGTTCTTACAGTAATAGTAATATACTGGCTGAAAGCAATCATATGTCTTTCAAGCATCAGGATACTACCACAATGCATTAATATGAGATGTTACGATTAAAGGGAAAAAAGGAAAAATTATGCAGCTTGAACAGGATATGTGTCACTGTTTCTTCCCCCCCGATAACTTCATTTGTTACCCAACTCTCTGGTGTTAATTCCGCTCACCCTCAGCTCCCTCTGTTGCCATGGATATGCTATTCCTATGGCAACTACGGGCCTTTGTGGACGGCCTCAGGTCCCGACCACAGAGGACTCTCAGAACCTTTCATTACATTCCTAGCTCACAGACGCTATCAATGACAGTGTTCTCTCTTCCTCTATCTCTCTTTCTTCCCCTCTCCCTCTCTCCTTTTATTTTCCCTCTATAGTCTCTCTCCTTCTCTCATCCTCTCTCCACCCTCTATCTCTCTCTCCTTTCACTCTCTCTCACTTTCTTCCTCTCTCGCGCGCGCTCTTGCTTGCCCCCCTCTCTCTCGCCACCCTCTCTCAACCTCTCTCTCCTGCTTTTCTTTTGCATAATCACAAGCATGCTGTTACCTTAATTTCAGAGCACATTCCACATGTGAGCCAGGGTCTCAAGAGCAGTAGGCAATGTGACTGTGCATGTATGCTTTATGACACCCAGCCTTTTACCACTGTATTATAGAGAGGGGAACTACAGACGCTCTGTGACCACTCTCAGTTTAGTCCTAATTACCATCACTGACTGCGCTATCAGTGGTCTCAGTATTCTTGTGGGGGAGAGGGAAGGAGGAGCAGCTGTGATCAGATTTATAGAGTAGTTTGTATATCCCTGTCTGGAGGGTGAATGAATGAACGGTGGCAAAGAGAAACCAGAGCCATGTCTTTAATGATGCATGAGGAGTCTTGAAGCAGGCCAGACCAGAGACAATGCCTGGCTGGCAGAGAAAGGAGTCCTGTGACAGTGAGAGTGAGAGTGGCGGTGGGTACTTGCAACTAGAGTTGGTGCTGACACAAGTGCTACAGTTGGGTCTGACTCTGAAGGCCCAAGTTAGATCCAGTCTGTTCCAGTCCTAGTCCCTCTGCATGTCTAGGGCCTTAAGCGGGCAGAGTCTGGTGACCAGGTGGGGGGTCTCCTCTCCACCTGCCGAATGAGCGCTGTCAGCATTGGGGGGTACCACGGTCTGCGGGTGGGCTCGGCCCTTCTCAGCATCGTGGCGGGGTGCATCATTATTGGGGTGTCGAGGGAGTGTGATGCGGATGCCGTAGGGGGAATCTTCCTCGGTGCGGGGGGGCTGGGTGAGTACATTCAGAACTCCAACTAGTCTTTGATTTTGTTGAGTACTATGCAATGTGCTATGTAAAACATGCTATGCAACATTCCATTGGTACTTGCAGGGCATAGCATTGTAAGAGGCATGCAGACATTATTTATAGCTACAGTATACAACTTACCTACAGAAATGTACTGGTAGCTTATTCAGTACAGAAACTACTGCCTATTTGATGGTGGCACCACAAATGGGTCATTTCCCCAATAGATAAAACTTCATGCAAATTGAATGTCCTCTTTTTTTAATCTCTGTGGTCTATCTTGAAAATATTTATACTCCAGGCTGTCCTTTCTTTCTTCAACAAAAACACATCTATCTTTATTCCTAACTGTAACTGAGGGATTTTAGACTGCAATGTTGAAACAGTAGACAATTTGATCTCTATCCTAAGGTGTCATATGGGTCTAATAGGCTTTCCTTTCTCAGGTGTACAAGACCTGCTGCAATGTCTAATATTTGCGAAGTCCTGTAGCAGACTGTGTGAATGATCAGTGGCCCTTGACATTTTCCATCCACTTCCATCAAAAACACACCTGGGGATCAGTTGATCCGCTGGTGTAATCTAAGACAGTTGATAGCATCATGGGGAGCAGGGTATTCCACTCAACCCAGGAGATTAAGTGCAGTGTCAGAGAGTAGAAAACAAGTGGCCGGCTTTTGATCTACACTGACTGCAGAGTATAAGTCATTCAAAGTCAACTTGGACGGCTGACTTTGAACATCCCAAAACTAAAACTAAACTTTTGTGGCTTTTCCTTGTAATTAAACAACAACGTATTGCTTCTTAACAAGACAATATGGTAGCATCTTTGACATTTTGTATGGAGAACTACGTCACACAGACAGCCCCTTCTTGCACTGCAGAATCAAATGTTGTTTCCTGAAGTGCAGGTGTCCTCTTCTTATTTGCTCCAAAGAGGACAATCACTGATCCAAGTAGGCTACATCTGTGGCTATGAACTGACTGAACAAAACTCAGTGTTCTTGGGAGGATATTTTCTCTCCTTGACCGCCTGGTGAGATGTTCTGACAGCATAGACATGCATCACACACAGGCACACTCCGGATCAGCCACTGTTCAATAGCAAATCTTTCTGTGGTTAAGAAGGGAAATCAATAAGTGTTTTCAGCCTGCCTGCCCAAGGGTAGCTAGAGCTATTTGGATGCATTCACAAGTCCTAGTGGGCTCCTGAGACTGCAGGAGGGGCAGGGTAAGAGAAAATCCACTTAGCCTACCAGTAGGCTAACCATCGTATGGGAGCTAATTTATAGTTGAGTAGCACCAAACGGTCTCCTTTTTTCACACTGACCAGGATGCAGAGAAACACCCATTTCAGTCAAACACTTGTCTTCCTGTATCTTCTTTTACTACAAAACATAGAAACACGCCATTGGGGGTGGTGCTGGAGATGATGAATATGTCCCTTTAAAATTAAGTTAGCAGCTTGTCATTAAATACAATCTGCATGAGCAGGGAGATAGTAATTTAGGATTGTGTTTGTTGAGACACTTGAAGGCAATGTAACATCATTTTAATGAGATATGCCCCCGATTTCTCCCCAGTGTATGTTTGTGCTGTCTCTATGTCATTGTAACGTTCTTTGTTTATCTGCCAATTGTTTTTTGAGAACCCACAATGAAATATATTAATCAGCGATTTTATTACATCACTAACTCTGGTCCGTGCCTAAGACCAAACACTAGCTTCCATATGTTTGTTAATTGACATTTACAGTATCCAAAAGGATACTTGAAACCACCCTAATATGCTACAATCAATACAAACCAGTCAAAGAAGGTGAACTCCTACACTTGCAGTACAACACTCTTATTAGTAGTTCAACACCATGGTCAACTGATATCAATTAGTGTCAACATTGTCTTTCTTTTCCAGGCCTCCTCATCGCCGTCTTCCCCTTCATAAGAGCCTGGCTCAACATTAACAACATTCTCCCCACCTTGGGCAAGTTATTCATGTCTCCCATTATATTTGATTTCAAGCAAATCCATTTGTAAGAAAATTGTTTCTTAAAAAAAAGTCCTCTGCTCTTCACAGGAAACTTCAGAGTGCACCCTATGCCTGCTAACCCTCCTGGCCCTGAGCAACCAGAGACACTGAAACGAGAAGGTAAATGTCAGATGGCTATGTTTGTAGTTTTTAGTTGCTGTGGTTCAATTGCTGTTGTCCCCAGTGTTGGAGTCAGTTCTACGTAGTTCAAACTCATATAATTCATTGTAGAGAAAACATTTTTTTGTGAACAACAGTGACAGTTAATCCATGATACCTTGGCAGAGATCTGACTAAATCTGCAGGCTGGGCCAGATAGGACATGATAATGAACTATGCCAGGAGAGTGTGTGATGACATTAGAGAATACTCATCACACTCACTCCTGTATACTCTTTGATGAGATGGAGATTGCTTTGAACAACAGCAATTGGGCTGGAGAGAGTTATGTCTGAAGGATGCTGCACAGACACCGCAGTCACTTACCATAGCAGTTTGTCTATTCTATAATAACAATTATGTGGAGAGATGGCTAGACTAAGTTGTATAAGCCACAGATGGCTAAGGACAGCCAAACCATTGCATAGCCAGTAGTGTTTATTTGGTTATACTTTTCTCATTTCTCAGACAGCCATGGGCTAATAATGCATATTTCATTCACATTGCATATGAACATATATTTCGCTTTAGGTAGATGTTGTATAATGAATATGTATACTTCATAGATACTCCGATTGTTCAATGTGACCCAGAGGTTGTTGTTGTGTTCCCTTTCATCTGACAGCGACTCAGAGCCAGCTGAATCTGGAGCGCTCTAAGAGCCGGATGGGGACATTTGTTGATGCCGGACCGATGGCTGAGGCCCCTGCAGATGAGGGGTGAGACATGACAGACAGATGGACATGCAGACACACACAAACATACACACACACACACACACACTTGGACAGATGCATGTCTGGATATTTCTTCACATTTGAAATATACATGTATATTTTAGTTTCACAGTGTACCCTGGGGAATCCCTTTGCTTGTGAATGTAATCAGCTGATGATGCCGAGCTAACAGACAGACACTCAGTGGCACTCCAGAGCAATGGAATGATTTGGTTTGCAGCCTGCTTGTATGTATGTTGCTATGCTCCTGCCTGCTTCTTTCTCACCCAGTTCAATAAAGGTGTTTGATAGTCTCTGATGAGACCAGGTGAATGCTAATGGCATCATTTGGAGTCAGTGGCACTGGCAGACTATCCTGCTTTGTGTTGATACTACTGTGACCTTCTCATGATAACATTTAGCTATTATGAACATAGAGGATAATAGCAGAGGATGCACACCGCGTTAAATTAAATCATAAGGCAACAGTGAGAATACAGAGGCTAACTGTTGATGTCGAAAATGAAACAAGTTAAGCACTGAAGCATATAAATCATTAACATTGCTATCTAACAAATGTATGTTTTCATAGATCAAGTGTGTTTCGTGTGTATTCTTTCTCCCCCCAATAATAAGGAAAAATGATCCGAACCAATTCAGTACAAAGGACCGATATGGCTGTCCTGTCTCCTAAGTCGATTAGAACAGTACTATAAGTACCAAAATGTACTGAAGAGAAGGAGACCTCTATCCCTTGTCATAACCAAGAAATCAAGTTGCTCCGGATATTGTTGCCTTGGTAACCAAGAGACCGCTGATTTCATTCATTGGCTGAGTCTGGGTGATATTCACCAACCTTGCAGGTCATGCATGTCTGATCCAGTTAGACTCACTCGTGCACGCATCCACACACGTGGGCATGCATATACATGCACACATACAGTACCTCACAAACAAAAATATATTCATCATGAGCTCTACTAACACTCCCACTATTCTGTTGCAGGACATCCTCAGACATGCCAGACATCTTGTCCAGACGAAAGTTCAAGCAGACCCTCCCTGATCCAGACCTCCCGTAAATTGGTTTTATAGCAGCCACACAGCACACATCTCTCATACACGCCTACTCAGATTTGAGTTCACCCTCAAATGGACTTCACAAGTTGGTGAATCAGATGTTTACTTACTTCAACAATACAATTCAAAAGCTACATACTGTGCCTTCTCCTAACTATCGAGAGGAATACATATTTTCTTCCACAATGTCTCATTTTATTAGCAATATTATTCTTATTAGAGGGAGAGGGAGGGAGGGGGAGCGAGGGAGGGAGGGAGAGGGAGAGGGAGAGGGAGGGAGGGGGAGCGAGAGAGGGAGGGAGGGGGAGAGTGAGGGAGAGGGAGGGAGGGGGAGAGGGAGGGGGAGAGTGAGGGAGAGTGAGGGAGAGGGAGGGAGGGGGAGAGGGAGGGAGGGAGGGGGAGAGGGAGAGAGAGGGGGAGAGAGGCACAAGGCAAAGAGGTATCAACCAAGGATAATCAAGTAGTGGATAGTAACATCTCAGCTCATCGCACAGGATATACAAGAATCCCAGTACACCGACTGAGAAGGCTGTTTTCTAATGTTGAATTGTAACTGACATAGTGAAAAATACATCCTGATTTCATTGTATATCCCACCAGGGGCAAGTCTGGTGTTTTTAGAAGGAAGTCGAGCTATATTAGAGGAAATCCAGACAGAAACAATTATTTTATCAGGCAACCTAAATTATATATTCAATAAGATTGACAGACGTAGCAATAAAAAAAGGCAAATTCAAGGAGCCTCCAAAGAGGTTGAACATTTTCATCTCTTCAAATAATTTACAGGACACCTGAAATAGTGAGTTTGGATCATTCTCCGGTATCATGCTTAATTATACCAACATAAAATACACTGAGCAACAGTCTATGGAGAATGAACAGAGTGCATCTTCAAGACCCTAAATGTAAATCCGCAAATGACAAATGTTCAAGCTTTACCATTACAAATGTAAACATAGAGGACAGAGATAATGTGTGATGCTTTTAAGGCAAACATTATGGGAATGATAATCTCATACTCGGCAAAAGTTCAATCTGAGTTAGAAGTTAAACACAAATTTCAAAAAATCACTATCTTAGAAAAAGTCCATAAAAAGTCTTTACAAGGTAAAGAAGAAAATATAATTTCTGAACTTAAACAGGAATATGATATTTTACTTTTGAAAAGAGCCAACAACTACAGACTAAACTCAAATAAAGCCTACGACTTCATGGAAAATAAACCTGGTAAAAATCTCACAGCCTTCACAAACCAATACACGCTGAAAAGATAAAGATACAAATGCATTTGTTAGAAACAACAATGCGACTTAATTTTAAAAGCTTCTATAAAAATCGATATAAATCAGAACTTAACAACAGCTGGACTGATCCTACAGCCTTGGTAGGCACAATAACCCTGAAGCAAATATCAGCAGATTAAAAAATAATCACAAAAAAATGGAAATCATCCAAAAATAAATATTAGACACTCTTGAAAAATATATATATTAAAAACTTTGGAAGCGTTCAACTTTCCAGCTGAAATAATACATTTAATAAAAATATTATATCAATATCATAAAGCAAAAATGTACACAAATAATACATTATCTGATGAAATTGCTTTAGAAAGGGACATGAGACAGGGATGTCCTCCCTCTACCCTCCTGTTTGCACTGGCAAATTAAACTGCTTGCAGAAAGAATTAAGCAGGACCCAAACGTAACAGTTATCAGTATTGGTAAACATGAATATAAACTCAACTTATTTGCTGAAGATCTCCTGATATACCTGAATCATACAAATGTTAATAATGGAAATAGGAAAAATAATACCTCGTGCTCTACAGCAATCCTTTCAGTGGACCACAAAAAATATGAAATACTTAGGATGCTTAATAACAAATATGTAAAGGTAACTCTATCCTATTATTCAAGAACATGAAAGCAAAACTAATTAAATGGAACAATCTCACCACAAATCTTGCAGGTAGAATAAACCTCTTTAGAATGGCATGGCTCCCAAAGTTTTTATATTTATTCTCGGTAATACCAATTACCCCACCAAAGACATTCTTTAAAAGAGTATTCTTGGCCATAACAGACATCATATGGGCAAATAAAACTCATAGAATAAATAAGAAAGTTTCACATGTCCCTAAATCTGAGGCTGGTTTTAACTTTTCAGATTTGGAATTGTATTAACTTGTCACACAAGGCTTGCGACATATTGTTAAATACGCTAAAGAGGAACTATGGGAACATATTGAAGATGCACATGCTCATCCCCAGAATCTTTTCATGAGTCTATTTTCAAAGAATGGGGCTAAGAACATTAACAACTTCATAGAACATAGAAGAAAGTGAAACAGATTCTACAAGAACCAATATCAATCACTCCCTAAAAAGAGACCTCTATGGAACAATCCTTGGATAGCTTTTCAGAATTTACCGATAAATTGGCCCACTAATTTTATAACACGTCATTTCAAGCTGATAGTTTTTGGACATTAAAGCACTGTTGAGGAAATCCTATTTGAGTCAGAAAATGATATTCCTATGATAGGTAAGATATACAAAACCTTACAGATAGCATATCCAACCAACAATCTCTTAGAAACAAATATACATTTTGGAACCAAGATGTACAAAAAGCTGATATTAGCACAAGATGCAGGGAATGTTGGAACACAACTAAGAAAATTACATTTAATCGTTTACGTTTAATCCACTATAAACTAATGTATAGAATTTATAATACAAGAAACAAAATTCACAAATTCTACAGCACAAAAGCAGTCACGTCTTGTAAAACTAACAATGACTCAATAATCCATGCCTTCTGGGAATGCTATAAAGTTAAAAAGTCATGAGCAGAGTTGGCTGTCAGAAGTATTACAATGTAAATGTACTTTTAATCCATCTGTCTGCATATTTCAAGACCTGGCATATGAGGGTGAAGTGGACTATACTTTTCTCTTCAATCATTTTGAGAAAAAACGTCTACTTAAAAAATGGAAATGAACGCATCCTCCATTGTTAACACAATGGAAAAGTCAAATGCTTTACTATCTAAATGTTCAAAGTGCGTGGATGACGGAGGGAAACATTTGGTGCAGTTTGAAGCCATGTGGCGGAGAGTGATTTGGGTTATGGACATGGGGGTGTGAGCTGGTAGGTCTGGGCAGGTGTGATGTTCTTGATATTTGTGTGCATGTGTTTTGTATTGTTAAATAAATAAGATTCAAGTGGTGATTATGGCTTTTAGCAATTAGCAACGGTCATTGAAATTGTTACGCTTTTAAAAACAATTGTAATAAATGCAACAGTTGGATAATGGATGAAGATACTCCCAACGTTTAGAATTTGTATAATCCATCAGATATTGACAACATTTTAGTACATAAAACATTTTCCTGGCATGGAAAACTAATGAATGGAGTTCAGTGATTTTGATGGGAATTCGGGTATTCAATTTATTGTAAAATTTCACTTTTTTCTTAGGATGCACTCATATGTACCGTTTCTTACTGTATCAGGTCTTTTATTATATTTTGTGTTCAATAAAGAAAACTATTCGTACCTCCTTTGCATACATACACACACTGAGTGTATTTGCATATATTAATAAATTAACATACAGGAGAGGTACAATTGAAGTCGTAAGTTAACATACACTTAGTTTGGAGTCATTAAAACTCATTTTTCAACCACTCCACAAATTTCTTGTTAACAAACTAGTTTTAGCAAGTCGGTTAGAACATCTACTTTGTGCATGACACAAGTCATTTTTCCAACAATTGTTTGCAGATTTCACTTATAATTCACTATATCACAATTCCAGTGGGTCAAAAGTTTACATACACTAAATTGACTGCATTTAAACAGCCTGGAAAATTCCAGACAATGATTTCATGGCGTTAGAAGCTTCTGATAAGCTAATTGACATAATTTGAGTCAATTGGAGGTGTACCTGTGGATGTATTTCATCGCTGACCTATAAACTCAGTGCCTCTTTGCTTGACATCATGGAAAATCAAAATAAATCAGCGAAGACCTAAGAAAAAAAATTGCAGACCTCCACAAGTCTGGTTCATCTTTGGGAGCAATTACAAACAATAGCACGCAAGTATAAACAACATGGGATCACGCATCCGTCATACCGCTCAGGAAGGAGACGCGTTCTGTCTCCTAGAGATGAACGTACTTTGGTGTGAAAAGTGCAAATCAATCCCAGAACAACAGCAAAGGACCTTGTGAAGATGCTGAAAGAAACAGGTACAGAATTATCTCTATCCACAGTAAAACGAGTCATATATCGATATAACCTGAAAGGCCACTCAGCAAGGAAGAAGCCACTGCTCCAAAACCGCCATAAAAAAGACAGACTACGGTTTGCAACTGCACATGGGGACAAAGATCATACTTTTGGAGAGACGTCCTCTGGTCTGATGAAACAAAATAGAACTGTTTGGCCATAATGACCATTGTTATGTTTAGAGGAAAAAGGGGAGGCTTGCAAGCTGAGGAACACCATCCCAACCGTGGCAACATGTTGTGGGGTGCTTTGCTGCAGGAGGGACTGGTACACTTCGCAAAATAGATGGCATCATGAGGAAGGAAAATTATGTGGATATACTGAAGCAACATCTCAAGACATCAGTCCAAAAGTTAAAGCTTGGTCGCAAATGTGTCTTCCGAATGGACAATGACCTCAAGCATACTTCCAAAGTTGTGGCAAAATGTCAGACAACAAAGTCAAGCTATTGGAGTGGCCATCACAAAGACCTCAATCCTATAGAAAATGTGTGGGAAGAACTGAAAAAGTGTGTGTGAGCAAGAAGGCCTACAAACTTGATTCAGTTACACCAGCTCTGTCAGGAGGAATGGGCCAAAATTCACCCAACTTATTGTCGGAAGCTTGTGTAAGGCTACACAAAACGTTTGACCCAAGTTAAACAATTTAAAGGCAATGCTACCAAATACTAATTGAGTGTATATAAACTTCTGACCCACTGGGAATGTGATGAAATAAATAAAAGCTGAAATAAATCATTCTCTCTACTATTATTCTGACATTTCACATTCTTAAAATGAAGTGGTGATCCTAACTGATCTAAGACAGGGAATTTTTACTGGGATTAAATTTCAGGAATTGTGAAAAACTGAGCTTCAATGTATTTGGCTAAGGTGTATGTAAACTTCAGACTTCAACTGTATAACATGATTTGACGTAATTTTATCTCTGGCCATTTATCAACGGAAAGCCAATAGAGGTCATTACTGTTTGACAGGGCATTACATTTCTGTGGTTGTAATGTGAACTGGGAGAAAATGACAGGCACAAGCAAGAAAGTGTAGCAGGAGTAAAATAAAAGCAATCAATACAGTGCAATTTAAGTGACAAGTTGGTCTTGCAATATATAGAAGGCTGAAAAAGACAGATCCTCAGGTGGGTGGGGCATCTGCATTGCTACTATTTGAAACTGATGGGTGAACCCTTACATGCTGTCTAGACCGGGGGTGCACATGTTGATTTTGTACATCCACACCAGATGCGATTCAGACAGCAGGTTGAAATATCAAAACAAATTCTGAACCAACTATATTAATTTGGTGACAGGTCGAAACACATTACATTCATGGAAATTTAGCTAGCTTGCTTGCTTTTTCTAGATAATTTGTCCTGTGATATTTTACCTGAAATGCATACTGTCCTTTTTTCTGGATCTTTGTAGATTATACAGACCCTGATTTGAATCCAGGCTGTATCACATCTGGCCGTGATTGGGAGTTCCATAGGGCAGTGCACAATTGGTCTAGCGTCTTCCAGGTTTGGCCGGGGTAGGCTGTCATTGTAAATACTAATTTGTTCTTAACTGACTTGCCTAGTAAAATAATGGTTAAATTTAAAAAATCAAATAAAAACAATTTTAGTACCCCCTTTTCGTTATATACAATTGGCATTTACAGTCTTGTCCCATCCCTGCAACTCATGAATGGACTCGTGAGAGGCGAAGGTTGAGAGCCATGTGTCCTCTGAAACACGACCCTGCCAAGCAGCACTGCTTCTTGACACACTGCTCGCTTAACCCAGAAGCCTGCCTCACCAATGTGTCAGAGGAAACACTGTCCAACTGGCGACCGTGTCAGCATGCCCACACCCGGCCTGCCACAGGAGTCACTAGAGCGTAATGGGACAAGGACAACCCCAGCCAGCCAAAACCTCCCCTAACCCAAACAATTGTGTGACGCCTCATGGATCTCCCAGTCACAGCTGGCTGCGACACCGCCTGGGATCAAACCTGGATCTGTAATGACATCTCTAGCACTGCAATGCAGTGCCTTAGACCCCTGCGCCACTCGGGAGTCTTTGTAGAATTCTGACCCATTTTGAAGCACACAAAATCATGTGTACTCTGACATTTAATCCACAGATAAAAGGGGAAACTAATACATTCTAGTAATCTCTCCTCCTTCAGTGGTAGTCTTCTTCTTCTTATACTGTGGACTTTATATGTTGTTTAGCAAACAACTTTAAGGTGCATTACCACCACCAACTGGACTGGAGTGTGGACCTCAGTTCATCTTTCAATCACCCACATCTGTATAAGCTCCTAAAAACCAATGAGGAGATGGGGACTTGCAGCATGTTATGCGTCTAAAATATAACCAATTTCTATTTTAGCGCCTGGCTACACAGACGCTAGTTGAAGCGGGCGAGCAGTTTAGGCGAAATTATTGAATAACATGTATGTGCGCACACAGGTGTAGTCGGCATAATAATATAATAACATAATGAAGCGACGTTAAACAAACACCTAGCAAACTCGTCAAGGGCTTTGGACCTCTTGGCATAATGGTGAAGGCATTGGCTTGACGGTCTCTGGAGCTGGGTTTGAGTACCGGTCGGAGCTTCCCCTTGAATTCGCTGCAATATGAATATTTTAGACTCTGTAGGGAGATGCACAATTACAACTTATTTTATCGTCGCTCACATTTTATGACTGAACACCATTTGCTGACATGCTCACACCCAAGCACATGCACGCACACACCACAATGCACCCTCATAGTGAAACACAATGCATTTATATTCAGGAGAGGCAGAGTACATTAGGCAGAGTGACTGCTTCATGCATAGCGGTGTGGGGAAAACGATGTGCTCTGATGTAGACTAAAGCATGACGTGCGCTCTGAGCCTGGGATTGAACAATACAGTATTTTCCTGGCTTCTTGTCTCAGTGTGAGGATCTTTAAATCCACAACTTTATTTGAAATCAGGAGTTTACATCTAAGTTATTGTCAACCACAATGCCTATTTTCATAGCAGGAGACTGTGGCTGAGGTTTCTGTCTGATTTGGAAGAAGTCTCTAATGAATATACGTTTCAGTAAGGCTACATTTTACATAATTACAACTAATTTCAAATGCAGGACTTTTCCTTTGCATTGACCTTTTCACTGAATAACAATGCAAATACTTGGAAATGACTGTGTTTCCATTCTATTGTAGGCATTGAAAGATGGTCGGGTACCCTGCCGCTCCGGGGAGCAAATGTTTTTCAGATGTAGCTAGTTTCGAATTTCAAATGCTTGAAAGAAGAATGGTTTATTCCCATGTGTTTATAGCCCGAATGCCAGTCTGTTTGTACTATCTTGCCAACTCCTTGTCGCTCATTGTCATGCCAAACAATAATAAACTATGGAGTTGGCTCGAACACAAACAGATCATGCAGTATCAAGGTGCTCAAAAAAGTATGGCTAGCCTACTTGCAATATGTTCAATGCGGTATTAGCTTTGAATAGCTTGTTTTAGGACCGGGATCTGTCAACCGTCATCGTCGCCCCCCTCCCCTTCTCCACAACACCAAGGGGAGCGGTGAATATCATGGTGTTGTATGGAGGCAAGATACTCGTTATCAATCATAGTCAAATCAAAAATGTATTTATATATCCCTTCGTACATCAGCTGATATCTCAAAGTGCTGTACAGAAACCCAGCCTAAAACCCCAAACAGCAAGCAGTGCAAGTGTAGAAGCACATATTATATTGTGCTACCAAGTGAGGGGAGGGAGGACGTCTCAAGCACTGAGAAAACTAGATCTAAGTGCTTTTTAAAGATTGGATCCATCGCAGAAACCTTACATAACCTACCCGTCAAAAACATGAGCGTTGTCATTCACAAAACTGGCGGGATTATGGAAACGCACCGATGCTTTTCTCTAAAGAGCACCACCTTCTTGAGCAAAGAATATTACGATAATTAGACAGGTCTTATGTAGGCTACATTGTGAACAATGCTGCTATTGAAATGGACATAATCGTGTGTACTAAGAGTTTTATGTATCCGATAATTGTATAGGCGTCATGTATCCGACTGCACAGTCACGTGGACACCATATGTCAAGACCAATACCTTCACCTGAATAAGCCTCACCCACAGATGCACTGCACTACGTTGACTGGCCATTGTTGTGACATTTCATATTGATTGAATGGCTCACTATGATATGATCAATCTGAAAATCAATCCTTCGTCGTCTACAAGTAGTTCCAACCTGACCATCCATGTGCGAATGTTATTCGGATTGAAAATGCGTGTTGGCGATGTAATTCTTCGGGAATCTTCGGGTATTCTGAATATCAGCGCAGAAGGTAGGATGAAGCGCTGAAATCAGTTAATTTAAACGTTATATGCAACAGATCAGTACAACTATGAATACAATTACATTTTATTTGATTGCTGGGCGCGTTCTACAACAATGCCCAATGCTCCAATAGGCTATACAGCTACACCAAACATGCCATTTCATTTTTCGGGGCAATAGATAAGAGCAAACATAATCTGTATGAAATCATAGGTTTAAAAAAATACATTCTAAAACCGTCTATGCACTTAACTGATTTTCATTTCATTTTGGTGGGGTGTATGTATGATGATGAATGAAAAGGGTCTGTCTGGTTGCTACTCAGCAATTAAAACCATATTCACTTACAAGCCTGACATGAATGAATGTATATCTATGTAAAATAATTCACCAGACAAATCATAATGTATTTACTCAGTCATTGGTTATGATCAAAATTGTATAGGTAAATGGCTCAAATGTAAATACAAATGTAGATAGGTCAGGGTTTCCCAATAGGTGCCCTGTTGGTGATTCTATTTGGCCCCCCAAGTTTTCTGAGCAAAAACCATTTTATTTATTTAAAAGTTTGTTGTTGGACATAAGACTGTAAAATCACCAGAATATTATCTCAAAGTGATTTTAATTTAGGATGAATCAGTTCAAAGTTATTTCATTTTTGTTTTGAGCTGTTTCCAAGTATTTCCACGCATTCATAGAGAAACATATGTGATAGTGTCCCAATGGAGCCTAATCAAGGTTTGAAATGATTTTGTTTACTATACTGCTATACTGTAATGTGCAGTGGACTGGAGGAGTTGCAGGGGAGTATTCAGTGTTGTATGAGCCAGAGACCGAGTTAAGTTAAGCACGACGTGAGCTTCCTGACCAAGGGCCCTTGATGGGTCTCTTGATAACATTTTAATTGTGTTTTAGTGTTCAAACCAAGGCTAGAATTATCATCATAATGTCATTCTATAAACTACAATTATTGAAACACTGTGGTGTATGAATTACACCATCATTGAACATGAGTTCCGAATGCTCCTTTTCAGTGTCCTTGTCCTTTATTTTTTTCCCTACTCTAAATGAAAATCTGATATAGCTGAAAACACATGTAACTTAGTCAGTTTTACCTTTTATTTCCTGCTCTGATTCAGGTGCTTTTACACTGTGAACAATCAGTCAGCACAGCCATGGCCTCCGTCGGTGGTCTGTTGCCAAGGGGAATAGTCCTGGCTGAAGGATAGAGAGAGAAGGGCAGAGAGAGGGAGAGACAAGGCTGTCTTGTGGTGCAGAAGAAGAGATGGTCATCACTGACAGGAGCTCCAGCACTCCTGGGCCCAAGAAGAAGGAACCGAAGAAGAGGGCATCCCGCCCCCATGGCCTGCCCTCCCCGGCGCTGTGCTGCGCGTGTGGCTTGTGCATCATGCTGGCAGGCATCAACATCACCCTGGTGGGGGCGTTTGCCTTCAGCACCATGGTGCCCTCTACCAACCCTCCCATCATCATAGGGCCCATCCTGCTTCTGGTGGCCTTCTCTTTCTTCGGGGCGTGCTGTGTCTGCAGCCGCCTGCCCCCTGCCCAGGGCTCCCGGAGGTCTAAGGTGGGCGGAAGGAGCATGGGGATGATGGGGCGTGGAGGTTTAGCCGGGGGAGTGACGTTTGAGATTGAGACGAGTGAGCACACATTGCAGGACACGACAGCAGTACAGCTCAGCCCCTCAGCCTCACCTGGGTCATCCCGGGCATCCAGCCCCGAGCGGGATGCTTCTCCTGACCCCGCACCCCCAGGGACCTTCAAGCTCTTCACCATGGAGACCAATGGCCCCACCTCCGCCACGGCATGCTATTCCGCCTCCTCGGCAGGGGGAGGGGCTGTGAGGCTCAACCTGCCATGTGATGATGTGGCCACCTAGCACTCCCCTGATTAACACATTGTAGCATGAGCCTCCTGCCTCAGGGGACTGACCCAAAACTATGTAAATGTGGGCTGTGACGGTCATGAAATTTTGGATGACGGTAATTGGCCAGCCAAGTGAGTACGGTCTCAGTAATAACCATTCGAAAAGCAAAAAAAAATATGAATTATACATTTCATGTTGCTAAAAGGTCAGTCAAGTTCTTCCACACTGATCTTGACAAACCATTTCTGCATGGACCTCGCTTTGTGCATGGGGGCATTGTCATGCTGAAACAGGAAAGGGCCTTCCCCAAACTGTTGCCACAAAGTTGGAAGCACAGAATCGTCTAGAATGTCATTGTGTGCTGTACCGTTAAGATTTCCCATCACTGGAACTAAGGGGCCTAACCATGAAAAACAGCCCCAGACCTCCTCCTCCACCAAACTTTACAGTTGGCATTATGCATTAAGGCAGGTAGCGAATGCCAAGAGTGTGCAAAGCTGTCAAGGCAAAGGGTGGCTACTTTGAATAAACTCAAATTTAAATTATATTGAACACTGTTTTTTTTTAGTTACTACATGATTCCATATGTGTTATTTAATAGTTGTGATGTCTTCACTATTATTCTACAATGTAGAATAATTGTGTCGGTGTAAGTTTGGACACACATACTCATTCCAGGGTTTTCCCTTCTTTAAGAACAATTTTCTACATTGTAGAATAATAGTGAAGACATCAAAAGTATGAAATAACACATAAGGAATCCTAGCAATCAAAAAAAGTCCTAGCAACCAAAAAAGTGTTAAACAAATCAAAATCAAAATATATTTAATCTTCAAAGTACAGACCCTAGTTTGATTCCACGCTGTATCACAACCGGCTGGGATTGGGAGTCTCATAGGGCGGTGCACCCTTTGCCTTTTTTTTATTTTAATTGAACCTTTATTTAAGTAGGCGTGTCAATTTTTAGTTACAATGACGGGATATCCCGGCCAAACCCCAACCCCGACGATGCTGGGACAATTGTGCACCGCCCTATGGGACTCCCAATCCCAGACGGTTGTGATACAGCCTGGAATCAAACCAGGGTCTGTAGTGACACATCTAGCACTGAGATGCAGTGCCATAGACTGCTGCACCACTCGGGAGCCTTGATGACAGCTTTTTACCCTCTTGACATTATCTCAACCAGCTTTGAGGAAGTCACCTGGAATGCATTTCAATTAACAGGCTTGGTTGTTAAATAGTGGAATTTCTTTCCTCCTTAATGTGTTTGAGCCAATCAGTTGTCTTCTGACAATGTAGGGTTGGTAGCCCTATTTGGGAAACGACAGTCCATCATTACTTTAAGACATGATGGTCAGTCAATCCGGAAAACTCCGGATTGAATGTTTTTTCAAGTGCAGTCGCAAAAACCATCAAGCACTATGATGAAACTGGCTCTCATGAGGACCGCTACAGGAAAGGAAGACCTAGAGTTACCTCTGCAGAGGATAAGTTCAATAGAGTTACCAGCCTCAGAAATTGCAGCCCAAATAAATGCTTCACATAGTTCAAGTAACAGACACATCTCAACATCAACTGTTCAGAGGAGAATCAGGCCTTCATGGTCAAATTGCTGCAAAGAAACCACCACTAAAGGACACCAATAAGAATAAGAGACTTGCTTGGGCCAAGAAACATGATCAATGGACATTAGACCAGTGAAATCTGTCCGTTGGTCTGATGAGTCCAAATTTGAGATCTTTGGTTCCAACTGCCGTGTCTTTTGTGAGGTGCAGAGTAGGTGAACGGATGATCTCCGCATGTGTGGTTCCCACTGAGAAGCATGGAGGAGGAGGTGTGGGGGTGCTTTAATGGTGGTACTGGTACATTTATTTAGAATTAAAGGCACACTTAACCAGCATGGATACCACAGTATTCTGCAGTGATACGCCATCCCATCTGGTTTGCGCTTATCATTTGTTTTTCAACAGGACAATGACCCAACACACCTCTAGGCTGTGTAAGGGCTATTTGATCAAGAAGGAGAGTGATGGAGTGCTGCATCAGATGACCAGGCCTCCACAATCACCCAACGTCAACCCAATTGAGATGGTTTGGGATGAAATGGACCGCAGAGTGAAGGAAAAGTGCTCAGCATATGTGGGAACTCCTTCAAGACTTTTTGGAAAAGCATTCCAGGTGAAGCTACATTGGGAAGAAAGTATGTGAACCCTTTAGAATTACCTGGATTTCTGCATAAGTTGGTCATACAATTTTTATCTGATCTTCATCTAAGTCACAACAACAGACAAACACAGTCTGCTTAAACTAATAACACACAATTCTATTTTTTCATGTCGTTATTGAACACATCGTGTAAACATTCACAGTGCAGGGTGGAAAAAGTATCTGAACCCTTGGATTTATAACTGGTTGACACTCCGTTGGCAGCAAAAACCTCAAACAAACATTTTCTGTAGTTGCACAGTGATCAGGAGGACTTTTGGACCATTCCTCTTTACAGAACTGTTTCAGTTCCACAATACTCTTGGGATGTCTGGTGTGACCCGCTCTGAGGTCATGCCACAGCATCTCAATCGGGTTGAGGTCAGGACTGACTGGGTCACTCCAGAAGGCGTATTTCCTTCTGTTCAAGCCATTCTGTTGTTGATTTACTTCTGTCTAATGGGTTGTTGTTCTGTTGCTTCACCTAACTTCTGTTGAGCTTCAATTGGCGAACAGATAGCCTTACATTCTCCTGCAAAATGTCTTGATAAACTTGGGAATTCATTTTTCCGTCGATGATCGCAATCTGTCCAGGCCCTGAGGCAACAAAGTAGCCCCAAACCATAATGCTCCATCCACCATACTTTACAGTTGGGATGAGGTTTTGATGTTGGTGTGCTGTGCCTTCTTTTTTCACACATAGTGTTGTGTGTTCCTTCCAAACAACACAACTTTAGTTTCATCTGTCCACAGAATATTTTGCCAGTAGCACTGTGGAATTTGCTCTTTTGCCAACTTCAGACGTGCAGAAATGTTAGATGTTAGCATGTTCCAGAGATTTCTGTACGTCTTTAGCTGACACTCTAGGATTCTTAACCTCATTGAGCGTTCTGCGCTGTGCTGTTGTGGTCATCTTTGCAGGACGGCCACTCTGGGGAGAGTAGCAACAGTGCTGAACATTCTCCATTTACAGACAATTTGTCTTACCGTCAACTGATGAACATCGAGGCCATTAGAGATACTTTTGTAACCCTTTCCAGCTTTATGCAAGTCAACAAATCTTAATCTTATGTCTTCTGACATCTCTTTTGATCGAGGCATGGTTCACATCAGGCAATGCTTCTTGTGAATAGCAAACTCAACATTTTGTGAGTTTTTTTTATAGGGCAAGGCAGCTCTAACCAACATCTCCAATCTCATCACATTGATTGGACTCCAGGTTTGCTGACTCACGACTCCAATTAGCTTTTGGAGAAGTCATTAGCCTTTTTCCAACCTACACTGTGACTATTTAAATTATGTTTTCAATATAGACAAGAAAAATACCATAATTTGTGTATTTATTAGTTTAAGCACACTGTTTGTCTATTGTTGTGACTTAGATCAGATCAAATTTTATGTCAAATTTATGCAGAAATCCAGGTAATTGCAAAGGGTTCAAATACTTTTTCTTGCCACTGTAGTTGAGGGAATGCCAAGAGCGTGCAAAGCTGTCATCAAGGCAAAGGGTGGCTGCTTTGAAAAATCTAAAATATATTTTGATATTTTTAACACTTTTTTGTTGGTTACTATATGATTCCATATGTGTTATTTCATAGTTTTGATGTCTTTACTATTATTCAAAAAAAATAAAGAAAAACCCTTGAATGAGTAGGTGTGTCCAAACTTTTGACTGGTATTGTATATATTTATATATATTTTTTTACGGTTATGACAGTTATTTTATGTTCATGACGGTCTTCATCCATAACCGTCGGTTATACCGTCCTATATTTATACCGTCCTTATACCGTGCCAGTCCTATGTCTAGAAATTTTGTGAAGTGCCATTTTTCATATTTATGACAAGCTATTAACGGCGCTTTTGTTTTTCTTTTGTGCAGCAACCAACCAGTCATTAACATCCAATCCAATGTTGAAAGAACATGGATGATGGTTCTGTTGGAATTGATGTTCCTACCTCAGAGCTGTTCTCTTCAGCTCCCTCTTTTAACATCCATGGGGAATTATTGTAAGCGGTTTCTAACTGGAGAGCAGAATGAGAGAATTTAAGTGTTTTCTCTGTGGCATTCCTGAGGGGTAACACACAAAGCGATGTGTTCCTTTTTTTTTGTTGACCGTCTGGACCTCTGTGCTCGACATTTCAGCCCATTATTCTGAAGCAACTTTTTTGTTGTTGCCGGAACTGAAAGATTTGACACGAAATTG
Organism: Oncorhynchus masou masou; assembly: GCF_036934945.1. NCBI lineage: Eukaryota > Metazoa > Chordata > Actinopteri > Salmoniformes > Salmonidae > Oncorhynchus > Oncorhynchus masou. The sequence continues at coordinate 25,452,864 of NC_088214.1, read as the reverse complement.
CAACTAGTTTACAGTTTTGGAAACTTTAGAGTGTTTTCTATCCTAAGCTGTCAATTATATGCATATTTTAGCATCTTGTCCTGACAAAATATCCCGTTTACTACGGGAATGTTTTTTTTCCAAAAATGAAAATACTGCCCCCGAGTCACAACAGGTTAATGCCATAATTTCAATTCCTATAGTTAAGTTTGGTTTGGCATTACAGTATGTGCTGCTTTGGTCTTAAATTAAATGCAAATAACATATGGTCATGGGTTCGATTGTGTATGCGTGACTGTAAATTTGGATTAAGGAATCTGCTAAAAGGTATTTATTATTATAGGGTCACACGGTTCCTTTGCAATATAATCTCAGCTGAAAGGATCAGCAACAGAGGACTAAAGTTACTTTTTTCGCATTAAGTTTTCCAAAATGGTTTCTTCGGTCAAAACGTATTATGAATGATATACCATGTACACTGTATGTGTTGGGTTCATAGGGTGAGTATATTTGAGGAACATGGCAGCATCCACGGAGTGTTCATAGTATCACTGAGTGGAAATCTCGCCTGCATTTACTGTGTGACTATTATGTTCTTGTTGTTACCACTCCCCATAGGCCTACTATAAAGAGCTTCATATTAGAGCCAATTGGGTTTTCACAGCACTCACTGCCACTTTGACAGAATACATAAACAGCCATTGTGTTTACATAGGAAAATGCTATCAACACTATGCTTAAAAAAGGAATGAATAGTATTTGCACATGTGCCCTACCTAGCATTCATCATTAACCAACACATTTCTTTCTAAACCTCACTGTATAAGCTTACCAACAACATTATATTCACTATAGCTCTGTTTCTAACATGGGGCTCAAACCAAAATGCAAATGTACTTAATATTTATTCAAAAGGTTGAATTAAAAAAAACTTTCTATACAGAATGTTTTGGCCCCCCTGATGATCTGACAGTTACTCAACCGATTCTATGTTGAAGGGTCCAAACATAGCAATCTGGACTCAGGGGTAGATAGTGTGTGTATATATACATCTGGGACACTCCAATTAGTATGATATGTTACCTTTCCCATGGTATCTATTCCATTGTGGATGTCCATCCTTTTCGTATGATATGTTATGAATTACAGTGAATACAATATGTTGTGAATTGCAATTCGTTATGGCTAATGTTAGGTAGGTGGCTAACGCTAATATTAGCTAGGCAAGGGGTTAAGGTTAGGAGTCAGGTTAAAGGTTATGTGTTAGGGGAAAGGTTAATTAAAATGCTAAGAAGTTGCTAATTAGCAAAAATTCTAAAGTTGTCTATGATAAGATTCGACACAAAACCTTTGGTTTGCTAAACACCTACTAGTGATGCATGGGTTGACTCATAAGCTGCAGTCCCCACGGTTATATATCTTCGGGGCTGGTGGGATAGGCCGTGAAATATTGTGTGGATGAAGGGCGGGTGGGTGGCAGGCGAGTTTTAATAAAGAAAAAATAATACCTTAAATCCATACATTTATCATTCTTATGTCATTTATATCTATAGGCTACATTTGAGGTTTTTCTGTAATTATTTTAGGTTATCTGGCATTAGTGCATAGGCCCTAAAGCTTAGGCTTAACTGTACAAACGGCAAATATCCTACACGCCAATCGCCAAATTGCTTTTGGGAACGAAGGCAAAAGGGGCAACGTCTGAATTTAATTGAAAAAGACAAGAGCTGCGAAATGGAGAAAGGAGGGCCAGAAGTCATGTTTGGGAAAGATTTGTTGATGTGGTAAAAGAGGATGATAGCAGTGCCAGATGTTATGTGTAACGATTGAGGCGCTATGCAAACTTGAAAGTCACAAGATAGGGATTTCAAATAGGCCCGTGGCGTGTCAAGGGAACAGTAGCCTACTGATTAGATGGGTTTGGACACTGACTGTAGGTCTATAACCTCTCACATAGCCTTTAATATTAACTCCTGCAGAATTAAGCATTTATTGCAGTAGACCAAATGTATTTATTGTAGACCAAAAGCATTTATTGCAGTAGACCAAATGTATTTATTGTAGACCAAAAGCATTTATTGCAGTAGACCATTTTACTACACCAAATGTAGTGTATAATGTTTACACGGGAACAGGAGTGGAGAAATATGATTTCTGTCTTTCTGCATCTTAAAAAAATGTGAATGCGCATTTTAGATAGCACCTCTACAGGTGCTAGCTTTATCAGTATCATAAAAACGGATAGTAATTCAACCACATAAAATATGCACCTAAGCTGAACTGAAATCTTATCAGAAACATGTTGGTTCATTTTCACAGATTTCTATTTCTTTACAAATGGTCAAACTGATGTCATTTGAAAATGATACAGACAGTCTTTCCTGTTTTATTTTGCCGGTCCCTAAACACTTTCAACCGCAAAAGAAGCAGAGATGACAGAGAACTACCAATGTCAACTAGATTGAAACAAGCTGCATGTATCTATTTATAGACAAGTTGACTAACAAAATGTTAAATTATAAACCAAAACATCTAAATCAGGCCAAAAGAATCTGCACCACCTGCCAAATTATAGTTCCGCCATCTGACTGTAGCCTTCAGCAGCATATTAGTTGGTTAGGGTTGGGTGCAGCCATCAGGTTTTCACCTTATCACATAGTCAGGTGTTTGTGGATGGCTTATTAGCAATTGCGGGTAGGTGCAGCTGAACAAACGGCTTACTCACGCACCACTAACACCCACCCTGACCAACCACCCTACTTTGTTTTTGCCTTAAGTAACGTTCTGTCTTATGTAACCATACCAAACATAACTTATACTAATTTGAGTGTCCCGGAATTATGTTACGTCAAGTCTTTGAGACCAGGCTGAACATAGACACCTACAGTATCCCAGATTCACTTTGAAAGTAATGCTGCCTTAGACTGAGCTCTCAGGATCAAACAAATTAGGGCTATTTTAATATGTGATGACATTGTCAGGAGAAATCAGTTTGTATCGCAGCAGGATGATATTTTCAACTTGTATTTTTTTTTCCCAATATTTGTCCTAAAATGTCATTTGTTTTGAAAACAAAAGTGCCATGCAGCAAATTTTGCACGACACGTTTCCATGTTAATATCAAAAAGGGGGTAATGTCTTTATGAAGTAATTTATATTTTATGGGAACAACCTCCCCTAAGGAAAAGAGAAAGTCATAGTTTGAGGGATGACATGCAGTATGAGCGTGATTTACATGTCCAAGGAGAGAACTTGTTGTAAATGTGTAGTGTCAGGATGTTTGAAAATGTATTGTTTTGACAGCATCTTTAACAATGTATTATTTTTGTGAATTTTATTTACTGAATTTGATAACAATACATGTGATACATGTGAATTAAATATAAATGTATATATATATATATATATGTTCATATAAAAAGTATCACAAAGAGAAAGAGTTTGTTTGCAGTAAACTGCATGAGTTTCTTTGAAATAAAAAGATAGCAATAAATATTCCTTTGATGGAAGCACAGGCGGTGGTTGTTTGCACTTCATTGGTTCCTGCGGCTGCATCTGTTCTTGCTTCTGCCCGGATGGCTGGTTGTCTGTGGAATGGTGTCTCTTTTCAGACTGGCTTTTGGGTTCCTCGAGGTAGAGACATCTCCATGTCCATTCTGGTTCACAACCTTGTCAGACCCTTCCTGTCCAGTCGCTTGCTGTGTCTTGGTCTGTGAACGTGTCTTTGTTCCAGCTGTGTGTCCTGGTCGAGCCTCTTCCTTAGTGTCTTGGTCCTCTGTCTGGTTCAGGTGCAGCACAGAGATGGGGCCACTATAGATGCTAGGGCACCTCTGACCTCGACGTCTGTGCACCTTGGCTGTACTTGGGAGCTGGTCGTTTGGTAGAGGCAACCACATGCCCTTTCTCCTCTTTCTCCTGTTGATGACCTTTAGGAACTGCCTCCAGAACTTCCTCAGCTGCTTGATTAGACTGAACACACTGAACAGACTAACCATCAAAGGGGCCACACCAAACACCAGGATCATTCCTATCATGTAGATGATGTAGAAGATCAAGAGGCTGAGACCGCGTCTGCAGAGAGTCACCCTTGATGAAACAGGTTGGCAAATAGAATCGACCCTCCAAGAGGGAAAGCGTGCCTGGACATCTAAAAGAGAGCAAAGGATTTCCATAACCGGTGAGCAAAGACTTCTTATTTTCCAGTAAACTGTTTCTACTGAATGTCAACTGAAACCAACATGCTACTACTTCAACAGTAAACGCGATGATGCTCCCATAGTGACATTGTGACACATCAATTTCAGCAAGATTCCATAAAGCTATAGAACAATATCTCCATGCAAGATTTGCCCATAGAATTAGGAACACTGTCTTTTATTCTCAGACGAGCCCTGCAAAACACATAAATATACACTATACACATAAATTGTACACATCATGACCCCAGCCTCTGGAATGCCTTCCTGGACCACCTAAAGGCACCACAGACTCGGGGCTCCTTTAAATAGGCCTAACGACCTTTCTCTTTAGGAAGGTTTCTGTTGATAGCTGTGCTCCATGATGTCCTTGGAGCGTCAACTGGGTTCTTTGTGTCATTTGCCCGGTCTAGTTGTATACATTTTATAATTGTATTTGTTTTATGCTCTTTGAGATTATTCTTTTTAATGAAAAGGGCGTTACAAATGTAATTTATTATTACATCAATATTCACATGAATACACTAAAAGCAAAACACAATCATAAAAAAACAAATGCATTATTCAGTAAAGAGGTAATCAGCCTTTTGCCCTAGAGCAGGCAACCTGGGTCTTGGAGAGAGCCGCATGAACTTCATGTGTTGGATTTAACTGACCTGGAAGACCAAGCGTGTTGTATTTAGACAATCACTGCACTGATCAATAAGCTCAGACGGTCAGGTGGGGTGCCTAGATGGGACAAAATCCTGCAGTATCTGCTGCTCTCCCAGAACAGGGTTGCCTACCCCTACCCTAGAGACACCAATTCATCAAATGTTTGAGATTTTTCCACACAAGGTGCAAAAAGACTAAAAGCAGATGTACTTAACTCAGTGGAGATTGAAGGGATCTCCAGAGTTAGCCATCCCCGAGACTGGGTCTGATATCGCGTACGTCTGTCTATAAGTTAACAATTAAGTAAGGCACAGCAGACGTTTATGCAGGAGGGCAAAAAGATCTACGAGATTCCAAAGAGGGCTAGCCTACTTTCTGTTACAGAATGCACTGATGTGTACTGAACATATCACCTGTAACAAGCGTAGTGAGCTATGATTAAACTGTGTCCAATGGCTTCAATACAGTGGCAGCTGCATTCATATAGACCATCTCCATAGTCTATAACCGTTATGTCAATTTAATGATTTGTTTTCTGCTATTAAATGAAAGGCATGACCTGTTCCTAAAAAAATAAGCACATTTTTAAGTCTTAATTTGTAACTAACTAATCAACATGCTTTTTGAAAGATCGCTTTTTGTCAATCCAGATGCCCAAATATGTATTAGCGGGGACACGATTAATGAAGGCAACATCCAATGTGCATATGCATAAATCACCAGATAGATTTTTACATATACATAACATATACTTAGTTTTACCTGCATTAAGAACCAATTTCAGTTCAGTGAAGGCTTTCTGCAAAGCAATTAAGGCAGATTGAGGCTCCAAAAGAGCCTGGGTCCGGTTTCCCAAAAGCATCTTAAAGGTAGAATACTGTACGCAGAAATCGCTCTGCCATTTCCTGGTTGCTAAAATGTTTGCCTAATTTCATTTTATGTGACAAAACAAGCAGTCATTGTGTAGAGAATCATTGTATGATCTAAACTTCTGGGAATATATATTTTCCATAACCAAAAACATTTTGTTTAGCTATTTGAATTTAAGCATAGAAATAGTATAGGAAAGATTTACCACTTCTTAGACTTGTATTCTGAGAATGATAGATCTATGAATCATTTCTATGTGAATTTGGTTAGGTCACCCAAAAAGCTACATATTGCAGCTTTAAGGCTAAGTTAATTGCATCTTAACATTTGAGCTGTTTCCCAAACCACCTTTACTAACATTGCACTTGAATTCGCTCATAATCTAACGCCTGCCTCATACCACAGCTAAATGCATCGTTAAATCACTGTTTGTCCTCCTAAGTCATTTTACACACCGACAATCTCCGCTAAATATGCAATGAAGATGTTAATCTGTCTCTCTGTGACAGCCGAAAACTTCACAGTTGAATATACACGGAGTATACCAAACATTAAGAACACCTTCCTAATATTAAGTTGCACCTCCCCCTTTTTCCCTCAGGAAAGCCCCAATTCGTCCGTGCATGGACTCTACAAGGTGTCGAAAGCATTCCACAGGGATGCTGGCCAATGATGACTCCAATGCTTCCTACACTTGTGTCAAATTGGCTGTATGTCCTTTGGGTGGTGGACCATTCTTGATACAGACTGGAAACTGTTGATTATGAAAAACTCAGCAGAGTTGCAGTTCTTGACACAAACTGGTGTGCCTGGCACCTACTAACACACAGTTCAAAGGCACTTTAATCTTTTGTCTTGCCCATTCACCCTCTGAATGTCACAGAAACACAATCCATGCCTCAAGGCTTAAAAATCCTTCTTTTACCTGTCTCCTCCCTTCAGCTACACTGATTGAAGTGGATTTGCAAAGTGACATCAATAAGGGATCATAGCTTTCACCTGGTCAGTCTATGTCAGGGCTGCCCAACCCTATTCCCGGAGATCTACAGTCATGTGGATTTTCATTCCAACCCTAATTTAACACACCTGATTCTACTAATTAGCTGCTCAACAAGACCTTAATCAGATATGCTAAATTAGGGTTGGATTGAAAACCTACAGGACTGTAGATCTCCAGGAAGAGGGTTGGGCATCCCTGGTCTATGTCATGGAAAGAGCAGGTGTTTTAAATGTTTTGTATACTCAGTGTGTAAATAGTCTAAAAAGTGTGCAATGTTATATATAATAACTAGAATATTAGGCTTAATATTGACACCACTTTCATGTATGTGCAATAGGATAGACCTACCTAGTATTAAGCCATTAGGCTTCATCTGAGCCACTTCAATATTCATATCTATCAGGCCTATAAGCTACTTCTATCTAAAAACTCACGCATTTCAATGTAGCCTAATCTAAAGGTCAACATATTAGATCTGTGGCAACGTCACTTAACTTTCTACTTAATTTTTTTTCTCCATTATTTTATCAGGTAAGTTGACTGAGAACATTTGCAGCAACGACCTGGGGAATAGGGGAGAGGAATGAGCCAATTGTAAACTGGGGATTATTAGGTGACTGTGATGGTTTGATGGCCAGATTGGGAATTGAGCCAGGACACCGGGGTTAACACCCCTACTCTTACAATAAGTGCCATGGGATCTTTAATGACCGCAGAGAGTCAGAACACCCATTTAACATCCCTTCCAAACGACAGCACCCGACACAGGGTAGTGTCCCCAATCACTGGCCTGGGGAATTGGGATATTTTTTAGACCAGAGGAGAGAGTGCCTCCTACTGGCCCTCCAACACTACTTCCAGCAGCATCTCATCTCCCATCCAGGGACTGACCAGGACCAACCCTGCTTAGCTTCAGAAGCAAGCCAGCAGTGGTATGCAGCTGGATAATGGTTAATTATTAAAATTATTTGATTGTAAAATATCTGTAGGCTTACATGAAGCTCAATTCCTGCCTGCCATTAGGCTGCAGTGGGTCTTGTGTGGCTCAGTTGGTAGAGCATGGCATTTGCAACTCCAGGGTTGTGGGTGCGATTCCCATAGGGGACCAGTACCAAAAAGTATGCACTCACTACTGTAAGTCACTCTGGATAAAAGTGTCTGCTGAAATATAAATGATTTCTTGAGCAAGTATGAAAACCATTGTCATCATATCCTGTTTTTAGGTCACATTGATATTTTCTATAGCGAACGAAGGAACGAGCGACTTTGACTTTATTTATTCTTGCTCACAGTTTACACAAACTGAAGAAATACAGCATTTAGGCCTTCGTAATAAAATAAAGTATGAGAAAACACTTAGAATACATAACAGATTGCAAAATAATAGGCTTCCAAACACTTAAATACATAACAGTCTACAGATGGGAAATCTCTATTGTGTAAAACAATATGACTTTGAATAGACATAAATAATTTAAGAGCTACAGCAAGCTCTTTAGCCTGTATTCTGGAATCATTTTCATCACGGGACAGCTCCTGTAAGGACACACTTACGTTTCATTATTTTTAAGTTCCATCGTTATCGGGAAACGAGGCACTGGTGGTCAACCAGTGCTCCGCGCAATAGCATACAAAACAGTGGCATCTGCATACAGGTGGAGCCTTTATAAATAAATAAAAATCACATAGTAAAAAGTACAAGACCTAAAAGTGATCCTTGTGGGACAACTTTCATAATATCAAGGAAATCTGACTTAACATCATCAGAAAAAACACTTTGTGTCCTTTCAGTCAATGATGCCTGATGCATACCGATAAGTCAATTAAATTATGGTATTGTAATGACCTGACTAGATCATAAATGAACAATTGTCCAGACAGAGGCTTGAGTTTGCGAATTGACGGTTTATTAAACCAACTTTACACAGGCTACTGTTTGGGCCGTAGCACACGCCAAAAAGATAACAGATAACCCACAAGCCAATCGTGACCTTCTCTTGGGAAGCCCAGACGTAAGAGAGAGAGAACAAAGGCTGAACCTGGACTTAACTTCCAATGCTCCACCCCCCTGCCCAACCCCCCTCCACGCCACTCCGCCAACCACCAGGATGCCCGGCATCAGAACATTCCAGGCATTCCTGTGTTTGGCAGATAGCAGGTTGATTGACATGTCAGACCCCGCGAACACCGGGTACTGGTCAGTACAACACAATCACCTCCTAGCCTAACACATAACACACAGCTGTCTGTGCGGGTCGCTACAGTATAAAAGGTCAGCCATTTTGGTAAGGGAGTTGGCCAACCATGGTCAGCCAGTGCTGTGATAAAGTATTGTGTGAAACAATGAATTTGAAGATTATCTGCATGGTATGTTTGTTACTTAGTGAGCCAGACAGTTTTAGAGGAATAATTCCATCATTTTTTCTAAATAACTGCCAATATGCCAACATTCAATGCAAACAATGCAGTCAATCCACAGCAGAACACTGGCTGAAATCAGTTAAGGACTTATAGCTACTAGACAAGTTATAAATGCAACAAGTACTGATTCTGCATCATATAATAACACTCACAGTGTTCCAAGAAAACAAACGGAGACACTTATGGTCTGTTTACATGTATTTTAGAGGCTATTTATACAGAAAATGTGTGTAAAACCCATATAAACTGGATTTATAATCGATATTATATTGCACCTTTTCACATGCAGTACTTTTATTTGCCTGCATAATTAAAAGCAGGACATGTATCACCTACACTTCTACTACCATTAATTTCAATTATACTGGTTTGGATTTCTCCCTGTCATTTTCAGACCATTCTGGAACTTTGAGGGTTGATGACAGAGCCCCTCTAATAATTTAATTTCTATGACTTTGCCTGCATGGCTGTCATGCTTGTAAATTCTATGTATACTTACTACTGTACCAGCAGAGGATGATAGAGCTTCCAAAATGTATCCATACTTCTCAAATGATGTAACAATGTCATTTCCAATAGAGCCAGTAGGTGTCAGCAGAGCATTAAAGTTTATGTCCGATTATGCAGACTGTGTGAACGTGGGTATGACAGTGTCTCATGAAATGTATGTCAAGCTATTTGCACTGGCACAGCATCTCTAAACATAGTGATAATGTTTGATGCCACAAATGTTAGCAACATGTTTATTTCTTCACTAATAGCACAGGGGTCTTATGTCCCAATCATTCACAGCATGGTTTCATCAGTGACCACTGATTAAACAGCATGGTAGTTACTTATAACAGACATCACAAATCACACCAAGATTACATTGATTAACATCTTGTGATATGAATTGTTGATGAGGAGACCTTGTTGTAGATACATTTTGGAGCCCGTTTGGATGATGCATGGGCTTGATCAGAACCACTTCAAAAAGCAGTCAGTCTTTCCCATGTTTAACACTTCCCTGTGATAATGAGCCTTATTTTTATAATTTAGCTAGGCAAGTCAGTTAAGAACAAATTATTATTTACAATGACAGCCTACCCCAGACGACGCTCTGGGACTCCCGATCACAGCCAGATGTGATGCAGCCTGGATTCAAACCAGGTACTGCAGTGACACCTCTTGCACAGAGATGCAGTGTCTTAGACCACTGCACCACTATTTGAAGTCACCCCTAGGCTTTGTAGGTTATCAACTGTCGATTTGATATGATCAACTGTAGCCTACTGTTAAAGTTAGGGACATAAATGCTGAACAAGCAATGATTGGCCATACAAATAGTTCACAGGATTGAACATTGGACATTTTTAGACACTTGCTCCTTAAATTCAACCTTGTTCTCCAACATATCCAAAAGAAAACCAACCCAGTCACGGACCAGGATGTCTTGCTCCCAGGCAGACTAAATAACTTTTTTGCCCGCTTTGAGGACAATACAGTGCCACTGACACGGCCTGCAACGAAAACATGCGGACTCTCCTTCACTGCAGCCAAGGTGAGGAAAACATTTAAACGTGTTAACCCTCGCAAGGCTGCAGGCCCAGACGGCATCCCCAGCCGCGCCCTCAGAGCATGCGCAGACCAGCTGGCTGGTGTGTTTACGGACATATTCAATCAATCCCTATCTCAGTCTGCTGTTCCCACATGCTTCAAGAGGGCCACCATTGTTCCTGTTCCCAAGAAAGCTAAGGTAACTGAGCTAAATGACTACCGCCCCGTAGCACTCACTTCCGTCATCATGAAGTGCTTTGAGAGACTAGTCAAGGACCATATCACCTCCACCCTACCTGACACCCTAGACCCACTCTAATTTGCTTAATGTCCAAATAGGTCCACAGACGATGCAATCTCAACCACACTGCACACTGCCCTAACCCATCTGGACAAGAGGAATACCTATGTGAGAATGCTGTTCATCGACTACAGCTCGGCATTTAACACCATAGTACCCTCCAAGCTCGTCATCAAGCTCGAGACCCTGGGTCTCGACCCCGCCCTGTGCAACTGGGTACTAGACTTCCTGACGGGCCGCCCCCTGGTGGTGAGGGTAGGCAACAACATCTCCACCCCGCTGATCCTCAACACTGGGGCCCCACAAGGGTGCGTTCTGAGCCCTCTCCTGTACTCCCTGTTCACTCACGACTGCGTGGCCACGCACGCCTCCAACTCAATCATCAAGTTTGCGGACGACACAACAGTGGTAGGCTTGATTACCAACAACGACGAGACGGCCTACAGGGAGGAGGTGAGGGCCCTCGCAGTGTGGTGTCAGGAAAATAACCTCACACTCAACGTCAACAAAACTAAGGAGATGATTGTGGACTTCAGGAAACAGCAGAGGGAACACCCCCCTATCCACATCGATTGAACAGTAGTGGAGAGGGCAGTACGTTTTAAGTTCCTCGGCATACACATCACAGACAAACTGAATTGGTCCACCCACATAGACAGCATCGTGAAGAAGGCGCAGTAGCGCCTCTTCAACCTCAGGAGGCTGAAGAAATTCGGCTTGTCACCAAAAGCACTCACAAACTTCTACAGATGCACAATAGAGAGCATCCTGGCGGGCTGTATCACCGCCTGGTACGGCAACTGCTCCGCCCACAACCGCAAGGCTCTCCAGAGGGTAGTGAGGTCTGCACAACGCATCACCGGGGGCAAACTACCTGCCCTCCAGGACACCTACACCACCCGATGTTACAGGAAGGCCATAAAGATCATCAAGGACAACAACCACCCGAGCCACTGCCTGTTCACCCCGCTATCATCCAGAAGGCGAGGTCAGTTCAGGTGCATCAAAGCTGGGACCGAGAGACTGAAAAACAGCTTCTATCTCAAGGCCATCAGACTGTTAAACAGCAACCACTAACATTGAGTTTGGCCTACTTTTGGAAATACCTTGAGACAATCTTAACTGACCCTCACTGAGTCTCCTACTTTATGACCCATGTCTGACTCATGTCTGATCAAAAGTGGAAGCCTAATTCCTTATGTAATGCCCTACTCTGGTCAAAAGTTATAAGGAATACATTGCCATTTGGGATGCAGACACAGGTTGCATGTGTTGCCATTGGAAACACATATTCACACCTCTTGTATCTCCTATCTTCTGGTCTTGGGCCAACAGGTCCATAAAGCACTATAAATTACCAGCTGAGCTGAGTTGAAGATTAATGTTGTTCAATGATTTACGGCCAGTCAGAAGGTGAATAGGTTTAAGGTGGAAATGTTTCCGGTGTAACATGTTATATCGACACGTTTCCCTTTGTTCTAGTGGTGACGAGGGGGTCTGGTCGAGGGTCACGGTGAGGCTGGACATTGATCAGTGAAGCTCTCCTTTACTCATCAAGGTAACAATATATCGTATGACTAATAATCTCTGCAATGAGCAGCACAGTGCTGGGCTCGAATTGGGAGGAAGACTGGTAAAAGCTGTGATTATACTCTAGACTTAGACACACTGCAACACTAGCTATGTGTAAAGCATCTTTTTGAGATGATGACTGACTGAAGGTGAATAAGACTGTTGATGTCCTCTGAGGAAACCACTTCTAATCTATTACTGGAGAGTCAACATCATGTGACACACTGGATGAGCTTAGGGATCAACATTATGTTCTGATATGTTAGTTTACACGGCATGCTCTTTTGTTCTCTATAATTCAAGGATTAGTCATTTGATGGGGAGTTTTATATGATAATGACATAAAAATGCTGTCAATTAATGTTGCATAACAGCAACCGTGAATATGAATATCATTATATTTGACCCAGTCTCCTCTTTGGTACTTATTCTAGGGCTCCTCCATTAAGTTCAAGCACCCCTGTGTATATACTGGACTAAAAACAGTGGTATTCTATCCATATGAATTAACTGCAGTAATACATACAGCATCAACAGAGTTATTTTTTTATCCATTATTTTACCAGGTAAGTTGACTGAGAACACATTCTCAGCAACAACCAGGGAATAGTTACAGGGGAGAGGAATGAGCCAATTGTAAACTGGGGATGATAAATTGACAGCCAGCTTGGGAATTTAGCCAGGGTTGACACCCCTACTTTTACTATAAGTGCCATGGGCTCTTTAGTGACCACAGAGAGTTAGGACACCCGTTTAACATCCCATTTGAATGACAGCACCCTACACAGGGTAATGTCCCAAATCACTGCCCTGGGATTTTTTTTAGACCAGTGGAAAGCATGCCTCCTACTGGAACTCCAACACTACTTCCATCAGCATCTGGTCTCCAATCCAGGAACTGACCGGCACCAATCCTACTATAGAAGCAAGCCAGCAGTGGGATGCAGGGTGGTATGCTGCTGGTTATTGTCTCACCTTTGTCTACTATTTTACTTCAGCAGTACTAGGTACTGTTTTACAACAAGTCCTGCGTGGCTGTGTATGAGCGATAGAGCCTCAGCAGTTTGAATGAGTCAGGGAGGGGAGGAGGGATGTGAGGGTGTAATCAGGCAGAAGAGATCAGGGGAAGACGAGCTGCTGTGCTGAAGGAGGATCTACAGTGGTTACATAACCCAAATAACCCAGTTTACTTCGCTCTGCACCTCTCCGCTCTGGAAGGAAGACTACAGAGGAATACTGAAGACTTTCACTTGGCCAATGTTTTACTTTTTGTCCCCAGGAAATATGAAAAACCTAAATCTTAGGTCTATACATTCTATTGCATATTCTTGATGTTTTTTATTCAGTTTGCTTGTATTCACACTGGGATTTAGATTATCAACTGCTTTTTCATCACATTGTCTGTAACTCTAAGGGTCTTGACAAACAATTGGATTGTTCCTTTTTTTTCAGTATGAATGAACGAATACAAGAGGATATAAACACGTTATGACCTAAAGTTGTATATTCTATTTCAGTGAGTCATATCATCTGTGTGATCACCAAAGCAACAAGTAACATACAACATGTAAAAGTAGGAATGACATTCATTCCCAGAGCAAAGCTGATTATATACACAACAATGCTACAGAATAATGTACACATGTATGGGTCTTGAAAACAAGCTCAATCAAGCAATGGATGAAACATATGATTTATGAACCAAGGCACAAAACACAGAAATCAATCCAACCCCCGAAGCCCTTAATAAGAGTAGACATGTTTTTATTTCAACTCTAAGTTGCTATGATTACAGTATGTTACTGTGCAAAGCAGTAAATACAGCAAACTTCCTGACTGAGTTGTTAAGATGTGGGGATGTTTTCGTGTCTGCCACAGCATGGCTATGTCCAGTGCCTGTTGGACTATTGGTCTCCATGACAGGAGCTGTTGTGGAGCTACGTGAAGAAGAAAGACCACTACAGATCTGGGAACAGATTGTGATCTAAGCAGCATCAGAGTCTTAATACCAATACCGTGCTGCTGTGAATAATAATGGTCTCCTACAATGCCTCTAAGGCCTCTCCATTCACTCCCATTAAAACACCAGTTACTCAAGTGACCAATGCTGTTGCATAACCTCCTTTTCACCACTCACTCTATATGTTAGAGACTTTATGTTAGAACCCTGGGGAATGAAAACATATGTAGTTTTGTTTATAAGGGAAAGAACAGAATGTACAGTATTTCCGGAAAAGCAATTTTGACCCCTTCTCTCTGACACAGCAAAATAAAGGCATCACCGTGGAGACTGTGAGGTACTTAATGAGCCTGTCAGCGTTGTGTAAACTGCATTGATGCTCTGGTACACAAATCAATTAGCCTTTCATATATTCCACCATTAGCAAAGTCGATCAATCACATTCCGTTTTTGCTCCAGTAAGACACACTGGCTCCCGTATACTGCCGTATGTTAACTGTGGTAATGGGAATTCTCGTTTTTATCTCAACTGGGGATCTTTGACCTGGAGCTCCTCTCTAAATGTTATCCTCCACGGTTGGTGTGCTGCCTACTCAAACAGATCAATATTTTAGCTGAACCAAAATAGTATACTGTTGCACAAATGTCTAAGTGTTGTTAGTGGTGACAACCCTTAGACAACATAATGCAGCAGTGAAGAGAGTCACTTAGATGAACTCTCTTTTAACGACTCTGGTTGTCCTTGTTTTCACATTTAACAGTAAAGTCCGATTAAGTATAGTCAAACATATTCGGGTTCTTTTTCCAGTCCTGGATTGAGAAATGGTTCACCTAAACATGTATGAACAAAATGTTCCATTTCCATTTCATGTTTGGTTCTCCTGCAGGGGCCATTTTGGGTGCAAAGGCAGGCTGGTAAACAACATGCATTAATGGTCTTCTCCAGCAGAGGCCTCCATCATTCATAGAACTGATGCAACAATGAAAAGAAACATACTTGTTGTTGTGTCCAAAGCAGATTGCTTCAGATCAGTTTTTGCTTTGTGTGTCAAATAAAAATTGTGTTAACTATCTTCACATTGCAAGTTTATAATGCTGCCTTTACTGAAAAACTAATGTAACCATAAAGCCATTGGCTATAATGTCACATTAGCCGAGGTAGCACCATGTATTCAAGTAAAAAGTAATATGTTATACTTTACTCACTCTATTAACTAAATCATTACAAAAATTCAAGCAGGAACACTATTAAATCATCCATTTCCTTATGTATTGTATTTACACAGCAATGACAATATTATGCTTATAGCACTGCTATGAAGTGCTAATGACGCCAGAGGAGATGGCTGACGTTTTACGATCCCCTAACCAATTGTGATATTGTGTGTGTTTTTTCGCATTATTCGCAACTTATTTTGTACATAATGTTTCTTATAACCAAAAATAACTTCTAGATATCAGGACAGCGATTACTCACCCCGTACTGGAGGAATACTGTTTCTTTAATGAGGATTTACTTCAGATGCCCGACAAGGCTCTCATCCCCATCATTCGCAGGAGAAAGAGATGGAGATATCGGGAGAAAGGTCTGGGTCCTTGTAAGTATCCGACGGTGAGCTGGTAATCTCCCTTTACCATCGGTCCTATTAGCCAATGTACAATCAATGGAAAATAAAATAGACAAACTGTGATCACGTACATCCTACAACGGGACATTAAAAACTGTAATATCTTATGTTTTACCGAGTCGTGGCTGAATGACGACATGAATAACATACAGCTGACAGGTTTTAAGCTTTTTCGGCAGAATAGAACACCAGCCTCTGGTAAGACAAGTGTGGCGGTCTATGTATGTTTGTAAACATCAGCTGGTGCACGAAATCTAAGGAAGTCTCGAGGTTTTGCTCACCTGAGGTAGAGTATCTCATGATAAGCTGTAGACCACACTAATTACGAAGAGAGTTTTCATCTATATTCTTCGCAGCTGTCTATTTACCATCACAAACCGATGCTGGCACTAAGACCACACTCAATGAGCTGTATATGGCCATAAGCAAACAGGAACATTTTCATATAGTGGCGGCGCTCTAGTGGCCGGGGACATTAATGCAGGGAAACTTAAATACATTTTTACCTCATTTCTATCAGCATGTTAAATGTGCAACCAGAGGGGAAAAAAACTCTAGACCACCTTTACTCCACACACAGAGACGTCTACAAAGCTCTCCCTCACCCTCCATTTGGCAAATCTTACCATAATTCTATCCTCTTGATTCGTGCTTACAAGCTAAATCTGAAGCAGAAAACACCAGGGACTCAGTCATTAAGAAAGTCAGATGAAGCAGATGCTAAGCTACAGGACAGTTTTGTTAGCACAGACTGGAATATGTTCCGGGATTCTTCCGATGGCATTGAGGAGTACACCACATCATTCACTGGCTTCATCAATAAATGCATTGATGACGTCGTCCCCACAGTTACTGTATGTACATACCCCAACCAGAAGCCATGGATTACAGGCAACATCCGCACTGAGCTAAAGGCTAGAGCTGCCACTCTCAAGGAGCGGGGCTCTAACCCGGAAGCTTATAAGAAATCCCGCTATGCCCTCCGACGAAGTATCAATACAGGACTAAGATTGAATCGTACTACACCGGCTCCGACGCTCATCGCATGTTTTTTATTTTATTAGATTTTTTTGTTTCACCTTTATTTAACCAGGTAGGCTAGTTGAGAACAAGTTCTCATTTGCAACTGCGACCTGGCCAAGATAAAGCATAGCAGTGTGAACAGACAACACAGAGTTACACATTGAGTAAACAATAAACAAGTCAATAACACAGTAGAAAAAAATGGTCTATATACATTGTGTGCAAAAGGCATAAAGAGGTAGGCAAATAATTACAATTTTGCAAATTAACACTGGAGTGATAAATGATCAGATGGTCATGTACAGGTAGAGATATTGATGTGCAAAGGAGCAGAAAAGTAAATAAATAAAAACAGTATGGAGATGAGGTAGGTATAATTGGGTGGGCTATTTACCGATAAGACTATGTACAGCTGCAGCGATCGGTTAGCTGCTCAGATAGCAGATGTTTGAAGTTGGTGAGGGAGATAAAAGTCTCCAACTTTAGCGATTTCTGCAATTCGTTCCAGTCACAGGCAGCAGAAAACTGGAACGAAAGGTGGCCAAATGAGGTGTTGGCTTTAGGGATGATCAGTGAGATACACCTGCTGGAGCGTGTGCTACGGGTGGGTGTTGCCACCGTGACCAGTGAACTGAGATAAGGCGGAGCTTTACCTAGCATGGACTTGTAGATGACCTGGAACCAGTGGGTCTGGCGACGAATATGGAGCGAGGGCCAGCCGACTAGAGCATACAAGTCGCAGTGGTGGGTGGTATAAGGTGCTTTAGTGACAAAACGGATGGCACTGTGATAAACTGCATCCAGTTTGCTGAGTAGAGTGTTGGAAGCTATTTTGTAGTTGACGTCGCTGAAGTCGAGGATCGGTAGGATAGTCAGTTTTACTAGGGTAAGTTTGGCGGCATGAGTGAAGGAGGCTTTGTTGCGGAATAGAAAGCCGATTCTGGATTTGATTTTCGATTGGAGATGTTTGATATGAGTCTGGAAGGAGAGTTTACAGTCAAGCCAGACACCTAGGTACTTATAGATGTCCACATATTCAAGGTCGGAACCATCCAGGGTGGTGATACTAGTCAGGCGTGCAGGTGCAGGCAGCGAACGGTTGAAAAGCATACATTTGGTTTTACTAGAGTTTAAGAGCAGTTGGAGGCCACGGAAGGAGTGTTGTATGGCATTGAAGCTTGTTTGGAGGTTAGATAGCACAGTGTCCAAGGACGGGCCGGAAGTATATAGAATGGTGTCGTCTGCGTAGAGGTGGATCAGGGAATCGCCTGCAGCAAGAGCAACATCATTGATATATACAGAGAAAAGAGTCGGCCCGAGAATTGAACCCTGTGGCACCCCCATAGAGACTGCCAGAGGACCGGACAGCATGCCCTCCGATTTGACACACTGCACTCTGTCTGCAAAGTAGTTGGTGAACCAGGCAAGACAGTCATCAGAGAAACCAAGGCTACTGAGTCTGCCGATAAGAATATGGTGATTGACAGAGTCGAAAGCCTTGGCAAGGTCGATGAAGATGGCTTCACAGTACTGTCTTTTATCGATGGCCGGTATGATATCGTTTAGTACCTTGAGCGTGGCTGAGGTGCACCCGTGACCGGCTCGGAAACCCGATTGCACAGCAGAGAAGGTACGGTGTGATTCGAGATGGTCAGTGACCTGTTTGTTGACTTGGCTTTCGAAGACCTTAGATAGGCAGGGCAGGATGGATATAGGTCTGTAACAGTTTGGGTCCAGGGTGTCTCCCCCTTTGAAGAGGGGGATGACTGCGGCAGCTTTCCAATCCTTGGGGATCTCGGACGATATGAAAGAGAGGTTGAACAGGCTGGTAATAGGGGTTGCGACAATGGCGGCGGATAGTTTCAGAAATAGAGGGTCCAGATTGTCAAGCCCAGCTGATTTGTACGGGTCCAGGTTTAGCAGCTCTTTCAGAACATCTGCTATCTGGATTTGGGTAAAGGAGAACCTGGAGAGGCTTGGGCGAGTAGCTGCGGGGGGGGGATCTGTTGGCCGAGGTTGGAGTAGCCAGGCGGAAGGCATGGCCAGCCGTTGAGAAATGCTTGTTGAAGTTTTCGATAATCATGGATTTATCGGTGGTGACCGTGTTACCTAGCCTCAGTGCAGTGGGCAGCTCGGAGGAGGTGCTCTTGTTCTCCATGGACTTCACAGTGTCCCAGAACATTTTGGAGTTGGAGCTACAGGATGCAAATTTCTGCCTGAAGAAACTGGCCTTAGCTTTCCTGACTGACTGAGTGTATTGGTTCCTGACTTCCCTGAACAGTTGCATATCACTGGGACTATTCGATGCTATTGCAGTCCGCCACAGGATGTTTTTGTGCTGGTCGAGGGCAGTCAGATCTGGAGTGAACCAAGGGCTATATCTGTTCTTAGTTCTGCATTTTTTGAACGGAGCATGCTTATCTAAAATGGTGAGGAAGTTACTTTTAAAGAATAACCAGACATCCTCAACTGACGGGATGAGGTCAATGTCCTTCCAGGATACCTGGGCCAGGTCGATTAGAAAGGCCTGCTCACAGAAGTGTTTTAGGGAGCGTTTGACAGTGATGAGGGGTGGTCGTTTGACTGCGGCTCTGTAGCAGATACAGGCAATGAGGCAGTGATCGCTGAGATCCTGGTTGAAGACGGCGGAGGTGTATTTGGAGGGCCAGTAGGTCAGGATGATGTCTATGAGGGTGCCCTTGTTTAGAGATTTAGGGTTGTATCTGGTGGGTTCCTTGATGATTTGTGTGAGATTGATGGCATCTAGCTTAGATTGTAGGACTGCCGGGCATATCCCAGTTTAGGTCACCTAACAGAACAAACTCTGAAGCTAGATGGGGGGCGATCAGTTCACAAATGGTGTCCAGGGCACAGCTGGGAGCTGAGGGAGGTCGGTAGCAGGCGGCAACAGTGAGAGACTTATTTCTGGAGAGAGTAATTTTTAAGATTAGTAGTTCGAACTGTTTGGGTATGGACCTGGAAAGTATGACATTACTTTGCAGGCTCTCTCTGCAGTAGACTGCAACTCCTCCCTCTTTGGCAGTTCTATCTTGATGAAAAATGTTATAGTTGGGTATGGAAATATCAGAATTTTTGGTGGCCTTCCTGAGCCAGGATTCAGACACGGCAAGGACATCAGGGTTAGCAGAGTGTGCTAAAGCAGTGAGTAAAACAAACTTAGGGAGGAGGCTTCTGATGTTGACATGCATGATGTTGACATGCATGAAACCAAGGCTTTTTCGATCACAGAAGTCAACAAATGAGGGTGCCTGGGGACATGCAGGGCCTGGGTTTACCTCCACATCACCCGCGGAACAGAGGAGGAGTAGTATGAGGGTGCGGCTAAAGGCTATCAAAACTGGTCGCCTAGAGCGGTGGGGACAGAGAATAAAAGGGGCAGATTTCTGGGCATGGTAGAATATATTCAGGGCATAATGCGCAGACAGGGGTATGGTGGGGTGCGGGTACAGCGGAGGTAAGCCCAGGCACTGGGTGATGATGAGAGAGGTGATGAAGACAGGGCTTGCAAACTATTACTGACTACAAAGGGAAGCTGCCCAAATGACACGAGCCTACCAGATGAGCTAAATTACTTCTATGCTTGCTTCGAGGCAAGGAACACTGAAACATGCATGAGAGTATCAGCTGTTCAGGAAGACTGTGTGATCACGCTCTCTGTCGCCAATGTGAGTAAGACCTTTAAACAGGTCAACATTCACAAGGCCACAGGGCCAGACGGATTACCAATACGTGTACTCCAAGCATGCGCTGACCAACTGGCAAGTGTCTTTACCGATATTTTCAACCTCTCCCTGTCTGTGTCTGTAATATCAACATGTTTCAAGTAGGTCACAATAGTCCCTGTGCCCAAGAACACTAAGGTAACCTTCCAAACTCATGTCTGTAGCCATGAAGTGCTTTGAAAGGCTGGTCATGGCTCAAATCAACACCATTATCCCAGAAACCCTAGACCCACTCCAATTTGCATACCGCTATTACTGCTATTACTGCTATTAATTGACTACAGCTCAAAGTTCAACACTGGCGTGTCCTCAAAGCTCATCACTAAGTTAAGGACCCTTGGACTAAACACCTCCTTCTGCATCTGGATCCTGGACTTCCTGACGGGCCGCCCCCAGGTAAGGGTAGGTGACAACACATCCACCACACAACACGGGGGCCCCTCAGGGGTGCGTGCTAAGTCCCCTCCTGTACTTCCTGTTCACTCATGACTGCATGGCCAGGCATGACTCCAACACCATCATCAAGTTTGTCGATGACACAACAGTGGTAGGCCTGATCACGACTACGATGAGACAGCCTATAGGGAGAAGGTCAGAGACCTGGCCGTGTGGTGCCAGGACAACAACCTCTCCCTCAACGTGATCAAGACAAAGGAAATGAATGTGGACTACAGGAAAAGGATGACCCGAGCACGCCCCCATTCTCATAGACGGGGCTGTAGTGGAGCAGGTTGAGAGCTTCAAGTTCCTTGGTGTCCAAATCATCAACAAACTATCATTGTCCAAACATACTAAGACAGTCCTGAAGAGGGTATGACAAAAACTATTCCCCCTCAGGAGACTGAAAATATTCGACTTGGTTCCTCAGATCCTCAAAAGGTTCTACAGCTGCACCATCGAGAGCATCCTGACTGGTTTCATCGCTGCATGGTATGGCAACTGTTAGGCCTCCGACCACAAGGCACCACAGAGAGTAATGCGTACGGCCCAGTACATCACTGGGGACAAGCTTCCTGCCATCCAGGACCTCTATACCAGATGTTGTCAGAGGAAGGCCGTAAAAAATGACTCCAGCCACCCTAGTTATAGATAGATTTTACTGGGTGACTTTCACTTTTACTTGAATCATTTTCTATTAAGGTATCTTTACTTTTACTCAAGTATGAAAATTGGGTACTTTTTCCACCACTGTTTGGTTCCAGGTAGAACCCTTTTCATAGAGGGTTCTACCCTGAACCCAAAAGGGTTCTCCCATAGGGACAGCAGAAAAACCTTTTATATCCCTTCTTTCTAAGAGTTTAGGATGATCATGGTAATGTAGGTGTGGGAGCAGACTCAGTTGGGTCAGTTTATGACTAAATGCATGGCATCTCCTCAGGCCTCCCAGCCAGTCACCTAGTGTTGCATAACAGGTGCTTGCTGGGCCTTTCTAAATAAATGATGATTCAGTGATCTTTGGTGGAGTCTGTCTCTGTCTAACTCTGTGTGGTGTAATAAAATATTCACCTCACAACTCATTACTAACCACCTCCCTCCACACAACCTACCTCAACGTCTGAAGGCCCTTTCCTGCGCTAAGAAAATAAAAATTTACTGCGTCGCTGGTGGACGGTGGCCACCTGTAGAGGAGCGGATGTGTCTCTGAAAATTGTCTGACAGGCTG
This sequence comes from Oncorhynchus masou masou, assembly GCF_036934945.1. Taxonomy (NCBI): domain Eukaryota; kingdom Metazoa; phylum Chordata; class Actinopteri; order Salmoniformes; family Salmonidae; genus Oncorhynchus; species Oncorhynchus masou. The sequence goes on along the minus strand of NC_088214.1, from coordinate 25,430,315 downwards.
GTTCTTAACGGCACAGCACGGCGGGCCAGGTTGCTGGTTCACCATGGTAGCGCTGGGCAGTCGGTGTCACCACTCATTACCGTCGAGGAGCTCATCGGATCCCTCTTCCAGGAGTCCCTTAGAAAAGAATAAAGGGAGATGCTTTACACTTTAATGACTTTCCCACAGAGGCTCTCTCCAAAACAACAGCCCCCTCCTAGATTGCTCTGCCTTGGCTGAAGCTGGAGGGTAGAGAGAGAGAGGATATTCTTCAGTGGACTAAAGCTGCTGGATGAATACAGGGTTCAGTGTCTGTCCAGTTGGCTGGGCCAGTCAACAGGGGGAATAATCGGGTCTTTATGTGGCATCCATGGGGCTTGCTAGGGACAGCTACTGCATTGTCCCCCCTGTCCTCGCCTGATTGTCCTCCACAGCCAACATGGGGTCACGTTGGGGCACCCCCTCCAACCTAAAGTTGGTGTGTCCCCATCCCCCTGCTGCCCCCTTCAATACAAAACACATGGATTGTCCCTCCAGGTCATTCAGCTAATGACACCACAAGGTTTACAAGGCACCACAAGGTTTACAAGGCACCACAATGTTGACAAGGCAACTCTTCCTGGATCAGATTTAGGCAGATAAAATGGCTAAAAGGAAGGGGCTGCTTTCAGAGCTGTGATTTACATGGTTGCATATAGGATGCAGGGTGTTGAAATGGAAGCCAACTAGTCTGTTAATGATAAAACATCACTGATGCTGTGTGTCATTAGAATTGCAGAGGAAACGTTCCATAGATTTAACTGCTGCTGTAACATCTATACATGTCGTTAGGGGACCTTACCAGTGTGTGACTTTGTCTCGTCCCGTCCTTTTGGGATAGCACTGAAATTTGAATACTCTCATTTACTGCCTCAGATCTCGATGGGGCTGTTTTTAGCATTAATTATCATACTCTCAGATTTATTTTAACGCTTGTTACATAACTTCTCAAAGAACAGTACTTTTTTAAAGTAGTAAGAACAAGGCAGGATCTGTACTCCTCCCCCATGCCAGATCTCTAGGGCTTTCTAGATTTGTTATTTTATTTGTTACATCACTGTTTTATCTCTCAAAAAATCCTCTCACTTCCTCTGAACAGTTTGTGTTGTTTTACTCTGTCATCTACCGGTCAGTGATTGAGGTCAGGCTAGTAAAAGGCTGTCTTAGGACATCTAAGAAACCCAGTATCTAGCCGCTGAACATATTTGTCCTGAAATTGTGCAACAAATGCCCATTCATGGAGGCACATTGAATCAATAGCTACCATAAAGTATTAGGACACTTATTGCTATTACTTTGAACAGAAAGCTGTTTGAAAACTTGGGGAATTACGCAAGATTTTAACCATTTTTCTGCTAACGCTTACACTTAAGTAGCAGTTAGTATGATGGCATACACCTTCAGCACCAGGAATAACAAATCAAGTTAATAACAAATTACTAATCAAGTAAAGACAATATCTATACTTTTTGCAATCTACCCTACAGTATGCTACCTCTACAAAAGGTTCTATTGAAAGATATTATCATAATTCCTCTCTGAAAGACACCTTGTCTCCTCGCTGTGCTGTGCTGTGCTGTGATCTAATGCCATGCACAGTAGGCAGTCCCACTAAAAATATGCTGATCATAGTTATTTAATTCCATGGCTCATCATTGGTCATCATGGAGAATACCATAGTCAGATGTAGCAAGCAAGACAGAGATGCTTAACTTTGCATAGTTGCTAGGCAACACATATCACCCCCCTGTTCACTGGCTTGGCAATGAAGCTGTGGATAGTTTCCTTTTCAATCAAGGTTTTCAGTGCAATTGATTTACTCTCATTTGATAGAAACTCATCTTTCCATCAATTGGTAATACCTGAAGGTAGGACAGAAGGAGAGTAAGAAACCACACAGAAGCCCATCAAAGATTAATCAAATCAGTATAATAATAAGTAACAGTGTTACCCAAGGCCTGCCTTGGCCAACTTCCTTGTTATGGTGTCCTGGTGTTACAACACAACATCTTTACCCTATTATGTTTCATCAGCTTACTGTAAAATCTACATTAATCTTACAGTAATGTGTGTTATACAATGGCTTACTACTATACACAAAAATGTAGCATTCTAGTTTGACTCTCTACTGAGAACACTATACAGTACTTTAGTTGGATGATGTTTTGTTGAACTGCAGTGTGAAAACATGAAGCTGTTGATGTGGATCAGAGCAAGAGATGGTGTATTTAATACCATATAATCGCATACCAGTTAACAACACTGATAATCCCTAGAGGGATTGGGACATGCAGACCGACATAGAATGTGTGTGTGTGTGTGTGTGTGTGTGTGTGTGTGTGTGTGTGTGTGTGTGTGTGTGTGTGTGTGTGTGTGTGTGTGTGTGTGTGTGTGTGTGTGTGTGTGTGTGTGTGTGTGTGCGCGCACATCTGTGTGTGAGTGCTTATGTCATACATTACATACCGTCCTGTCCTACTGTGTACAAATATGGCAGCACACATACCAATGTATACAGGATGGGGCACTGGCACCTAATTCTCACTAAACAAGGTAACACACCCAGTAATGCAATGTCAAAAACAGTAAAGAGTGCCAACTGCCTAATAGTGTAAAAAACAGTAAAACTTGTTGTGTACCATTTACAATAAGAGGTTTGGTAAATCACCTATTTACTCTGTTCCATCTGACTGCGCAATCCACTGTCTCATCAGCCCAGCCAAGCAATTAATAAACTTGATCTCCACTATAAAAAACATCTAGACATTATCTCACATTTCTTTTAGACTAACATTTAGTTTTCAACAGAGGAGATTTGTATAAGCCTTGCTGTCTCTCCGACAGACTCTCTCTCTTGCAACATTGTTAAAATATAAAAATTCGATCTCCAGCTATCCCATAGTAATGAACATGTCGGGAGTCAGGACGAGACAGACAGGCAGGCGTCGTTTCTCAACCAGTCGATATCATGAATCTGCTGGCACAATTTTTATGGATATATACAAAGAAATGTCAATTGAAAAAAGGTCAAACGAAGTGCAGCTAGTTTGCAGTCTTTCCAACTTCAGTTTGAAGTGATTATCTGTGTTGTTGGCTAGCTCCTCAGAACAACTGTGTCCTGACGAGTGAGCACATTTTCTATGCCAGGCGAAATCACGCCTCATTAGCTCATTGTTATGGATGCATCCAAATAAATGTCTCTAGAAAACAGATTGAACAAATGCAAATGCACCTTCTTGCTGTTATTCTGGCTGCACTTTTTGACGTGACTGTAAGTTAGCCGTAGTTGGCTAGCTAGCGACCAAGGGATAACAACTTTGCCAGCCAGTATACAACTGAAACATTTTGAACGAATGACTAGGACATTATTTTGTGCATGACACAAGTAATTTTTCCAACAATTGTTTACAGACAGATTATTTCACTTATAATTCACTGTATCACAATTCCAGTGGGTCAGAAGTTTACATACACTAAGTTGACTGTGCCTTTAAACAGCTTGGAAAATTCCAGACAATGATGTCATGGCTTTAGAAGCTTCTGATAGGCTAATTGACATCATTTGAGTCCATTGGAGATGTACCTGTGGATGTATTTCAAGGCCTACCTTCAGTGCCTCTTCGCTTGACATCATGGGAAAATCAAAACAAATCAGCCAAGACCTCAGAAAAAAACTGTAGACATCCACAAGTCTGGTTCATCCTTGGGAGCAATTTCCAAATGCCTGAAGGTACCACGTTCATCTGTACAAACAATAGTACGCAGTATAAACACCATGGGAGCACGCAGCCGTCATACCACTCAGGAAGAAGACACGTTCTGTCTCCTAGAGATGGACGTACTTTGGTGCGAAAAGCGCAAATCAATTCCAGAACAACAGCAAAGGACCTTGTGAAGATGCTGGAGGAAACAGGTACAAAAGTATCTATATCCACAGTAAAACGAGTCCTATATAGACATAACCTGAAAAGCCACTCAGCAAGGAAGAAGCCACTGCTCCAAATCCGCCATAAAAAAGCCAGACTACAGTTTGCAACTGCAAAAGAGATAGTACTTTTTGGAGAAATGTCCTCTGGTCTGATGAAAGAAAAATAGAACTGTTTGGCCATAATGACCATCGTTATGTTTGGGAAAAAAACAGGGAGGCTTGCAAGTCGAAGAACGCCATCCCAACCGTGAAGTACGGGGGTGGCAGCATCATGCTGTGGGGGTGCTTTGCTGCAGGAGGGACTGGTTCACTTCACAAAATAGATGGCATCATAAGGAAGGAAAATTACGTGGATGTACTGAAGCAACATCTCAAAACATCAGTCAGGATGTTAAAGCCTGGTCGCAAATGGGTCTTCCAAATGGACAATGACCCCAAGCATACTTCCAAGGTTGTGGCAAAATGGCTTAAGGACAACAACGTCAAGGTAATGGAGTAGCCATCACAAAGCCCTGTCCTCAATCCCATAGAAAATTTGTGGGCAGAACTGAAAAAGCGTGTGTGAGCAAGGAGGCCTACAAACCTGACTCAGTTACACCAGCTCTGTCAGGAGGAATGGGCAAAAATTCACCCAACTTAATGTCGGAAGCTTGTGGAAGGCTACCTGAAACATTTGACCCAAGTTAATCAATTTAAAGGCAATGCTACCAAATACTAATTGAGTGTATGTAATCTTCTGACCCACTGGGAATGTGATGAAAGAAATAAAAGCTGAAATAAATCATTCTCTCTGCTATTATTCTGACATTTCACATTCTTAAAATAAAGTGGTGATCTTAACTGACCTAAGACAGGGAATTTGTACTAGGATTAAATGTCAGGAATTGTGAAAAACTGAGTTTAAATGTATTTGGCTAAGGTGTATGTAAACTTTTGACTTCAACTGTATCTTGTGGTAGACTGAAATAGTATGAATACATTTATGAAAATAATGTTTTTAATGAAAATATGTCTATCGTTATTTGAATTAGTCTCGGCCTAACAACACCCATGCCAATATATCCTCCAAACACCGGCTTCTCGGGTGTTATCACATAAATAAAGTAGTGTTCTCAGACAGTTTACAGGTTCATGGTACAGAACTACACTGTCTCTGACCTGGCCAATGACAAAGGTTGGCCACACAACTACTCCTTTGGCTGCTGAGTCTCTATTACATCCTGGGCTTTCAGTGTGTCCTCATGGGTAGGCTCTTTCACACAACAAGGTGCTGCTGTGCTGTCCTTCTCACCTTTACCCTCCGTCTACGATCTGATTACATTCACTCCCCCTCTCAGTCCAAAAGCAAGAGAGCGGGGAGAAAGGAAGTCAGGAAACCTGAAACCAGACATTATGTTAAACTGGCCATGATTATGACAGAATACGAGTAGAATGAAAGTAATACCACCATTGTATCAACCCTTGTTCACACAGAGGTCAAGCTATAAGTCTAGACACTGCTGTTGGAGCCAATACTTACAGTATACTGTATGTGTAAAGTTGTGTAAAACTGTTTGACTTTTCAAAACTTTGGTCAATGTGTTCATGTAAACATCAAAAAGTTGTATCTCATGATCTCTAATATTAAAATCTTAAAAAGATTCACGTTTGAATCTCTTATTTCCAGGAATTTATTTTAAATTTGCTTTGAAAGTTTGCATAGTAGGCTATTGTAACTTAATTCCACCAGATGTCTCTCAACAGTATTTACAATTATTCTGTTAGGGAAAAGTCATTAATGGGTAGCACCAGGCATGAAGGAAACACCTGTTTCCGGGGTTTCCCCAGAATCAGTGCAGGCCACACAGACACAGCTGACTCATGAAAGCTAAGAAAAAATAAGTTACCCCTCCTCCTGCTCTGTGACATCAGATGACACATTAACAATACTTCACTGACCTGAGGAGTGTGGGAGGAAAGGATTTGACTGAGCCATGAAAACACTCCCTTTATCATACAATCTAGGCGGTTGGGTAAATGTCAATTCAAATCAAAGTTTATTGGTCTCTGATGTTATCGCAGGTGCAGCGAAATGCTTGTGTTTCTAGCTCCAACAGTGCAGTGATAACTAGCAATACAAAACAATACATACATAATTCAAAAAGTTAAAAATAAAGAAATTAAGAAATATCAGATCAAGCAATGTCAGAGTCTAGAATATCAATATACAATATAATGGTTTGTATAGACAGTATGGACAGTATATGAATAGAAAGCTGTGTACAGTAGTAGTTATATATGACTAGAACACAGTATATACTGTATATAGAGTACCAGTCAAAAGTTTGGACACAGCTACTCATTCTTAATTTTTACTATTTTCTACATTGTAGAATAATAGTGAAGACATGAAAATGATGAAATAACACATAAGGAATCATGTAGTAGCCAAAAAAGTGTTAAACAAATCAAAATATATTTTATATTTGAGATTCTTCAAAGTAGCCACACTTTTCCTTGATGATAGCTTTGTACACTCTTGCCATTCTTTCAACCAGCTTCACCTGGGGCGGCAGGGTAGCCTAGTGGTTAGAGCGTTGGACTAGTAACCGGAAGGTTGCGAGTTCAAACCCCCGAGCTGACAAGGTACAAATCTGTCGTTCTGCCCCTGAACAGGCAGTTAACCCACTGTTCCTAGGCCGTCATTGAAAATAAGAATTTGTTCTTAACTGACTTGCCTGGTTAAATAAAGGTAAAATAAAAAATAAAATAAAAAAAACCTGGAACTGGCCCAGATCCACACCTATTGCTTGAAGAAAATACATTGGAAAAGAGGCAGCAAATTGGGCACCCTTCTGAGAATCTGGAGGCGAGCGAGTAAACTCCCATTGCTCCAAATTGATGACCTATGACTAAGATTATCCTACCAACTGGACATTAAAAACTGTAACATCTTATGTTTCATCTTTAACATCTTATGGCTGAACGAAGACACAGACAATATAGAGCTAGCGGGATTTTCCATGCACCGGCAGAACAGAGACGCTACTTCTGGTAAGACGAGGGGTCTTATGTTTCGTCTTACCAGAAGTAGCGTCTCTGTTCTGCCATGCATGGAAAATCCCGCTAGCTCTATATTGTCTGTGTCTTCGTTCAGCCATAAGATGTTAAAGATGAAACATAAGATGTATGTGTGTGTCTTTTGTCAATAACAGCTGGTGAGCAATGTCTAATATTAAAGAAGTCTCGAGGTATTGCTCGCCTGATGTAGAGTACCTTGTGATAAGCTGTAGACCACACTATCTACCAAGACAGTTCTCACCTGTATTATTCGTAGCCGTCTATTTACCACCACAAAGTGAAGCTGGCACTAAGACCGCTCTCAACCAACTCTATAAGGCCATAAGCAAAGGAGAAAATGCTCACCCAGAAGCGACACTCCTAGTGTCCAGGGACTTTAATGCAGGCAAACTTAAATCAGTTTTACCAAATTTTTACCAGCATGTCACATGCAACCAGGGGGAAAAAAATCCTAGACCACCTTTATTCCACACACAGAGATACATATAAAGCTCTCCCTCACCCTCCATTTGGCAAATCTCACCATAATTATATCCTCCTGATTCCTGCTTACAAGCAAAATTGAAAGCAGGAAGATTCGCTCAATACGGAAGTGGTCAGATGGATGCTAAGCAACAGGACTGTTTTTCTAGCACAGACTGGAATATGTTTCCCGGGATTCATCTAATGGCATAGAGGAATACACCACCTCAGTCATCGGTTTCATCAATAAGTGCATTGATGACGTCGTCCCCACAGTGACTGTACGTACATATTCCATACCAGAAGCCATGGATTACAAGCAACATCCGCATCGAGCTAAAGGCTAGAGCTGCCACTTTCAAGGAGCAGGAGACTAATTAGGATGCTTACAAGAAATCCCGCTATGCCCTCAGACGAACCATCAAACAAGCAAAGCGTCAATACAGGATTAAGATTGAATCCTACTACACCGGCTCTGACGCTCGTTGGATGTGGCAGGGCTTGGAATCTATTACGGACTACAAAGAGAAACCCAGATGCGAGCTGCCCAGTGACTCGAACCTACTAGTCGAGCTAAATGCCTTTTATGCTTACTTCAAAGGCAAGCAACACTGAAGCATACACAGGAGCACCAGCTGTTCTGGATGGCAGTGTGATAACGCTCTCGGTAGCCGATGTGAACAAAACCATTAAACAGCCGCTGGGCCAGACTGATTACCAGAACGTGTACTTAAAGCATGCGCGGACCAACTGTCAAGGTTCTTAACTGACATTTTCAACCTCTCCCTGACCGAGTCTGTACAGTATATATACTGTATGTGTGTGAGAAAGAAAGAGAGAGAGAGAGAGAGAGAGGGGGGTGGGAGAGAGAGAGAGGGGGGGGGTGCATGAAAATATTACACAATAATGTGGAAACTGATGAATGAAATAAGATACAGACAGGAAAGTTTAATGTGTCCTAATTTGAACTCCTGACTCCTGATTCAATGTGAGGGGTGTTGAGGTTTACTGGATTTTAGGTTTTGTTTTACAAATTCACAATACTTCTTTCTATTCAACTTAATTGCACTTTTTTTCAACAAGATTTTTGCTTACAGTGGTATATGTCAAGCACAGTTCTTTGTAGCTCAGAATGTCACAACCCTCCAAGGTCATCTCCTTCCTGTCACATAGTCAATTTTGTAAGCTAGGGTCTTTTTTTGCAAAGGAACATTTAATACTTTGCTAGTGCATGAAAATGTAGTGCTTTGCTGGTGCGTGAAAAATGTTCCCTTGCTAAAAAAGTTCATAGCTCACAGAATTGACTGTGTTGAATCAATACACTTGTTTGATGTCCATATCACTCCTTACCAATTCATATGGATATGTCGATGGAATAGACTATCTCTAGGCGGGAAAAGTAGCAATAAAAACATCCGTTCAAGGCTTTTCAAAGGATCTAAATGAATGTGACATCTGGAATGGGTGCATGCATGTCTTTGTGGAAGTGTAGGGTGAAATCAGCATTAGTGGGACACTTTTTGGTAGATCGCTATGTAGAAAATCCTAATCAGTCTACCACAAACACAAATGTCCCACGACACCTGATGTCCCACTAATGCAGACTTCACCCTAAACAACAACATAGTGCTCCTGCAGCTATCCTGAGAAAGGGAAGCCTGTGCAAAACCGGTTCTCAGTATATTCCGTTACATAACCGATTCCTGCAGGAGAGGAGGGGGTTGCAGAGGGGCAGGGAATAGAGGAATACAAATACAGTTTCAGTCTGGACCAGATTCAACCAGTTTGGGTACAAGCACCCGCTTCCCCTTGAATTTCTTTGTGTAAAATGGGTAGTGAGCATATTCCCATTTTTTCCCATCTGATTTGTAATACTTTTCTTGATAGAAACATTATGTGATGTGGTCCTCTCTTGCATGTCATTAGTTTAGCATGTTACATATGTGGTGGATTTTCATGCAGTGTAACCAATGCATCCTGCATAAAAACATTTTTTTTAAAGAATAGTCTGAATATTTTAGTGGAACTACCTTATGTCTGTGCAGGAAATTAATGAAATTCACTCACAAGCTATGAGTTATTATTTGAGTAGCAGACCTTTTACTTTGATTAGCACTTTGTGCCCAGACAGTTATACATAACTGCCTGTCAGTGTTCCACTCAGGGTTCCTCCCCGCTGTAGAGATCAAAGGGTTGATAGATAGATGCCATGCAAGAAGACTGCGCCCAGTGTCAATGTCACTCACCCTGTGATGGCATACGGCTAGACTTGTGACACTGCCATGCTGATAGTGATGTCAGCATACTCCAGATGCCATAAAGAGAGCCTTCCATTGACACAACTAGACAAGGGATAGGTCGTTCTTATTTTGAAGTTATGAGGATGTTTTCATGGTCAATAAAGATAAAAGCTCCAAAGGTGATGAAGTACTTAGCCTTTACATGACATTACATCATATGTTCTCGGACAGAAAGAGAGGCAAATGAATGCTGGCCTACAGTGTTTTCAAAATGGATAGAATTGACCTTGATCATCACAATTCCACTGCTTTGGTTTTGCATTCAGTTCTCCATCTTCAGAAATGTAGTAGGCCTGAATATGGTGCCAGTTATTAAGTCATAGGTCAGACAGACATAATAATAATGTGGTGTTTGAAGACTATTAATCAAACCGAAGTCTTTACATAATGTGTGTAAAGTACTAGAGACATCATGATGGGTATTGGCGAGAGGAGAGAGAAGGTTTCACACATCTGTCACCTGAGCTTTAATCTCTTGTTCTATGCAAAGAATATCAACCTGTTTAATGTAAATACAACAAATAGATTGTTTATGGGATCAGAGGAATGTGGGTTGTTTTGGGGCCCAAAACACATTCATATAAATACTGTGTTTGTATGTATGAACTTAGATCTGTGTACACATAGAAATATTTCTTACAGAAAAGGTATTCTGATTGAGAGGAGAGGAGAGGGGGGAAGAAGAAAGAGTGGAAGTGGTTCCAGGATTGGAATCTTTTCCCGGAGCTAACCACGCTGTTAATCCTGCTGTGGCTTTCATCTACATCTACTACATAGAGGGAAGAAACAGGCTTGCCCGAACCAAATCGCCTGACTCTGAACCTCACTGGTGGTGGGGCACTGTTTCAATAACTGTTATGAAGAAACCACTCTCTCGGAGTACCATTCTCTATTTAGGTCATTTGTCCATCATAACACTATTATAAACAGTTTAATATAGACTACAGTATGTAGTGTAAGGCCTGTTTCAATATGATTCTAAAAATGTAACAAATACTCTGAAGATCTTTTCCCGCATTTTCCTGGAAATGGGATTTGAATCAACAACCTTCAGGTCACACAAGGTCATCTCCTCCAGCCCCTGAGCCTCTGCGTTGGCCCATAGCTGTTGCTGTACCTGGTGTTTGCAGTGACTGGTGCAGCCAGCACCATCACCATAAGAGGCTTACAGGAAACAGCTCTTAATGAGGCTTGACACGTTACAGCACAGGCCCCCGCCAGGAACAACACCACAGCTTTGTGCCCTCCTCTCCTTTGTGGTGCTGTGGCTATTACTAGCTAGCTAACAACAGAGTGAGCTTGTCTGCAGAACATACCGGAAACCCTGGGATCCGTTATCAGGATCACTGAACAGGTCAATGGAAGAGTCCTCAGCCATGCCTATGTTACTGCGGTGTTCTGTGATGTTACACGGTATGGGTGAGTTACGCCACCTGGCTTAAGCCCATATGAATAAAGCCCCAGCAAAACAGCTGATCTCAGGTGTTTCCAAGAATGCACATCAAAAGAGAATACGGGTGCAGATTGCTGCCTGCTACACCCTCACTCTAACCCCAGACATACAGTACATAAACACACACGCACGCAATGCACACACACGCACATACACACTACCACACACCCTCTCACACATCACATGCAGGTAACTGCCAAAATAAGGGAAACACCAACATAAAGTGTCTTAATAGTCTGTTGGGCCACTACAAGTCAGGACACCTTCAATGCAACTTTGCATAGGTTCTACAACTGTCTGGAACTCTATTGGAGGGATGCAACACAATTCTTCTGAGATAAATTCTACAATTTGGTGTTTTGTTGATGGTGGTGGAAAACGCTGTCTCAGGCGCCGCTCCAGAATCTCTCAATTGGTTTGAGATCTGGTGACTGAGATGGCCGTGACATATGGTTTACATAGCTTTCATGCTCATCAAATCATTCAGTAACCACCCATGCCCTGTGGATGGGAGCAATATCATCCTATGGGGCATAGCCATGATAGCCAAAGAAATGGCCTGCCCAGCATTTTTATAAATGACTAAGCATGATGGGATGTTAATTAATGAATGAACTCAGGAACCACCCCTGTGTGGAAAACACCTGCTTTCAATATAGTTTGTATCCCTCATTTACTCAAGTATTTCCTTTATTTTGGCCATTACCTGTACATTCTCACACTGTCTCATTCACTCCGAAAAGTACGCACGTACAGTCAGTGTAATTTAATTTCAGCATTTTCATTCAGACCACCAGGCCAGTGTTAGTGTGCATGGCCAGGCGAGGGAAGGAGGACTTCTTATGTTTGAAGTTTGATAAAGGCTTTAACCGTGCCCTAATAATGAAGCCAGTGAAATCAAAAGGGGGGCATTCGCACAAACTGAACACACTATGAATAAACAAGCCACTCTTATATAATAACATATTCACAATACACAAGGATGGAAATCCTCATTATCATTGGGGCCACACAATGGGCTTCAGAGTGGCATTTACTGGTGTCACATTCAGTTTGAGACCTTCCCCCTTGATGGCATCGGCCATTTATTGACACCCCCATCTCCCGACGCCTCACTCCCCCTGCGGCAGATCAGAGACATGGTATTACGGTTAACATGCACAAAGTGTCTGTTTAAATGTATGTGTCAGGACCCGGTTTCGAACCTGGGTCTCCAGAGTGAGAAACAGTCACTTAACCAACTGAGCCACGAATACACAGCAGAACCCAGAAGATGAGGCAGACACAGCAGTACTTAAGACGGTGTATTTAATAAAGAAAAAATCTTAAAATACAAAAAATGGCAAATCCAAAAGGTGGTAGGTAAAACACAAAAAGACCTCAAAAGAAACTTACCAAAAATAAACAAAAACAAAAAACAGAATACCACAAGAACGTCACCCGGAATCGACAAGAGCACACAGAACACTAGGGCAGGGTGCTAACATACAAACACAGAGCACAGAACTGAGGGAAACAAAGGGTTTAAATACAATCAGGGGAAACGAGACACAGGTGCAAATAATAATGGGGATCAAGGGAAAAACATAGGGACAAAAAGCACAATGGGGGCATCTACTGACCAAAACCCGGAACAACCCTGGCCAAATCCTGACAGAATCCCCCCCCCTAGGAACGGCTCCTGACGTTCCTACCAGCTCTCTCAGGGTGGAGAACCCTGAACTGACGAATGAGGTCAGGGTCCAGGATGTCTTTGGCAGGAACCCAGGAGCGCTCCTCAGGACCGTAGCCTTCCCAGTCCACCAGATACTGCCAGGACCGCTGCACCCGGCGGGAATCCAGTATCCGGTGGACGGTATAAGCCGGCTGGCCTCCAATGACACGAGGCGGAGGGGGAGGTCTGTCTGCCGGGACAAGGGGAGAAAAAACAACAGGTTTTAACAATGACACATGAAATGTGGGATTAATCTTAAGGGATCTGGGTAAGTGTAGGCGATAAGAAACTGGGTTAACTCTCCTGGCAACCTTGAAGGGACCGATGTATTTTTGGGACAGCTTGCGAGACTCCACCCGTAGAGGTAAGTCTCTTGTGGAGAGCCAGACTCTCTGGCCGGGGCGCAGGGTAGGCCCGGGACGGCGACGTCTGTTGGCTTGTTGTTGATACCTCTGTGAGGAACGCATCAGATTAAGACGGGTCTTCCTCCACATAAGCCGACAGCGTCTGACGAACCTCAAGGCTGAAGGCACTCTGACTTCTGCCTCCTGGTCCGGGAACAATGGAGGAGCATAGCCAAACTGACACTCGTGGGGGACATACCAGTGGAGGAGGAGCGCAAGGTGTTGTGCACGTATTCGGCCCAAACAATAAAGGATGACCATGTGGACGGGTTGTCACGAGTCATACATCGGAGGGTGGTTTCCAGCTCTTGATTCATCCTCTCTGTTTGGCCGTTGGACTCCGGATGGTACCCTGAAGATAGACTGGCAGAAGCCCCCATGAGTTGGCAGAAGGCCTTCCAAAACCTTGAGGCGAACTGGGGACCTCTGTCAGAAACCACATCTTGAGGAATGCCGAAGACTCGGAACACATGATTAATTACCAACTCAGCCGTTTCCTTGGCAGAAGGTAACTTAGTCAGAGGGACGAACCTGGCCGCCTTTGAAAACCTGTCGATTATGACTAGGATAGTAGTATTGCCATGGGATGGAGGAAGTCCAGTAATAAAGTCCAATGAGATATGGGACCAGGGTCTGTGGGGAACAGGTAAAGGGTGAAGGAGTCCTTGAGGGCGGAGGTGAGAAGATTTGCCCTGGCAGCACACGGGGCAGGCATTGACGAAAGTGGCAACGTCTTCTCTTATGGTAGGCCACCAGAACTTACGCTGGATGAACTCCAAGGTGCGACCTACGCCCGGATGACAGGTGAGGCGAGAGGAGTGCCCCCACAGAAGGACCTGAGTCCTCACTGCCTTGGGGACAAACAACCGATTGGCAGGGCCTCCTTTAGGGTCCGGTTCGCTAGCTTGAGCACGTCTCACGGTATCCTCAACTTGCCACGAGATCGGAGCCACAATCTTAGCAGCAGGAAGGACAGGCATGTCCGTGTCATCTCGAATGGCAGGAGCGTAGACTCGGGACAGGGCATCCGGTTTGAGATTCTTCGACCCGGGCCGATAGGTGAGGTTAAACTGGAATCGATTGAAGAAAAGAGACCATCTAGCTTGTCTAGAGTTCAATCGCTTCGCCTGCTGGATATACTCCAGATTTTTGTGGTCCGTAAGCACTTGAAACGGGTGAGAAGCCCCCTCGAGCCAGTGTCTCCATTCCTTCAATGCCATCTTAACCGCTAGGAGTTCACGATCCCCCACATCGTAGTTCCTCTCAGTCGGGGTAAGCCGGTGTGAGAAGAAAGCGCACGGATGAAGCTTCTTGTCTTCACCCCTCTGAGACAGGACAGCTCCAACACCAACCTCTGATGCGTCTACCTCCACCACAAATGGTTCATCCGTAGTCGGTAGTATCAGGATGGGAGCAGAGAGGATGCGCTGCTTGAGTCCTTGGAAGGCCGTCTCAGCTTCTCTTCCCCAAAAAACCTTGCATTGCCACCTTTGGTTAAAGCTGAGAGAGGAGCTGCCACCAAACTGAAGTTCTTGATGAACTTGCGGTAAAAGTTTGTGAAGCCCAGGAAACGCTGAACATCCTTAACGGATTTGGGGTGGGCCAATCCGCTACCGCCCCTACCTTCCTAGGGTCCATTTGGACTCGACCGGGTTCCACTACAAATCCCAGGAATTGTACTCGGGATGAATGGAATTCACATTTTTCCGGCTTAACGTACAGATGGCTGTCCAGGAGGCGTTTGAGTACTTGTCTGACATGCTTAGTGTGTTCTTGAAGGGAGCTCGAAAAGATGAGGATGTCATCCAAGTAAACGAACACAAATGTGTTAAGCATATCCCTAAGCACATCGTTTATGAGCGCTTGGAACACCGCTGGGGCGTTGGTCAGGCCAAAGGGCATCACCAAGTATTCATAGTGACCAGTAGGCGTGTTGAAAGCGGTCTTCCACTCGTCACCAGGTCTGATCCGCACAAGATGGTATGCGTTCCGCAGGTCAAGCTTAGTGAAAACAACTGCTTCCTGGAGCAGCTCGAAGGCTGTGGCCATAAGGGGTAGCGGGTAACGGTTACGGACGGTTATGTCATTGAGTCCCCGGTAGTCGATGCAAGGACGTAATCCACCATCTTTCTTGGCCACAAAGAAAAACCCTGCTCCCGCCGGGGAGGTAGATGGACGCATGAGGCCTGCTTCCAGAGAGTCCTTGATGTAGGTATCCATAGCAGCTCGTTCGGGTGGAGATAGGGAAAAGATCCGACCCCTGGGGGCAAGTGCCCGGAAACAGGTCGATGGGGCAATCGTAAGATCTATGGGGTGGTAGCATGGTGGCCCTCTGTTTGCTAAACACCAGTTTGAGGTCATGGTAACACTCGGGTCAGGTCGATGGATTCTAAAGACTCGGGAGTAGAACTCGGGGAATTCTGGAAAATACAAGTAGCTTGGCACGTAGGACCCCACTGCTTGATAGTGCCCACAGACAAGTCGATGTGAGGGTTATGGCTGTGAAGCCAGGGGTATCCAAGGACGAGAGGGAACTCGGAACAGGAGATCAAATGAAAGTTCATCAATTCCTGGTGTTGTGAAACTGAAAGTCTCAAGGAGGTAGTGACATGAGTGACAAGTCCAGATCCCAAAGGGCTTCCATCCAATGTAGTAACCCTCATGGGGTCACTTAGAGGTTCAGAGGGAACGCCATTCTCCTTCGCCCAGACACCATCCATGAAGTTACCTGCGGCTCCAGAGTCTACCAAGGCTTGAAGGTGAAGCTTGTGGTTGTCCCAGGAGAGGGTGACTGGAATGAGCAGACGGGAGTTGGACGGATGGGAGGAGGTTATGTTTCCCGTTACAGTTCCCCCGGTCTGTACGGGACAGAGCGTTTCCCTGGAGCCCGGGACACGTGGAACGGAAATGGCCCGGTTTGCCGCAATATAGACAGCGTCGCTCCCTCATCCGGCGGTCTCTCTCAGCCTGGGAGATGCGTCCAATCTGCATGGGTTCCGGTGGAGCCAGCGATGATAAAGGTGGGGACTCGGAGCTGGGACTGATAGGGGCTAGAGGTCTACGGTTGAGTTCTCTCTCTCTCAGACGCTGGTCAATGCGTGAGGCCAACTTGATCAGGGACTCGAGATTGTCCGGTGGTTCCCGAGTGGCCAGTTCATCTTGGATAGTGTCGGAAAGGCCTTTCAGAAAGCACACCGTGAGCGCCTCGTTGTTCCAGCCACTCGCTGCTGCCACCGTGCGGAACTGGATGGCATAGTCCGTCACGCTGCGCCAACCTTGATGGAGAGTCAGGAGCTGTTTGGCTGAGTCAGAACCACTGCTTGAGCCTTGAAACACTCGTTTGAATTCCTCAGCAAAGGCAGAGTAGCTGGCACAGCAGGAACTATGGGCATCCCACACAGCAGTAGCCCAGGCCAGGGCTTTTTCCGACAGCAGGGTGATGATATATGCGATCTTAGACCGGTCGGTGGGAAACGACGAGGGTTGCAGCTCAAAGGAGAGAGAACATTGAGTGAGAAACCCTTTACAAGCACTTGGATCACCTGAGAACCGTTGGGGAGGTGGAAGACGAGGTTCAGCCAGGGGGTTAACTGCCATGGGTACGTGAACTTGAGGTACTGGGACGGGAACTGTTGCCGGGGTAAGTCGATCAGATATTTGCTTAATGGAAGTCAGCATCTCCGACAGAAGATGAGAATGTCTAGCCATTAAGGCATCTTGCTGAACCAGGGCGGCTTCGTGGCGTTGGACAGTCTCCTGGTGGTGGGACAGCGTGGCAAAAAGGTCCTGGGAACTGGCTGCCTCTGGGTTCATTTTTGGCTCTGTGTTTCTGTCAGGACCCGGTTTCGAACCTGGGTCTCCGGAGTGAGAAACAGTCACTTAACCAACTGAGCCACGAATAGACAGCAGAACCCAGAAGATGAGGCAGACACAGCAGTACTTAAGACGGTGTATTTAATAAAGAAAAAATCCTAAAATACAAAAAATGGCAAATCCAAAAGGTGGTAGGTAAAACACAAAAAGACCTCAAAAGAAACTTACCAAAAATAAACAAAAACAAAAAACAGAATACCACAAGAACGTCACCCGGAATCGACAAGAGCACACAGAACACTAGGGCAGGGTGCTAACATACAAACACAGAGCACAGAACTGAGGGAAACAAAGGGTTTAAATACAATCAGGGGAAACGAGACACAGGTGCAAATAATAATGGGGATCAAGGGAAAAACATAGGGACAAAAAGCACAATGGGGGCATCTACTGACCAAAACCCGGAACAACCCTGGCCAAATCCTGACAGTATGTTAATCCGTGTTCTCCATGTGAGATTATAATGACAGATTGCACAACACATTGAGGGTTAAAGTTAAAGGGACTTAATGGGGATTGAAGTTTGGTGTTGTGCTCAATACTGTACTTCACAGAAAAGGTTCTGCACCAAATCTAAATGAGTTTAAACAGCTTACTGTACTATTTCCACAACAAATTCTTAGCACGGCTTCTTCTGCTATTACAACTAATACATTATTATTTCTACAACAACCATTACTGCTAAAAATACTACTACAAGCACTGTACTTGTGCTATGGTGGTATTTATTTTCTTCTCAGGGTGTAGTTCTAGTTCATGCCCCTAGGTATTGACTGGGTGTCCCATACTATTATCACCGCTTTATCAGACATTCATTCCCAGTGCAAAACAACCTGGTTGTACACAACTGCTCTACTAAACAACAGTAGCAGCATAGCTACATTCTTTCAGGTCAATTTTTCACCACATCTTTTTAACCAGACCAGTGTAAGTCTAGTGAGGCCCCTCACATGGTCAGGAACTGACAGGCAGGTATGAACCATAAAGACTGAGATCAAAGTTAGCCGGGCTGAGATTATCGAAACCTTCATAGCACTCAGATTTTGTACCACACTGCATTGTAGACACTGGAAGAAAGATGCTTTCAGAAACTAGTCGTTCAATTAAATGAATAACTGTTGAGTGGAACAGAACAGATTTAGCGGGAGCACGTGGAGTCCAAATGTATTTACAAGCCATAATAGTTATAGATTTACAGTAGCTCTCTGGGGTGCCCTGACCCTGCCAAAATACAAGGTATGTTTGTGACTCAGCTGTCACAAAGGTTCACCAGGTGCAGGTTCAAAGTCATCTTTCATAAAGTTAAAACGTGCTGTGTTACCAATTGAACTGTGTGAGCAAGGATACTTTGACTTTAAAAAGCTATTTATTCAACCATTCATGTTAAACAGAAGATAATTAAACAATATGCAAAGAGAAGACAAACAGAACAGGATCATGGGAAGGTTTGTCCGATCCACCGGCAGGCAGCAGTCACCAGGGCTCACGTTCAAGTGTTGTCTACTCAAAGCTCTGGGTACATAAAGCACCCGTTGTTGGCATTGTATCAGAGTTTTAATGAAGATGGTTCAGCAAAATGTTTTTGCCATTGTGTGCCTGGAGCTGGGTATCCTGAATAATGATGTTTTTGAGGCATCTACCCACTCAGGCTGATGCCAGAGGGATGTGATACTGTAGAATACTCCCAGTCCTACTCGTTTCGGGTGACCTGGGTGAAGTTAAAAACGCTGCTGCGTGCCAAGCTTCTGAATTGGGTCTGCTAGGAGGAACAATTCCTGTTTTATACTGAAGTCCCTTCTGGTGTCTATTTTACCACAATGTAGCTGCTTTTGGCTGATGCAGTTCCCACGGTGTAGTGGGCAAGCAGGGGCTTTGTGTGTGCTTGCGTGCGTGCATCTGTGTGTGAATGCACGTGCGTGCATCTGTGTGTGAATGCACGTGCGTGCATCTGTGTGTGAATGCACGTGCGTGCATCTGTGTGTGAATGCACGTGCGTGCATCTGTGTGTGAATGCACGTGCGTGCATCTGTGTGTGAATGCACGTGCGTGCATCTGTGTGTGAATGCACGTACGTGCATCTGTGTGTGAATGCACGTATGTGCATCTGTGTGTGAATGCACGTGCTTGCATCTGTATGTGAATGCACGTGCGTGCATCTGTGTGTGAATGCACGTGCGTGCATCTGTGTGTGAATGCACGTACGTGCATATGTGTCTGCATGAGAGTACCTGTGTGTGTCTTTACCTGAATGTCGGCTTCTGTTAAATTCTCTTTAGCAAGAGAGGTGGTGGTACAAAACAGACTGGACCACTGAGAATAGGGAACAGAAGGGCTATGGTGGAAAAACAGATCTTTCAAGGCAACAGTGACAGAAAAGCGATCAAGGTAATTGTGAGGCTTTGTTCGAGGAGAAAGAACCTGAGTGTTTGTGGTGTGTTATTGTCAATCTGGTCTTGGGAAGGCACAGGGAGAACGGAGAAAATGCCAAGAGAGGAAGTTAGTGAATACCTTAACAGAAAGAGGGACATCCCACTGGGCACAGACATCAATTCTACTTCTATTCCACGTTGGTTCAATGTCATTTCACTGATTTAACCATTGTGTGCCCAGTGGGGTTGTATTGTTTTTTAGGACCGCTTTGCTAAAATCAGACAGCCATATGGTTCTCATAGAGAGCTATCTTGGTTTTTGTATTCAAGGAATTTAACATTACTCACTTCGGGCAAGTTTATGGACTCCAAAGCAACAACCCAAAACAAAATAACATGATCCTCCAAGTATGACCAATTTTCAATCTGATACTTGAGACTTTATACATTAACATAACATGCCTCTTAACATAGGCCTCTTTGTCAGCCTTGGAACGACTGATGGATAATTGGAGAGTTGTTGTTATCAGCGACATGAGGTTGGACAGGAATAGGATAAGTTCCAAAGGCCAGAAATAGGACAAGAATGAAATGAGAACCAGTTGTGTAATTTAAGTACAAACTCAGTTTTTGTCTGTTCAGCCATCCAGTCAGAGGGTAAGATATATTTTTTTGTATAGTGCAAGTAGCAGTCATAGTAATGGCAACCAAATCAATTATTTTGGAAAGTTGCCATCATCCTTCAACCTGACAATGCCCTAAGCTCGTCTATTTCTGTTTGGGAACAGCATTTGTGTAGACAGAATAACACATTTGTGGCCAAAATATTATAGGTTCTCTAAGTTCTAATGTCTTTACTAGTGTTGTAGTTGTGCAGCCCTTTCTGTGTTTTGATGACAGATGTACCGCACCAGGCAATGCAATGCTGAGACACCTGTGTGATACTTTAGCACCATCATGCTCCATGTTGCCCCAAGGACGTGTCCCATTTCCATGATTCCTATCAACAGTGGCCACTGGAGGGCAATCCCTGGCTTACAGGACCAGTGTTTGGAGCTGCAAGCCTGCCTGGGGCAGAGATTCAGCCTAACCAAGGCTGAAAAACAACACAAGGCCAGTACAAAGTCGAAAGCACTTTCCAAATCTGAGATGATGATACGCAAATAGGGAGGGCTTCGTCAAATGGATTGTAAACTCTAAACTCACTGACATTGATTGGCTTACATTCACATTGATAGTGGGTGATTTGATAAATATACGTAGGCCTAATATTTGTAGAACTACTTTAATTGTATGACTTAAATAATAAGACATAAACTGAGCTGGAGAAAATGCCCATATAATATGTCTCTCTCCTTGAGTTATCATTAGAGCTAAATTCAAACATCTGTAGATGGAGATTATGGTCCATTGGGTCACAAGTAGTAATCTCCATTGGTTCACCTTGCTGCTATTGACCTAGGTTCTCTAACATAGTACATTTGTTCTTTTCACATGTAATCATTCATATGGTGCACTTTCTTTCATTTTCCTTCTGTACAGACTGGCTCACCATCTCAACAGGCTGTTCAGTGCAGCCTTCAAGGTTATACTCAGGGCTTTACTGTGTGAAGGCCAGACATTTCATCTGATACACTGAAGTCAGGTTTAATAGGCCTTAAAGTTATTTTTGTAGAGTTACATACACTGCGTGTACAAAACACTAAGAACACCTTCCTAATATTGAGTTACACCCCGACCCCCCTTTTTCCCTCATAACAGCCGCAATTCGTCGGGGCAAGGAAAGTGTTCCACAGGGATGCTTGCTGGCCCATGTTGACTCCAATGCTTCCCACTGTTGTGTCAAGTTGACTGGATGTCCTTTGGGTGGTGGACGATTCTTGAAACACACAGGAAACCCAGAAGCATTTCAGTTCTTGACACAAACCGGTGAGCCTGGCACCTACTACCAGAGGTGTGGACTTGAGTCACATGACTTGGACTCGAGTCAGACTCAAGTCACAAATATGATGACTTGCAACTCGACTTTGACTTTAACACCAATGACTCGTGGCTTAACTTGGACTTGAGCCTTATGACTCAACCTGACTTGATACCCTCCCCAAGCCCAAATATAAAAAATTGTGCTATTAAAAAAAGTGTGCAGTGCATCAACTCTTAATTTAACGGATTACAGTTTGAATCGGACAGCAGCCAAACAAATTGTGTCAGCTGAGAAACAGTTGTGCGTGGCAGTGCAGAGGAACTTCAGCAGGTGAATTCAGATGGAGCCCTTGGAAAGATGATACCCAAAATGATTATTTTCGGATATAAGGATGACTTGCAACTTGCGAAACATGCGGGAAGAAAATTACAGATGGAGGTGCAACAATTTCCAACTTTGTTCGATATTTGAAGCTGCAGAAAGAACTGTAAGTTGTGACTAATACAGTATAGCCGACAGCTATATATTTTATTACTTTACTAGTGTATCATGTAGGCTAACGTAACGTTAAATCAATTAGCCTCCACACAGTCAGTCAGTGTGGTAACGTGATCATTGCAACCAAGATTGAGCTACAACTGACTAGGCAGTTGGTAGCCTAAATCCTGCCTGATGTTACTGCTGTTCCTAAAGACATTGGCATACTGTAACCACACAGACAGAGAGAGAGAGAGAGAGAGAGAGAGAGAGAGAGAGAGAGAGAGAGAGAGAGAGCGTTAAGGTTGGGCGATTGTGTACAAGCCTACATCACCTGATTGCGCACCATAGCCATCCTCGATAGTTGATCACTATTGGGGAGTGGGGGGTCTTTATCATGGCTACCCATGTATTTCCTTGGAAATATAACGTTCATTTGGAAAGTAATAAATATATAGTTATTTTAAAAAGCATTCATGATTTGCGTAAATGTAACATACTAACTATTACTCTTGTTAAAAATATGAAATGGTATTACATTTGGTGAAGAGCACATTATGACTCGAAATTCAAAGTTTAGGACTTGAGACTTGACTTGCTACTTGACGGTCTTGACTCGGACTTGCCTGTCTTGACTTGGGACTTGAGTGCTAAGACTTGAGACGTACTTGTGACTTGTAAAACAATGACTTGGTCCCACCTCTACTCCCATACCCCGTTCAAAGGCATTTAAATCTTTTGTCTTGCCTATTCACCCTCTGAATGGCACATACAGACAATCCATGTTGTCCTTCTTAACCTGTCTCCTCCCCCTTGAAATTGCCTACCCTGACCCTAAGCCTATCTACCATCCCGTACCTTTACCCCACTACTCTGGATTACTGACCTCTGCCTGCCCTGACACTGAGCCTGTCTGCTGACCTGTACCTTTGCCCCGCTACTCTGGATTACCGACCTCTGCCTGACCTGAATCTGAGCCTGCCTGCCGTCCTGTACCTTTTACTGCCCGTGTTTGAATTAATAAACTTTTGTTACTTTGACATTGTCTGCACCTGGGTCTTACCTTCAAACGTGTTAGTACGAACTGGCCATGACTGACCCAGCAGACCCGGGCCAGCTGCGCAACATCATCTCCTCCCAAGGAGCCAACACCAGGAGGCACGAGGGACTGCTTCGTGGTCTAATGGAGGGGTCCAAATGTTGGCTGAACGCCATGACCGGACATTGGACATTTTGCTGGAGCAATTCCGCGGGTTGTCTGGGATGCAGCCTACCACAGTGGTAACCCCACAGCTCCTCAGTAACCCAGCTGCTAGCATTGCTGTCTCATCGGTCACTCCACCTTCTCGGGAGCCCCACTAACCCCCCCTCCCCCGAACGCTTCAATGAAAATCCTAGCACCTGTCTGGCATTTCTAGCTCAGTGTGCCCTCGTTTTTTGAGCTTCAGCCCTCCTTCTTCACCTGGGCTAATGCTGTATGGGAACAACAGCCGGTCATATGCGTTAGTCTGGAAGGGTTTGTGGGAGAGGTGAAGAAGGTTTTTTATGCCCCATTCTCCGGGAGAGAAGCTGCCCGGAAGCTAACCTAGCTTCGGAAGGACTCCCGCAGTGTGGCAGACTATGTGGTGGATTTCCGCACGTTGGCAGTGGAGAGTGCTTAGAATATGTTCCTGCACGGCGTCCCGGAGGAGGATTTCGAATCCCTCATTGCTTTGACCATCCGAATTGATGGGCGACTACGGGAACGACGGAGGGAGAGTAAATTCGACTTTGCATGAACGTCCAGGGATTCCACCTTGCCTCTGTGTCATCTTGGAAGTCCCCAATGATCCCCTTGCCGAGAGAACCCAAGGCTTCCCGACCTTCCCAGAGAGTTGCCGAAGAAGGCTGAGTCATCACTTCCCGAGCCTATGCAACTAGGTTGAGCTGGGCTGTCGCCAGTGGAACGGCAATACAGTTTCGACACGAAGAGTTGTCTGTATTGCGGGAGTCTTGGTCATTTTGTATCCTCTTGACCTTTAAAAAGACAAGGCTCACTGGTAGAAGCGAGTACTCTAGTGGGCCATATGGAGAACTTTCCTGCTTCCCTTGCTCGCACCCCTTTTCATTCCATTCTGCTGTGGGGAAACCAGTCCAAATCTCTTTGGGTCCTCATTGTCTCTGGGGCCGATGAGAGCTTTTTGCACGCTACTCTGGCTTCTGAGCTGAATATTCCCACTCAGCCCCTTTCCAATCCCATTTCTGTTAGAGTGCCTTACAGGCGCTCTGTAGGCCGGGTCATTCATAATATCACTCCCATCAACCTACGGGTGTCAGGGAATCACAGAGAAACTATTCAATTCCTGCTCATTAGGTCTCCTCATATTCCTGTGGATTCTTCTGGCTTCAGCGACACAATCCCCTCCTCAACTGGTCTACTGGTGCCATCATGAGCTGGAGTTAGTTCTGCCACACCCATTGTCTGAAGTCAGCGCAACCTGCCCGGGACATCTTCCTGGGGGTTCGGAAGGTGCCCCAGACCATTCCACTATTCCTGTGGAGTACCAGGACCTTTGGGAGGTGTTCAACAAGGCCCACGCCACTTCACTTCCGCTGCACCAACCATATGACTACAGGATTGACCTTCTCCCTAGCACCACTCTGACCAAGGACGACTGTACTCACTGTCGGGACCAGAGATTAAGGCTATGGACACCTACATGGGGACTCCCTAGCTGTAGGATTTATACGTCCTTCGTCCTCTCCCGCCGGCGCAAGGTTCTTCTTTATGGAGAAGAAGGACAAGACCCTGCGCCCATGCATCGACCACCGGGGAATCAATGACATAACGGTGAAGAACCGCTATCTGCTACCACTCATCTCCTCGGCGTTCGAGCTGCTCCAGGGGGCCACCTTGTTTTACAAGCTGGATCTATGGAAGGCCTACCAACTGGTGCAGATATGGGAGGGGGATGAGTGGAAGACCACCTTCAACACGGCCAGCGGTCACTACGAGTATTTGGTCACGCCATTTGGCCTCACCAACACCCCTGCTGTGTTCCAGGCTCTGGTAAATGTCTCCGTGACATGTCTCCGTGACATGTTGAATCGGTTCATCTTCATCTACATTGGTGACATCTTTGTCTTCTCCCGCTCCCCTCAAGAACATGTGCTCCACATCTGACAGGTTCTTCAACACCTCCTGGAGAACCAGCTGTTTGTTAAGGCAGAAAAGTGGGAGTTCCATTGATCCACCATCCCCTTTCTGGGGTATATCATCTCCGCTGGGAGTGTCCAGATGGATCCCGGGAAGATGAGAGCGGTGGTGGACTGGCCTCAGCCTTCGTCCAGGGTGCAGCTGCAATGTTTCCTGGGGGTCGCCAACTTCTATCGCTGCTTCATCTGGGGTTACAGCACCCTGGCTTCCCCCCTTTCAGCACTCACCACTCCCACAATGTGGGAAATCGTGAGCTTCTCAGAGTGAAGATGGAGTTGGAGGAATGGAGGAACTGACTGGAAGGGGCGGAACACCTGTTCATTGTATGGACCGACCATAAAAATCTGGAGTATCTCCACACCGCCAAACGCCTCAACTCCAGGCAAGCTAGATGGGGCCCTGCTGTTCACATGGTTCAACTTCTCCCTCTTATATCAGCCAGGGTCCAAGAATTTCAAGCCGGATGCACTGTCTCGCCGTTATAGCCCCACGTCCATTACCCCAGAGCCCGAGACCATCCATCCCACCTTATGCCTGTCGACGGCACTCAGCTGGGGTATATGGAAACAGGTCCGAGAGGCACAGCGTTTCCAGCCGGACCCCGAGGGGTCCAGATGTTCCATAGTCCTGGATAGGGCCCACTCCTCCAGACTGCCAATGCCACCCGGGCTACCATCGGACCCTGGCTTTATTGCGACAATGCTTTTGTTGGCCCACCATGGTCTCTGACATCTCTGCATTCGTCGCCGGCTGCACGGTGTGTGCACAAAACAAGACTCCGCGACAAGCTCCGGCTGGTCTCCTCCAACCTCTGCCTGTCCCTCACCGTCCCTGGTCCCACATCTCCCTGGACTTTGTCACGGGACTTCCCCCATCTGATGCCATCCTCACTGTGATGGATCGGTTTTCCGGCCACTTCATTCCTCTCCCCAAACTTCCCTCTGCCAAGGAGACGGCTCAGCTCATGGTGCAGCACGTCTTCCGAATCCATGGACTACCGGTCGACATGGTCTCTGACCGGGGCCCTCAGTTCACGTCTCAGTTCTGGAAGGTGTTCTGCACCCTCATTGGGTCGTCGACCAGCCTGTCCTCCGGATTCCACCCCGAATCCAACAGCCAGTTGGAGCGAGCCAACCAGGATCTAGAGACCACTCTGCGCAGCCTGGCCTCCGCCAACCCCACCACCTGGAGCCAGCAGCTGATGTGGGTCAAATATGCCTGCAACACCCTTCCCTGCTCTGCCATGGGCCCATCTCCTTTTGAGTGTTCCCTGGGGTATCTGCCCCCACTCTCCCTGAGCAGGAAGAGGAGGTCGGCATACCTTCTGCCCAGATGTTTGTCCGCCTCTGTCATCTTACCTGGAGGAGAGCCCGGTTGGCCCTCCTCAAGACCTCCTCCAGGTATCGATGACAAGCGGATCGCCACCAGACCCCGGCTTCCCGGTATCGTCTCGGGCAGAAGGTTAAGCTGTCCACCTGGGATCTGTCCCTCTGGGTGGAATCCCGCAAACACTTCCCCCAGGTTTATCGGTCCGTTTCCCGTCTCCAAAATGATTAGCCCTGATTAGCCCATCTTTCGTTGCCCCAGACCCTTTGTATACATCCTACCTTTTACGTGTCCAGAGTTAAACCCATGTCTCACAGCCCTTTGTCTCCTGTTTGCCCCGCTTCTCTGGATTACCGACCTCTGCCTGATTTGACTCTGAGCCAGCCTGCAATCCTGTACCTTTGACTGGCCGTGTTTGAATTAATAAACCTTTGTTACTTCGACAATGTCTGCACCTTGGTCTTATCTTCAAACTTGTTAAATTTAGTGTATAAGAGGTCATACAAGAAGTTTTGTAGCAATTCACAGTTTCATTGATGTAAATAATATTTGTTGGTCCGTGGTGTGCACTTCACACATTTATTAAATTGATTATGCCAGTTACTAATAGGCATGCACAGCTTAAGAAAATTACTGTCAAAACTTTGAAATCCCAGTGGATTGATGAGGAATTGAAAAATAAATGACAAATAGGTCTGTACAACCGATTTACAAAAATACTGCAAATTGAGAAATCATGTGACAAAATTGAATAAAAAGAAGAAGAAACTACTCTATGAAACAAAGATAAATGACATAAAGAATGACAGTAAAAAGCTTTGGAGCACCTAATATGAAATTTCTGGAAAAAGGCAAACTCCGCTCCCTTCATTGAATCAGATGGCTCATTCATCACAAAACCCACTGATATTGCCACCTACTTCAATTATTTTTTCATTGGCATGACGTACACAGAGAGCTAAAATTAATAATATGCATGTCAATCTCTCCTGGCTCATGTTGAGTGCACCAAGCTGTCTGTTTGAACTACTGGCACATAGCTCGGACACACATGCATACCTCACAAGATATGCCACCAGAGGTCTCTTCACAGTCCCCAAGTCCAGAACACACTATGGGAGGCGCACAGTACTACATAGAGCCATGACAACATGGAACTCTATTCCACATCAAGTAACTCATGCAAGCAGTAAAATAAGATTTTAAAAACAGAGAAAAATACACCTTGTGGAACAGCGGGGACTGTGATGCGACACAAACATGGACACAGAGACACATGCATACAAACACACGATAACATATGCACTGCACACACACATACACATGGATTTTGTGTTGTAGATATTTGGTAGTAGAGTAGGGGCCTGAGGAAACACACTTTAATATGTTGTGAAATCTGTTGTAAATGTATTGTAATGTTTCTAAAAATGTACGACTGGCTTAATTTTGCTGGACCCCAGGAAGAGTAATGGGGATCCATAATAAATACAAATACAACTAAGGGATCAAAGCTTTCATCTGGATTTACCTGGTTAGTCTATGTCATGGAAAGAGCAGGTGTCCTTAATGTTTTGTTAACTTAGCCCTCTGGGACAGTGACCCTATTGCCTACTAACCTCAAGACACACACCAAGAATGGGTGCTCGGGGGAACATGCGTCATCCCTGCCTCGCGTGCATCATTCTGTTTTGATTACTGAGCAGATTAGAGTAAATTCATTCTCAGTGATGACAATCTTCGCAATTGCAAACAGAAAGACGTAACATCTTATTTTTCTCCCTTTCCCCTTTACCCCAGTCTTTGTGCCTGATTTAGGCAGTGGTGTGTATTGGACGCAAATCCAATCACTCTGTTCTGAGGAAAATAAAGGATTTGTTGGGATTAGGACTATACCACCAGAAGAATGGCTCTGAAAAACTGATGTGCCCCCATCAGATGCATGATCAGGCCTTAATCTCAACATCACTGGGGCTCAAGGGGCTGTGGGGTAGGCATTTTTTCTCCTCTCTCCATGTAATCATGTGTCACTCTTTGGGTCAGAGGGAGGACTAAAGTGCTCAGTTCAGCAATGTATCCATTGTTGCTGATGTAATCTCAGAGCATTGGAGTATTTTAAGAATGTAGAACTCTTCACAGAATAATATTACAAAAGCTGACAGATTGCGGAAGAGTCTTCAAAACTTACACGCATGTCTGTCTGCCAGACATGGTCACGCATGTCTTGAGTGCATGAAGATAACAATTGTTTCAGTGAGTGTGTGTACGTATACGTGTACATGTGTGCTTCTGCATGTGCACGTATGTATTGGCATACCTTATACAGTTTATTTTTTCTCAGCTGAAGTCTGTCTTAAATGACTTGATAACCCTGACACACTGTTGGCAATTCTGATATAATCTTTTTCAGGGTTTTACATCAACAATTGTGGTAAACCATCGAAGCACATGGAGAACAACTTTAACAGTTTTATTCATGCACAGTAAAATACACTGTCATCTGTGATTGAATTGCCATCTACAGTATGTAGAGTGCATTCGGAAAGTATTCAGGTGTCATGCATAGGTTTAATAGGTGGCAGGGAAGTCAGGCGCAGGAGAGTCAAAATAGAGTGTAAAATGGAGTCTTTTAATAAAGTTCACTGAGTATGCTCCATAACACTAAATGTACATAAAACAAACAAACATGGGTACGAGGACCAGACGCACACCTATACATCACACTACACTGACAAATAAAACAATCTCTGACAAAGACATGAGGGGAAACAGAGGGTTAAATACACAACAGGTAATGAATGGGATTGAAAACAGGTGGCTAGAAGACCGGTGACGTCGAATGCCGAGAACCGCCCGAACAAGGAGAGGCAACGACTTCGGCAGAAGTCGTGACATCAGGCCACTTGACTTTTCCACATTTTGTTACACACAATACCCCATAATGACAAAGCAAAAACAAGTTTTTAGAAATGCAAATGTAAAAAAAAAAGTTTAATTTACATAAGTATTCAGACCCTTTACTCAGTACTTTGTTGAAGCACATTTGGAAGCGATTACAGCCTTGAGTCTTCTTGGGTAAGACACGACAAGCTTGGCACGCCTGTATTTGGGGAGTTTCTCCCATTATTCTCCGCAGATCCTCTCAAGCTCTGTCAAGTTGATGCGGAGCGTCGTTGCACAACTATTTTCAGGTCTCTCCAGAGATGTTTGATCGGGCTCTGGCTGGGCCACTCAAGGACATTCAGAGACTTTTCATGAAGCCACTCCTGCATTGTCTTGGTTGTGTGCTTTGTGTCATTGTCCTGTTGGAAGGTGAACCTTCGCCCCAGTCTGAGGTCCTGAGCGCTCTGGAGCAGGTTTTCATCAAGGATCTCTCTGTACTTTTCTCCCTTCATCTTTCCCCTGATCCTGACTCATCTTCCAGTCCATGCCGCAGAAAAACATCCCCACAGCATGATGCTTCCACCACCATACTTCACCGTAAGAATGGTGCCAGGTTTCCTCCAGACGTGATCCTTGGCATTCAGGCCAAAGAGTTCAATCTTGGTTTCAACAGACTAGAAAAGAGAATCTTGTTTCGTATGGTCTTTTATGTGCCTATTGGAAAACTCCAAGTGGGCTGTCATGTGCCTTTTACTGAGGAGTGGCTTCCATCTGGCCACTCTACCACAAAGGCCTGATTGGTGGAGTGTTGCAGAGATGGTTGTCCTTCTGGAAGGTTCTCGCGTCTCCACAGAGGAACTCTGGAACTCTGTCAGAGTGACCATTGGGTTCTTGGTTACCTCCCTGACCAAGGCCCTTCTCCCCCAGTTATTCAGTTTGGCTGGGTGTCCAGCTCTAGTAAGAGTTTGGTGGTTCCAAACTTCTTCCATTTAAGAATGAGGAAGGCTACTGTGTTCTTGGGGACCTTCAGTGCTGCAGAAATGTTTTTGTACTCTGTGCCATGAGACAATCCTGTCTTGGTGCTCTACGGACAATTCCTTTGACCTCATGGCTTGGTTTTTGCTCTGACATGCACTATCAATTGTAGGACCTTTTGAAGACAGGTGTGTGCCTTTCCAAATAATGTCCAATCAAGTTGTAGAAACATCTCAAGGATGATTAATGGAAACAGGATGCACCTGAGCTCAATTTCAATTCTCATCGAAAAGGTTCTGAATATTCATGCAAATAAGGTATTTCTGTTTTTTTTGTTGTTAATAGATTTATTTTCGCTTTGTCATTATGGGGTATTGTCTGTAGATTCATGAGTAAAAAAATATATTTGATCAATTTTAGAATAAAGCTGTAATATAATAAAATGTGGAAAAGGGGAAGGGGACTGAATCCTTTCCGAATGCACTGTATGTGCACTACAACCATGATGTCTTTATTATAAACATGACTAAAAGGGGACTTGATGAAGTTTGGGGCATTGCTGAATAATGTGTTTGAAATGGTGTATTTTTTCCCCGTATGGACGGTAAAGCACAAAGTGTTTCTGAAATTTGTAAGCATGCTTGTGTCAAAACAGTGTGGCTATACAGATGTTGAATCTGAGCCAGTTTGCTACTGCTACAAAATAATCCTGCAGCAAGCAACAGCAAAATGTGAACTATTATGTTGATTATAAGGAATTAACATTTTTGTAGGGGTTGATACATGTTTTGTAAGGGAAAATGAACTCTGATATTTCAAAGTGGAAATTTGAAACTTCAAAAGCCTTTTTAAACCTCAAATACACTACAAGTTCTACATTCCCTGTTCTCCTGCAACAAGGTGATCAAATTAAGATCCTACACCTGTACATTGTGTCAATACTTACATACATCTTGGCAGTGGTGTAAAGTACTTAAGTAAAAATAATTTAAAGTACTATTTAAGTAGTTTTTTTGGGTATCTGTACTGTACTATTATATTTTTGCCAACTTTTACTTCACTACATTCCTAAAGAAAATGATATACTTTTTACTCCATACATTTTCCCTGACAACCAAAAGTACTTGTTACATTTTGCCAGGAAAATGGTCCCATTCACATACTTATCAAGAGAACATCCCTGGTCATCCCTACAGCCTCTGATCTGGCGGACTCACTAAACACAAATGCTTCATTTGTAAATTATGTCTGAGTGTTGGAGTGTGCCCCTGGCTATCTGTCAATAAAAATATTTGTGCCGTTGTGCTGCTTTGCTTAGTATAAGGAATTTGAAATGGTTTATACTTTTACTCTTACTTTTGATACTTACGTACATTTGAGCAATTCCATTTACTGTTGATACTTAAGTATATTTAAAACCAAATACTTTTAGACTTTTGCTCAAGTAGTATTTTACTGGATGACTTTCCCTTTTACTTGAGTCATTTTCTATTAAGGTATCTTTACTTTTACTCAAGTATGACAATTGAGTACTTTTTCCACTACTGCATCTTGGACATGATGTAATCCTGGTATAGTTCAGCATCATTCATGTGAGAATAGCAAGTGGATTCATTTGGTGCTCATTTAGGATATTGGAATTATTGCATACTGCCCCATTTCCTTCACAGTGCTGCGTCTGTGATGACTATATTTAGTGTTCTATGCTTGGCAATCAAAGGCAAAGACAACGACTACAGGCGCTGGGAATAGCGGCTTGGTAAATGTACAATATTTGATAAAACATCTTAACGGTCTTACATATGATCCAACATCTTATATTTTGATCCTTGATTCATGATTCCTTTATGCAACCGAACCCTGTAATGCCTTATATGGGACTCGTAGAGGGTAAACAGGTCTCAGTTAGGCCCTTTGCTCTGATCATGCATAGACTCTGCTGAGGCAGAAGGCATGAGACTGGGGCAGACCCTGGCAGAGCCTGCTGTCCTTAACCATGATTACATGATCAGGAACCCAGCCACTCTGTTGCCTACCTGGATAGCATGTTAAACTGACTGCTCCTCTACTTTACATTGCATAAGTGTGTGTTCATTTTTGTGGGCAAGCGTGCATTTTTTAAAAATGTAACCTCTATTTAACTAGGCAAGTCAGTAAAGAATAAATTCTTATTTTCAATGACAGCCTAGGAACAGTGGTTAACTGCATTTTTCAGGGGCAGAAGAACAGATGTTTTCCTTGTCAGCTTAGGGATTTGTTCTTGCAACCTTTCTGTTCCTAGTCCAATGCTCTAGGCTACTAGGCTACCTGCCGCCCCGTGTGTGTATGCATGTGTCTGTAGTTATTCTGATAAACATTGTGTCTCTAACTTTAAATTGCCTATTGATCAGTCATTGAGAATTAATTTATTAATAAAATAATAGGATCAAGAATCACTGGGCCAGTTAGAACCAATCGAATTGGGTCATATCCTTTCAGAGATGTATCTGATTTGTTTGTGATCTTCTTTTACCTCGAAGACGTTATTGGCCTGACCCAACCTCATAAAAAGAAAGCAGTCTGTCTGAAGCATGAGCTTATCTCTGTTTACAGCTGTTACTTTGGCCGCATGACGAGCCATATAATCATCGCTCACCTTGGTCGACACTGTTGATGCGTTATTCTGAGCAGAGTGAAAACCACCTCATGAGCTTTTTCCACGTCATGACCCAGTCCCGTATTCACCTGGCTATCTATGGTGCTTATCTGGTGTTACATAAAATAACAACCTACAGGGCCCTCCATAATTACTGGCTACCTATGGTGCTTATCTGGTGTTACATAAAAGAATAAACTACAGTTCCCTCCGTAATTATTGGGACAGTGAAGCATTTTTTCTGCTTTTGGCTCTATACTCCAAAAGTTTGGATTTGAAATCAAACAATGACTATGAGGTTGAAGTGCAGACTGTCAGCTTTAATTTGAGGTTAGTTTCAAAATATCATACACCCAAGACATGCAAACCTCTCACCATTACAATAACAGGGGAGGTTAACCTTTTGGCTGGGTATGATATTTGTGTGCTTGTAACGTTCTCACTCATCATTATTCACAAATCATTCAGGATTATCCACAATCATTGCAGCATCCACATTAATTTAGACGTGTTTAGAAACATATTCCATTCTTATTTATAGAAAATGTACTCTAAAAGGACACAATACATTATTTACCATTCATTTCACTTGGGCACAAACTAATCTTAAACACAACTAAAGCAAAGTCACAAGCTTGATGTAGTCTTTGCGTGATATGAATATGGGACCAAATATTTCACGTTTTACTACTTTAATACACATATAAGGGAATTTGTCCCAATACTTTTACTGCCCTAAAATGTGGGTACTATGTTCAAAAAGTGCTGTAATTTGTAAATGGTTCACCCGATGTGGATTCAAATATCCTCAAATTAAAGCTGACCGTCTACACTTTAACCTCATATTCATTGTTTGATTTCAAATCCGAACTTTTGGAGTATAGAGCCAAAAGAAAAAGTAATGCTTCACTGTCCCAATAATTATGGAGGGCACTGTACATGTAATCTACTGTATCTGTGTCTGACTGATACCAGAACAAACAATACCAAGATTAAAGGATTTGTGTGGCCATCATTCTCCCCTCCTCCCTCCCTCTCTCTTGTTTCTTATCTTAATATTTACAATAAATAGAAGAAAACATAGGCAGATCTTTGTGTCATAATGAAATGTACACACAGCTGCTGCTTACTGTTTCCACTACCAAGTGTTACCTGCAGGGGCAAGAGTAGCCCCTTTATCAAAAACGTGGGTGTGTGCGTGGGTGTGGGTGTGTGAGCACTTTAGGTACTCTACTGAATGTGTGTATCTGTCTAAAGGCTGGTAGCAGGATAGGCAGACATATCACATGTCACATACATGTCAGGGACAGTGTCCTGGAGGAAGAAGCATGATTTTTGTTGAGTCAGTGACAGCACAATATATCCATTGGAAAGACAAACAGAGAGGTGTCCTGGTGAGGACTAGAAGCCTGTTTATATTCCTGAGCAGCACAAACAACAGACATCATTACCTGGCCGTTTCCTCTCTCTGTGTGTTTGTGTCACACTGCTATGGGAGTGCCACCTATTCAGCATGACGTCGACAGAAGACATTCCCCCGACGCAGTGAGGTTTACTGCCTATTCAGTAAGTGTGTCATTTAGTGTGTAGATAGGCTTATGTGTTTCCCATGACACGTTAGTACGTAACTGTGGCCTTGGGCATGACTTAAGGGGTCTTTGGCCAAGTTTCTTGATTACCTTTAACCCTCCTTTCACCACACCTTCAGTGTCTAACATTGAGACATAACTTCTGTAGTCTTGAGTGAGCTTATCGGGTGCAGTAAGGTTACATTATTGTTTTGTCTTTCCTTATGAACTTCTCCAGGGAGATGTACATACAGTTGAAGTCGGATGTTTACATACACCTTAGCCACGTACACGTAAACTCCGTTT
Organism: Oncorhynchus masou masou; assembly: GCF_036934945.1. Classification (NCBI taxonomy): domain Eukaryota; kingdom Metazoa; phylum Chordata; class Actinopteri; order Salmoniformes; family Salmonidae; genus Oncorhynchus; species Oncorhynchus masou. Next base: position 25,395,450 of record NC_088214.1, on the reverse strand, counting down.
TTCACAATTCCTGACATTTAATCCTAGTAAGAATTCCCCGTCTTTGGTCAGTTAGGATCACCACTTTATTTTAAGAATGTGAAATGTCAGAATAATAGGAGAGAGAATGATTTATTTCAGCGCTTATTTCTTTCATCACATTCCCAGTGGGTCAGAAGTTTACATACACTCAATTCGTATTTGGTAGCATTGCCGTTAAATTGTTTAACTTGGGTCAAACGTTCCGGGTAGCCTTTCACAAGCTTCCCACAATAAGTTGGGTAAATTTTGGCCCATTCCTCCTGACAGAGCTGGTGTAACTGAGTCAGGTTTGTAGGCCTCCTTGCTCGCACACGCTTTTTCAGTTCTGCCCACAAATTCTCTATAGGATTGAGGTCAGGGCTTTGTGATGGCCACTCCAACACCTTGACTTTGTTGTCCTTAAGCCATTTTGCCACAACTTTGGAAGTATGCTTGCGGTCATTGTCCATTTAGAAGACCCATTTGCGATCAAGCTTCAACTTCCTGACTGATGTCTTGAGATGTTGCTTCAATATATCCACATAATTTTCCGGCCTCATGATGCCATCTATTTTGTGAGGTGCACCAGTCCCGCCTGCAGCAAAGCACCCCCACAACATGATGCTGCCACCCCCGTGCTTCACGGTTGGGATGGTGTTCATCGGCTTGCAAGCATCACCGTTTTTCCTCCAAACATAACGATGGTCCTTATGGCCAAACATTTCTATTTTTCTTTCATCAGACCAGAGGACATTTCTCAAAAAGTATGATATTTGTCCACATGTGCAGTTGCAAACTGTAGTCTGGCTTTTTTATGGTGGTTTTGGAGCAGTGGCTTCTTCCTTGCTGAGCGGCCTTTCAGGTTATGTCGAAATCGGACTCGTTTTACTGTGGATATAGATACTTTTGTACCTGTTTCCTCCAGCATCTTCACAAGGTCCTTTGCTGGGGCTGGGATTGATTGGCACTTTCGCACCAAAGTATGTTTATGTCTAGGAGACAGAACGCCTCTCCTTCCTGACCGGTATGACGGCTGCGTGGTCCCATGGTGTATATACTTGCGTACTATTGTTTGTACAGATGAACGCGGTATCTTCAGGTGTTTGGAAATTGCTCCAAAGGATGAACCAGACTTGTGGAGGTCTAAAAAAAAAGGTCTGGGGTCTTGGCTGATTTCTTTTGATTTTGCCATGATGTCGATCAAAGAGGCACTGAGTTTGAAGGTAGATCTTGAAATACATCCACAGGTACACCTCCAATTGACTCAAATGATGTAAATTAGCCTATCAGAAGCTTCTAAAACCATTATGGAATTTTCTGGAATTTTCCAAGCTGTTTAAAGGCACTGTGATAGGAATTGTGATACAGTGAATTATAAGTGAAATAATCTGTCTGAAACAAATGTTGGAAAAATTAATTGTGTCATGCACAAAATAGTTGTCTTAACTGACTTGCCAAAACTATAGTTAGTAACAAGAAATTTGTGCAGTGGCTGAAAAACGAGTTATATATGTGGCTCCTCTGAGTTCAGTTGTTGTTTGTTGTTTGTTTAACCTCATAGATAGATCAGGCCCTAAATTGTACTCCCTGTAGGCCTGGGTGTTAATGCTCACCAACTGTCACGATCGTCGTAACAACATTCGGAGCAAGGCGCAGCGTGATATGGGTTCCACATCCTTTTATTCGTGAAATGCAAAAAAACAATAAAGAGCAAACGACACGTGAAGCTATGGAGTGCTCACAGGAAACAACACATAAACAAGATCCCACAAAAAAACAGAGAGGAAATGGCTGCCTAAATATGATCCCCAATCAGAGACAACGCTAAACAGCTGCCTCTGATTGGGAACCATACCAGGCCAACATAGAAATAAAACAACCTAGATTACCCACCCTAGTCACACCCCAACCTAACCAAAATAGAGAATAAAAGGGCTCTCTATGGTCAGGGTGTGACACCGAACACTATTTGCAGTATCAGCAGGATTCAACATTTAACACTCACCTAGGCCAAAACCCCAAAATAGTCCCTACTTAGACTGTGCCCTCGGTTTCCCCCTCTGCTCTGGATTCTGTCCTACATATTCGTTCCCTTTCCTTGTCATTTTTTGTGCAATGCAGGATTTTTATTCTGCCAATGTTTCCACTTAAATGCATATATCTGCAAGTATAATTTATATTTTACTTTTGTCACCCGCAAATCAATCTCCTTATTCTTCATTTTTGTCCAGCTGTAAATCTGTGAGAAGAAGAATGCTGACTCAGTGTTTTACGGACATTTTGTGTTGCATTGTTTGTGACCAGCTTTTAGAATCTGACTGTGATTGTAAACCGATTGACCCTTTTAATGTGGTGCAATGAGATATACTCTGCTCTGATTACAGGATACTGTAACAGTTAATTATGTGTATGTCTATCTATAAAACCTAATGAGCGTCCTTGTAGCAGCTGACTGTGCATGCTATTCATTGACTGCCAAAGCTGACTGCCAAAAAATGGAGACTTGGGAGGAGAACTGTCCCTTTAAGGAATCGGGAACAACTTGTACAAATCTACTGTGCGTGTTACTAGCAGATTGAGGCTGATTGTCATTCATTTTGCCCTGGAGGCAGCACTGATCAATTTCCACTAGATAGGCCAGCTGCAGTGGCAACCTGTCATTCAGGGCAGGTGGGGCAGATCCCCACCTGTTTTGAGCACCACACGTTTAGGCTTGCCTGTTTTGCATTTTGGCATCAATATGTGTCACATATCAGTTTGCAAACATTGTAAAAAATATATATAATTGACTTAATAAAGCCGCATACGAACATGGTCTCTTTTATTTTCTTGAGTAAGGCAGCTCCAAGATGCAGGTGTTTCAGCCTAGCTTAGTGCTTTCTGTGGTGGTGGGACTATCCAGCAGAAAATACAGAGCATTGTGCCTGATTGGCTCAGTTTTCTGTCATGATTGGCTCAGTTTTCTGTCACTCGTGGGACAGTACGTCATCTCCAATTCTAAGGTTAGAGCTCAAAAATGTTTGCCCTTTGGGTTCAGCCATAGAGTTATATTAGAAGTGCCCATCCAAGAAGGCTCAAGGTCACTGGCCACAGATAGATTGACATCAAATCACGCTTAATCTACAGAGGCTTTGATTGGACTGATCATGTCAACATCATACATTCAAAGTTTTAGCTAGCAGTCATCATCAGTTGTCATCAAGTTGACAATCTACTGGCAAATACTTCTTAATCCTTGTCATATGAAGAGAAATAATGAAGAGATTATAGATAAAAATGTATCGGTGGTTATCGACCATTGGAAATTGCAAATTCAACAATGAGTTGTGTTGAAGGAATCAGTGGCTAACTGCAAACATTGCAAAGAGACCACTAATGTTAGCCTACTATTCAATGGAGTAGCTGTTTTTTCCCCTGAGTTCCCACCATAAATCCAGAGAATGCCAGACTTTGATGACAAAGTTTGATGACAAAATTTGCCCAAAAAGAACCGCTGCTACAACTTCACAAGGTGAGTCCAAAAATGTCTTATATGCTGCTGCATAAATTATGTAATATGCCAGGGAGAAATGTATACTGTAGCGGAGAAAGTAAAACTAAGTTTATGTTGTGCAGTAAGCTGTTTGTAGCCCATGTGCCATCCCAAATAGTACTGTCTTCACTGTGAGGTATGTGCTGTGTTCACTGTTAGGTAAGTGCTTTGCTCACTTGTATCAAAGTCATAATGAAATGACAAATGCTCTCCTTTAGCCCAGGCTTTGTTGTAAGAACAACAGACCTGTGTGATCACCCTCTCCATAGCCGATGTGAGTAAGACCTTTAAACAATTTAACATTCACAAGGCCGCAGGGCCAGACCGATTACCAGAACGCGTACTCAGAGCATACGCTGACCAGCCGGCATGTGTATTCACTGACATTTTCAATCTCTCCCTGACCCAGTCTGTAATACCTACATGTTTCAAGCAGAACACCATGTGCCCAAGAATGCCAAGGTAATCTGTCTAAATAACTATCGCCTCATAGTAGTCCCATCTGTAGCTATGAAATGCTTTGAAAGTCTGGTCATGGCTCACATCAACACCATCATCCCAGACACCCTGGACTGACTCCAATTCATATACCGCCACTACAGATCCACAGATGACACAATCACTATTGCACTCCACACTGCCCTTTCCCATCTGGACACCTAGTTATATGTACATATCTATCTCAATGACCTTGTGCCCCTGCATATCGACTCGGTACTGGTAACCCGTGTATATAGCCAAGTATTATTACTTTTATTAATACATGTTTACTTTTCTATTATTTCTCTATTGTATTGTTCTCTGTATTGTTGGGAAGCACACGTAAGTAAGCGTTTCACTGCTACTCCACACCTGTTGTTTACGAAGCATGTAAACGGCATACAAGTCTTTTTGGTATGTGAGCATGGATTTACTTTGACTACTTTCTTCAGTAAGGTTGTGAAGACTCTGTTGAAGGTCTATATAAACGGCATGCAAATGTAGTTTATATACAACTATTTTGCTGAGCATGACCTATAACTGTAAGGCTGCGTCAGAGTTCAGCTGGTTCACGATACATGGCACATAGCTATGCTTCTAAGCCATAAATACCCAGTTGCATTGGTGAGATTAGTGCACTGATATAGAGCACATTTTTTATTTAACAGAGTCTGGCTGTATGGAAAGAGTTTTCTTGTGAGAAATAGCTCAGTCATGAACTATTCTACCGCTAGGCTGGCTCCATTCACAAAGTCTTCCCCTCTCCCGGTTGAAGTCAGTCTTCTGGTGTTTTTAACTACAGGGGTCCTTTTTTTCAGTCACATAATGAAAAAAAGCACCCCCTTTTCTTTCTAATGGTATGTCCCATAATAGCGGGATTTTCCATGGACTAGGATAGGCGCTAGACCAGAGATGGTGCAAAGCCATTCATTGGAGAGAGAGGTGGATAGATTTTCTATGTCGATGTTTACAGTATGAGGTGTTGGGTTTCAGATTTAGAGTTTCTTTGACAGAAGTTACCCATTGGTCACAAACTGGTTGAATCAACTTTGTTTCTACATCATTTCAACAAATAAAATCAACGTGTTGACGTTAAATCAATATGGAAAACTGATTAGATTTGTAAAAACATAAATCAACATAAAGGGATTTCAGTCATCTTTGTCTTTTTTTAGGTGAAAGGTTTTCACCTACATTTTCACCTAAATCCAATGACATGGTTGGAATTCTTGTTGATTTCACATTGAATACACATTAGTTGACAACTCAATCAAATGTAAATCAAAATTAGACATTGAAATGACATCTGTGCCCAGTGGGTAGTTCCCTGCAGGTTGGAATATATTTTCATGAACTTGCCCTGAAGGCAGTGTGGTCACGAGCTGGCACAACCAGAAAGTCATAAAATCAGATTTTAAACTAAACCTAACCTTAACCACACCGCTAACCCTAATCTAATGGCATTTTTGTTTTCATGAAATTTTACGATATAGCCAATTTTCACTTTACAGCTGGTCAATGGCGATTTTAGCATGCAAAAAAATTAAATGTGGGATGCATGCCAGCAAAGTCACTACACAACACAACACTAAACAATACATTAATTGCCCTATAACGGTGACAAACGGTGGCCACAAACTGTTAAGGCCTACATAATGTTGTCCCAACATCAGAGTCCCAATACAATTCAGCTGGCAGTGAAAAAGTTCATTCAGCCTCATTTACTGCCTTTAAAAAAACATAGCTGATATGGCTGACTTGCTTAAACAAATGTGGTTTCTACTGACAATTGAGATGTACAAATCATGGCATAAGGGGACGACAAGCGGATAAGAGGCAATCCGTAATTTCGATTAAGTCATTAATGAGTAAGCGACGACGGACATAGTCAATATAACTATTTGTTCAGCACTTTTGAAATGTACAGCGACAGAATTCAGAACATGGGCCGTTCTTACAGTATACTCCCTGTACAACAAGTCAGAACCGTAGGATAAATAAAGGGGGCATATAAACAGACAATGAAAGCTCTTACAATATTCGATGATTACATTTCTCTAAAACAGGTTATAGGATATTTGGGACAATAAAATATAATACCTCACAGTGAATGTGGTCAAAACAGATTTTATTCCAATTGGAACTTGTACAGTAGGGAGGGTGACAGTCTCATGTGAAACAGGGTTCAACATTTCTGCTGGGCTATTACTGTAGGTCAGGACAGGAGAGAACCCAGTCGGCATGCTGTGGAACTTCAGGCATGAGGCTAGCTAGCGTGCTCTGATTTACAATACTTTCCAGTTACACATTTGGCCAGTGTTTAGTGGTTGTCTATCTTGGACCAAGGTGGTTTGTTTGGCTCCACTCTTAGAAAAAAAGTTGCTATTTAGAACCTCAACAGGATCTTTGACTTTCCACAGAGGGTTCTACATGGAACCCAAAAGGGTTCTTACTTGGAACAAAAATGGTTCTCTTATGGGGACAGCCAAACAATCCTTTTGGAACCCTTTTTTTCTAAGAGTGTAGCTTCCATTTGTCATTAACCCACAGTATGTTCTGATAGCGGCTTAATGATGTGCATAGTCAGCATGTTTGTGTCGTCCCCACTGATATCCATTCTAATCAGAGAAGATAGTATGTGTCCTAGACTCTCAGAAAGTAATTTGCTATCTAGAACCAAAAACTGTTCTTCAGCTGTCACCATAGGAGAACGCTTTGAATAACCTTTTTAGGTTCTAGGTAAAACCCCTTTGGTTCCAGGTAGAACCCTTTTGGGTTCCATGTAGCCCAAAACGGTGCTACCTGGGACCAAAAAGGGTTCTCCTACTTTGAATACTGCCAAAGAACCCTCAACGAACCCTTTTATCTAAAGAGGGTATGTAAGTCCAATGATTTTGAAAGTCACTGTCACTATTCAAGGCGTAATAAATGGAAGTGTTGCACTAACCACACTGCTAACCACACTGTTAACCACACTGCAAACCACACTGCACCCTCTGAGCCAAACAGGGACAAAGAAACTGTATCTCTCAGTAGTCTACAAACTGAAGCCTAGTGAAAATTGTGTCACTGTGTCATACATAATGGTTTGGCCAATCCTGGTGCAGGTGAGTGAGCGTGGCCTATTAGCATCAGTCCAATCACACCAGAATGCTCAACCAATCAGGCGGCTTCTAGCGTGCAGAGTGCCGCCTCTGTCTCTCTTTGTGAGAATGTGTGTCTGCTGTATGAGTGTTCTGTCTTGTATATTTACACCTACAGTATTGTGTTGGTAGATGTGATTCCATGAACATGTGTACACATGTGCATGCTTGTATATATAGTACCTACGTGTGAATGCATGTTCATGACTGCATGATGTGTGTGTATGAGTGTGTATCGGACCAGGACAGCATGGACTCAAAAGCAGTAGCGATTTTAGCATGTACATTTTGGTGTGGGGAGGGGGAATGCATGCCAGCAAATCCACTACACAACACAACACAACACTAAACAATACATTAATTGCCCTATAATGGTGACAAACGGTGCCCAGAAACTGTTAGGGCCTACATGAAGCTGTCCCAACAGCAGAGTCCCAACACCTTACCACTGCTACACCTGGCTATCAGCAGAGCCTTGTCTGGCAGCGAAACGGTTCATTCAGCCTCATTTACTGCCTTTAAAAAAACATAGCTGATATGGCTGACTTGCTTAAACAAATGTAGTTTCTACTGACAATTGAGATGTACAAACTATGGCATAAGGGGACGACCAGCGGATAAGAGACAATTCGTAATTTTGATATAGTCAGGATAACTATTTGTTTAGCACTTTTTAAATGTTCTTTGTCTACCCTTACTACTTGGCCGTGGCGTAGTGTCAACATGAGCGACAGAACACTGAGCCAATCATGGCACAACCACAGAAAGTTAACCCACTCATTGAAAATAAGAATTTGTTCTTAACTGACTTGCCTAGTAAAATAAAGGTAAAATAAAAATAAATAAAAACTGAGCTAGGCTGAAACACCTGCATTTTGGAGCTGCATTACTCAAGAAAACAAAAAAGAGCATGTTCGTATGCAGCTTTATTAACTCAATGATATATGTATATTTTTTTAATTGTTTGCAAACTGATATGTGACTCGTATTAATGCCAAAATAACATGGGAAACAGGCCAGCTCTGCCCCACCTGCCCTGACTACATTTTCCATTAGGGCAAATCAAGTCTGACATTTTAAAGTGGAAATTAAAAACTGCACAGGAAAATTATCTGCGACAAGAGAGTGATCAAATTAAGATAGCAGATCTGTATGAAATATGTGCCCAGTCATACATGCGGCAAATCCCTCTCTTCAAACGCCCCTTAAATGTACGCTGCTTTCTCTTAATAGGATTATATGGATTCCTTGCCAAGACAGAAACATTCCTTGCCTAGTCTGCACTTGGTCTATTTCTGCCACATGGTTCTCTGCAGAATCATGTTAATTCCATCTATTCTCTCTTCTCTATGTCTTTTTCAATGTCTATATCACACCATCTATGTCTAACCTGGTTTACAGCTTACGTGCAGTATGTCATCAGATGTTTATTATCTTGACTTCTGACTCACTATGCATTTGAGTGGAAACGGTGAAGCACTGGATTGTACTGGCATAATGTGTGTTACACAATGGCCAGTGTTTTTACCATGCAATGCAATGCAGAGAGACGATTGGCAGAGCTTCAACACAGCTGATTGATGGCACTGATGGCTCTAAATGCAACAATATGCTGTTTTTAATACTGACACTATGCCAATAAAGGGAAAGGTGGGGTGGAAATCTACACTGACAAATAATTGCATGACTCTTTGAAGCGGGCTAATCTTGCGGGTATTGTACAAGGTCCTATTTGGAAGACCTGATTCTGTTCTTTTTCTCCATGTTACATAACAAGGATGTTTTTTTTTCTCACCCCACCCCACTGATCTCGCCTCCCCGTCCATACAAGAACCATCTCGACCAAGCCTGTACATTCCGGTGGTCGTCATAGCAACAAAGCAGCACCATCCCTCCCCTTCCTTTGTCCAAGCAGCTCCCTCTCTGCATAGCTCCAGTTTCTCAGGGAGGAGGCTACTGGGATTTTATATGCAAGGATTTAGCTTTCAAGAAGGGTGTGTGGAGGGACATTTGGACATTTGAATGGTGGTGGTATAGCTGCTGCCTAACCAAGGGGCTTACTTAGTGACACTGTAAACAGAAATGCAGATATCCCCCATCCCCTCCCCTGCCTACACACTCTCTTTCTGTTAGGTAAAATAGCATAACCAGCACAAACTAGAAAACCGCTAGACATGCATGGGTTAGATGGAAGGATATGTTACAAGCAATACAGACATTGTTCCTTCCACAAAGCAATTGCATCTTAACATGTTGAATAGGAGTTATTCTAAGGCAAGGATTGTTGATGCAAATGTATCAATTACTCCACCATTTTAATTGTACTTAAGGTAAGGGGATCAGACTTAATCAGACTTAATAGTGGGGCTTAATAGTGGGGTGGCGGATAGCTGGTTAACTGCAAATGCAATGCTTGATGCCTGCAATGTACTTATATGGCATTTTATCTTATTCCTTCTTAGTCCATTGATTCTGAGGTAACTGTATATTCTGAATTGGATTGTAAAACATGGGAAGTGAACAGGACATACTCAAATCACAATCAAATCGAAAGATTTTATTGGTCACATCCGCCAAATACAACAGGTGTAGACTTTACAGTGAAATATTTACTTACGAGCCCTTTCTCAACAATGCAGAGTTAAAAAGTAAGACAAATATTTGCTGAATTAAAAAAGGAAATAGTAGCACAACAAAAACAATAATGAGGCTTTATACGAGTATCAGTACCGAGTCAATGTTCAGGGATACAAGGTAGTTGAAGTAATTGAGGTAATACAGTATGCACATGTGGGTAGGGGTAAAAGTGACTAGACAATCAGAATCAGTGGTGGAAAAAGTTTAGTAAAAATAAAGATACCTTAATAGAAAATGACTCAAGTAAAACTGAAATTCACCCAGTAAAATTATACTTAAGTAAAAGTCTAAATGTATTTGGTTTAAATATATACTTAAGTATGTATCAAAAGTAAATGTAATTGCTAAAATATACTTAAGTATCAAAAGTGAAAGTAAAAGTATAAATAATATCAAATTCCTTATATTAAGCAAACCAGGCACCATTTTCTTTTCTTTTTTAATTTATGGATAGCCAGGGGCACACTCCAACACTCAGAGATCATTTACAAATGAAGCCTGTGTGTTTAGTGAGTCCACCAGATCAGAGTCAGTAGTGATGACCAGGGATGTTCTGTTGATAAGGGCGTAGATTGAACCATTTTCCTGTCCTGCTAAGCATTCAAAATGTAACAAGTACTTTTGGGTGTCAAGGTCAATGTACAGAGTAAAAAGTATAATATTTTCTTAAAGAATGTAGTGAAGTAAAAGCAAAAGTAGTAAAAAAATATAGTACAGTACAGATACCCCAAAAAACTACTTAAGTAGTACTTCAAAGTACTTAAGTAATACTTCAAAGAACTTTACACCACTGATCAGGAAATAATAAACAGAGTAGCAGCTGTGTGTGTGTGTGTGTGTGTGTGTGTGTGTGTGTGTGTGTGTGTGTGTGTGTGTGTGTGTGTGTGTGTGTGTGTGTGTGTGTGTGTGTGTGTGTGTGTGTGTGTGTGTGTGTGTGTGTGCATGGTCAGTGCAAGAGAGTCCAGTGCAAAACAATTAAGATGAATACATAATGAAGGGGGTCAATGTACATTTTCTGGCTAGGAATTTGATTAACTGTTCAGCAGTCTTATGGCTTAGGGGTAGAAGGTGTTCAGGTGCCTTTTGGTCACTGACTTGGCGCTCTGGTACCGCTTGCCAACAGCCTATGACTTCGGTGGCTGGAGTTTTTGGCCGTTTTTAGTGCCTTCCTCTGACACAGCCTGGTACAGAGCCATTCTGTTATGCTCTTGTAAAACCTCAGAAAACTTCCGTCAATTCCAAGGTATACAGATATTTTTGTTTTGATTAATTTTCTCTCCAGAATGGGGTGGGGCCTGTTCCAACAAAGATGTCCGAGAATGCATTTTTGATGACACCTGAAGATTAATAAAGTGTAGGAAAACTTCAAAACATTGCATTTCTAATGTTTGTGGTACTGATTTGACAGTCTGGTAAAGGCAGCAAAAACACTTTGATATAAAACATACAAGCACAAGATATGGGGTGTAATCATTAGTCTAAACAGTCACAAAACAAAATCAGGTAGGTCCCTCCCCATTTTGTAACGTTTGTTCCGTTTAAGGAAATGTTTTGCAACAGAATAAGGGTAATTAATATGCCCCTGCTTTGGTGCAGGGACTTATTTTTTGATTTGGGGGGGGAAATGCCAAGAACAACATGACAAAGGTAAAGTACATGACTAGGGAATTTGCCAGCCAACTTTTCTCCGAAGTGACCTGCTTTGTACTTTATGATTGGCTGACTTGCTTCTCACTGAGCCAATCAGTACACTTTGTAACTTTTCTGTTGTAGGGCCAGATAGGATGTAGGTAAAAGGTCCGACAACAACTCTTGCCAGCACCCCCTTCCCCGCAGGCAGCAGAGGGAGGAGGACAGGCTAAGTCAATATTTATGTCCTACGAAGTGTCGATGTTCCTGCACGTCCAGGGGAAAACATCCCCCCTTGTTCCCTTACAGAGTAAACACATTTTTCTACCACGTGACTGACTGACATCTTCCTTAGCTAAAATACTCTGGTCCTGTCTAGCCAAGGGAGGGGACAGTGATGAATCAGCGGAAACACAGGCTGCCGCTGCAAGCTCAGCAAAGAGATCAGTAGGATAATTCGGTATTTCCCCAAGTCCTAGAAGGAGCTTAAATAGATATACAAACATTGAAGAGGATGGCATGTTATTAAGATGTTATCAGTGGAGAAGTCAGGTGACCTAGTGGTTAGAGCTTTGGGATTGCTAATTTGAATCCCCATGCTGAAAAGGTGAGAGAAAAAAAATCTGTTTATCTGTTTCTGTTTCTCAGGAGAAGTTGGGCCATGCAAAAAAACACATTTCCAATACACATGTGGAGTAGGACAAATATGAGCACCCTCCTATTCATTATCAAATCAAATGTGGGTCAGTAACTGGGTAACTTCGTTTAAAAAAACGTTGGATTTTACCTCATTTTAACATTCTATCATAAAGAGCACATGTTCAACTTCATAAAAAAATCTAGTTTTCCAATCTCAAGAGGCTAAATTTAAAAAACATATACATAGGGAAAGGGGGATACCTAGTCAGTTGTACAAATTCATTATCAAATCAAATGTGGATCAGATTTCCATTTCCCAACTTGCAGACTTGCTGCTGTGCGTTTCATTGCTAACCTTACTTTGCTACCTGACAACTTTACGTTTTTTTACTTTTAATTACCGTTTATATTTTTAGTTTTTCCCTCACTCAACTTTTTTTTTTCATTCAACTTTTTCACTCCGGACACTTTATCTGGACGTGTTTCGTCAGGCCCTCCACCAGCCGAAGCTAAGTAGTAACATTAACATGATGCCTTCTAATTGCAGTCGTTGTACTCATAATATACAGGAGAACGATCGCCATATGGCGAGTATAGCTGTGCTGCAAGCCCAGCTTCAGACGCAATCGTTAGGCAAGGGTAATTTCAGTGAAGGAAAGGATGAAACAGTGTCTGTGCCACCAGTAAGTACAGATAGTAGTATAAATCCCCTCGCACGGGGCACAGTGTCTCCTAACCCCTCCTGTATAAGTCTCCAGTATTTATGCTGTAGTAGTTTATGTGTCGGGGGGCTAGGGTCAGTCTGTTATATCTGGAGTATTTCTCCTGTCTTATCCGGTGTCCTATGTGAATTTAAGTATGCTCTCTCTAATTCTCTCTTTCTTTCTTTCTCTCTCGGAGGACCTGAGCCCTAGGCCCATGCCTCAGGACTACCTGGCATGATGATTCCTTTCTGTCCCCAGTCCACCTGGCCATGCTGCTGCTCCAGTTTCAACTGTTCTGCCTGCGGCTATGGAACCCTGACCTGTTCACCGGACGTGCTACCTGTCCCAGACCTGCTGTTTTCAACTCTCTAGAGACAGCAGGAGCAGTCGAGATACTCTCAATGATCGGCTATGAAAAGCCAACTGACACTTACCCCTGTTGCACCCTTGACAACTACTGTGATTATTATTATTTGATCATGCTGGTCATTTATGAACATTTGAACATCTTGGCCATGTTCTGTTATAATCTCCACCTGGCACAGCCAGAAGAGGACTGGCCACCCCTCATAGCCTGGTTCCTCTCTAGGTTTCTTCCTAAGTTTTGGCCTTTCTAGGGAGTTTTTCCTCGCCACCGTGCTTCTACACCTGCATTGCTTGATGTTTGGGGTTTTAGGCTGGGTTTCTGTACAGCACTTTGAGATATCAGCTGATGTAAGAAGGGCTAAATAAATAAATTTGATTTGATCAGTAACTGGGTAACTTCGTAAAAAATACATTGGATTTCACCTCATTTTAACATTCTATCATAAAGAGCACATGTTCAACTTAATTAAAAAACTAGTTTTCCAATCTCAAGAGGCTAAATAAAAAAAATATATATAGGATACGTATATAAAGGGAAAGGGGGATACCTAGTCAGTAGTACAACTGAAATGTGTCTTCCGCATTTAACTCAACCCATCTGAATCCGAGAGATGCGGGGGGCTGCCTTAATCGACATCCACGACTTCGGCGCCTGGGAAACAGTGGGTTAACTGCCTTGCTCAGGAGCAGAACGGCAGATTTTTATCTTGTCAGCTCAGGGATTCGATCCAGCAACCTTTCGGGTACTGGCCCAACGCTCTAACCACTAGGATATTGTACGTTTGTCATGTGCCAGGGTTGACTGTTACAGGGTTGGCAACTTCATCTTAAATCAGCCAAAAATCCTTGTGACAGGGGAAATGGAAGCTTGTTGTGTGCAACAGGGAGGGGCAATTGAATGCAAGCCTCACAAAAACAAAAAACAGGGTTGATGTGTTACGCTCGATCCGCTCAGTTTTCCACTACAAAACACCAGAAAATGGACAGAAAGTGTAGAACCAGTTCAACTGCTTTACACTAAGATTTGACTATTAGATACGGATGCTCAATACAGAAGTGGTCCGATGAAGCTGATGCTAAGCTACAGGACTATTTTGCTCGCACAGACTGGAATATATTTCCGGATTCATCCGATGGTATTGAGGAGTTTACCACATCATTCACATCTGCGTTAATACGACGTTGTCCCCAAAGTGACTATAAGTACATATCCAAACAAGAAGTCATGGATTACAGGCAACATCCGCACTGAGCTAAAGGTTAGAGCTTCCGCTTTCAAGGAGCAGGACACTAATCCAGATGCTTATAAGAAATCCCCCTATGTGAGAATGCTGTTCATTGACTACAGCTCAGCATTTAACAACATTATGCCCTCCCAAGCTCATCAGTAAGCTAAGGACCCTGGGACTGAACACCTCAATTTGCAACTAGATCCTTGACTTCTTGACGGGCCACCCTGAAGTGGTGAGGTTAGGCAACAACACATTCGCCTTGCTGACCCTCAACACCAGTGTCCCTTAGGTGTGCATGCTCAGTCCCCTCCTGTACTCCCTGTTCACCTCCCACTGTGGCCACACACATCTACAACACCATCATTACATTTGCCAACGACACGACGTGGTAGGCTTGATCACAGACGACAATGAAGCAGCCTATAGGGAGGAAGACAAGAGACCTGGCAGTGTGGTGCCAGAACAACAACATCTCTCAACACGGGTAAGACAAAGGAGCTTATCGTGGACTACAGGAGCGGAGGGCTGAATACTCCCCCATTCACATCAACGGGCTGTGGTAGAGCGGGTCAAGAGCTTCAAGTGCCTCTGTGTCCACATCACTAAGGGCCTATCATGGTCCAAAAACACCAACACAGTCGTGAAGAGGGCACAACAATGCCTCTTCCCCCTCAGGAAGCTAAAGAAATTTGGAATGGACCTCAGATCCTCTAAAAAGTTCTCTGTATCCAACCAAGGAGCTACAGAGGGTATACGGCCCAGTACATCACTGTAGCCAAACTCCCTGCCATCCAGGACCTCTATACCAAGCGGTGTCAGAAGGCCGTAAAAAGTTGTCAAAACTCCAGCGAAGTCATAGACTGTTCTCTCTGCTACTGCACGGAAAGCAGTTCTGGAGCGCCAAGTCTGGGACCAAAAGGCACATGAACAGCTTCTACCCCCCAAACCATAAGACTGCTGAAAAGTTAATCAAATGGCTACCCTGAAAATGTACATTGACCCCCTTCATTATGTATTTCTTTATCTTAATTGTTTAGCACCGACTCCCTTGCACTGACTCTATGCACACTCACTAGACTCGACCCACACACTCACACATACTACACTAAAACTCACACACACACACACACACACACACACTCACACTCACTCACTCACTCACTCACTCACTCACTCACTCACTCACACACACACTCTCTACATATGCTGCTGCTACTGTTTATTATATGTCCTGATTACCTAGTCTCTTTTACCCTACCCACATGTACATACTGTATTACCTCAACTACCTCGTACCCCTGCACATTGACTCGGTACTGATACTGCTTGTATATAGCCTCATTGTTTTTGCGTTAATATTTTACTTTTTTTAAAGCAAATATTTGTCTTACTTTTTAACTCTGCACTGCTGGGATTGGGCATAAGCGTTTCACTGTAAAGTCTACATCTATTATATTCGGCACGTGACCAATAAAATTGTATTTGATTTGATGTTCAATGTTTCTTTTGAAAGATGTGTAAAAATGAATAGTTTCACCATGCTTTACAATGATGGTAAAAACTTTGAGAAACGTTGGCGTTAAGGGGCTAAAAGTCTAAGGATGCTTAGCGGGACATGTCAAATTCTGAATTTTGTCTTTGTGTTAAAATCTGATTTTTTGAATGTTCCATGTGGTCTATGTTAAAAGACACTTCATTTAATATAAAAGGCTTTTAAAATTCAACATTTGTGCACTTTTTCAACTTAAAATAGCAAAGGGACACGACACTTTTTGTGGAACGACCAAACTGTGACACTAGGGTAGAGTTGAACAGCCTCACAGCCTGGGCTTCCGAGGCTAAATTTAGCATCAAGTCATACAATGTTCAAAGGGAAGTTCAACCTCCAGGTCTGCTACCATGCCAGAGGACGAGGCTGCTTTATCTGAGGAGCCCTTCCTTGATACAATATGTCTAGCCCTATTCTCCACACATGACCTAAGACATGCAAGGAATACCATCACCCCTCAGAAAACCAGTCTCGCAAGGACACCACATACAATCTATTCCAGCCCTAACAAAGTAAACGCGTCACTCAAATGATAAGCTATGGTCTGTGAAACTATGTTCTTCTGGGATGCCAAAGAAATCAGCGTCAACATACAGTAAATAGGCAGCTGCCTGCCACTGGGTTATTAACTTGTCACGCAACGCTCACATTTGGGCGTGAGAGTAGGTGCACGTGTATGACTGGTTATACTGGAAGTTTCCTAGTCTTGTTCTCAGGTGTGATAGCCGCACTGGCACAGGAAGATTATTTTTGTTTTACAACTCAGTCCTTTCAGTTTGAAATCTCAAAGTAGCTGGGAAATTCTGACACCCATTGCATGAAACAGCAACATGGCCAGCTGTAGCCCAATACGCAACACTATTCACACCATGCTAACACTTACGGTCTAGAGCAGGTACAGTCCAGATTTAAGCTTATGATCCCAGATTCATCTTGGTTGAAAATCGAAGTCTCCCTTGTGCATTTGCTCGTGAGAAATATTTTAAGACTATTATTCTGGATTCAATTACTGTGATCATGTTCCTGGGCATCAATGCCAGATAATACCCTACAGTATTTCTCAATGTGTTAACTGCAATAGTGTCCACCAGAGACCCTTTCCTCTGTCAGCCAGTGTAGGGGACTTCTAGTTTTGCACTCAGTGGGCATTTCATGCAATGAGAGGAATGTCAGAGGAACTTGGATGACCTTAGGATTTCACATCCGAAATGCCCTGCTTCTCCTATACCGTCGTCGCATTAGTCCTACATGCCGAATTCTGGCATTTCAGTAAACTGGTTTTGAGACAAGAATCAAAAACAGTCAAGCTTGTGGTAAAATAAAAGTTTAAATGTAAAAACAAAAACCAGGTTCAGCAAATGCAGCTTTTACCAAATCAGGTGCCATAACAGTATATCAGGACAAAGGATAAAACTCCTTCATGAGTCTTACAGGAACGCTACAATTGGCAAGACGGATCCGAATGTAAAAGACTGTTTGGAGCCAGACATCTAAAGAATGTACCAGACAACATGATCCAGGAATGTGTCAAATCTGGAGACAGAAACATTGCCATTTAAATACACTTCCTAGTTAGTTAACATTGAAACAGTACATAGTTTAAAGGCAGGTCAACATACAACGTACACAAACTAGCCATAGGTTTTATTAAGAAAATGACACATGCCACCCAGCCCTAGTCTTCAGTGTCAATATGTGCTTTAGAGCATTTCAGTTCAACAGACTGCAGGGAAAGAGACCAAATGAGGACTTAAACAGTTACGTTACAAATACTCCCCACTAGAAAACCAACACGAGGGGAAAGACAATACCCTGTCAGACATTTCCCCCCCCCTCTCCCATATGTTAACACCAGATTTAATTCCATGTTAAGTTGACCAGCCAACTTTAAGCTACATAAAAATACAAGGTTAAAATCATTTCAGTGGAAAATCAAAATGACAAATACAGTACTAGTTTGACTTTTCAGCCATTAAAAAAAAAAATGAGGGTGAGGGGAAGGGGACTAAGTCCAGAGAGCAATGGATCTCGTTGGGTCTAATAGTCCACAGGTTCATCTCCCTCCTCGCTGAGCAAACAGGTGCGGATCAGAGCCTCCGTCACGGCATACGGGTCACAGTTGGCCGACGGGCGGCGGTCCTCAAAGTAGCCCTTCTTCTCCTGGCCCACGGTGCGAGGGATGCGGATACTGGCGCCACGGTTGGCTACGCCAGCAGAGAACTCGTGGATGTTGGAGGTTTCATGGTGGCCAGTGAGGCGACGGGCGTTGTCAAGCCCCCCTTTAGGGTCGTAGGCACGGATGTGGTAGCTATGCCTCTTTCCCAGCCTCTCAATGGACTCCTCAATGGCCCTGAACAGGAAAGATTAAATTAAAACACAGAAAAGTAGACAGGTGGGTCAGCACCATTTGCATTACCTAGAGAACTTTCAAGTCTGGCTGAATTCAACATCCAAAAGACATACAGATTGGGTGCTAGTGAACAAACGATGCATGCCAATTTCTCATTAAACCTTGCATGAATGCATCTTGATATGAGCCAGTACTCACTTTAACCCGCCTTCTTCCCGCATCTCTTTGGTGCTGAAGTTGGTGTGGCAGCCAGCACCGTTCCAGTTCCCAGGGATAGGCTTGGGGTCAAATGAGGCCACCACGCCAAAGTCCTCACACACCCGGTGGAGGATGAAGCGAGCCACCCAGAGGTGATCACCCATATTGATGCCTTCACAAGGACCAACCTGGAACTCCCACTAAAAATGGACAAAACAAGTGTTTGAGTGCATCAGTCTTTTGAGTCAGTCGTTTCTATTGGCGGATCCTATGCAATCACAGAAACGCCAAATTTTAAAACAGTATTTGAGCCTACCTGTGCAGGCATTACTTCCGCATTGGTGCCACAGATCATGACCCCAGCATACAGACAGGCTCTATAGTGGGCTTCCACAATATCTCTACCATAGGCCTTGTCAGATCCCACTCCACAATAATAGGGACCTATAGAGAAACATGGTTAGATAACAATTCAGATATTTGACAAACTAATGCATCTGCTGGGAGAGCAAGTTGTATAAGGTCAGTCAAAGATCACTAGGATGGGTTTTCACCTTGTGGGCCAGGGAAGCCGTTGTTGGGCCAGCCAAACGGGTGTCCATCAGTGCCTAGGATTGTGTACTCTTGCTCCATGCCAAACCAAGGGACCTGGTTCTCAACCAGGTCCATGACTTTCTTACAAGTCAAACGAAGGTTGGTTTCTGTTAATTAAATGTACCCATATTAGACAAAAGCAAAAAAAAAAAAATCCTTAACAAGACCGAGGCACACCAATAATTCTAGGTTACCTGCAGGCTTATGGTTGTACTTCAACACTTCACACAATACCAATTTGTTGGGGTCTTTGCGGAAGGGATCTCTGAACATTGCAGAAGGAATCAAATACATATCACTGTTTGAGCCCTCAGACTGGTAGGTGCTGGAGCCATCAAAGTTCCATTCCGGCAGTTCTATAGAATCAAAGCAAGTTTAGTTAAAATTAACGCATGACAGTCAAAACAACTAGGCAGGCTACAAAATAAATTATGCCTACAACCCCCAGAACTCAAAATGCCAACCAACAAAGAAAAAAGTAAGCCCTTCTGTTCTAATTATTACATACCTTCGATGCTCTTGGGCTCCGAATCCAGCGTTCTGGTTTTGCAGCGGAGTCCCTCTCCGGTTCCATCGATCCAGACATACATGACTTGGACTTTGTCTCCCTGAGGGAGTTCCATGTACTGCTGTTTAACAGCCTTACTTAGTTCGGCGCTGGCGGACATAGCCATCTTGTTTGTTATAAAACACCTAAGAATGACGACGAAAAGACAACAGGCACGATGAGACTACATCAAAGCAGCCGCCTACTTGACCAGCATCGATTTGTTTGAATAAACATGATGTTGCATAACAGCGCGTTCGGAGACAGGGTTGTGTATTGTTCCAAAACGAATCAAAGTACGCACGCGAAGATAGCCATTTTCTTTAGTGCAAATACATGTCAGAGCTAAAACAGATGTTGGCACCACTTCAAGTAGAGCAAGTCTGACAAAGATAAGTCCATTTCTGCCATATTGATCACATATTACCATTCATAGATTGGTAGGCTGTGAACCACCATTATCCATGTTGCACTAATTAACACATTTCCCAACAAGAATATTTTATCAACCTCCTTTATGACCCAATGAAACTGACTACCTCTTGGGTCTTCTGGGGATTGCTGAAACACCACCCACTGTAGTCATGGCTACACATTATTGCAATTCTAATATTACATCGCACATTTCCTTCATAATTTACAGAACAATGAACCGAACACAACATCATAGAGAGGATAGCAATACATTAGGAAAGACACCAAACTTCACTTAATCTGACAAAAAAAAAGCATTTCCATATCAGGAAAAAGTGACCAAACAAGGGGTCCTGTACTTCTCTGGAACGGGGAAATAACTCGGCTACAATAGAATAGCTCAAGTAAAAACAGGTAGGTTATACTATATCATAAGGAATAAATAGAAATTACCTGGAAATACGAGAAATTCTAAATAAAATTTAAAGGACTGGCAAGTCCAATATAATGTCAAAAAATATCCCGATAGTTGTTCTCTCATTCTAGCTTCGAATTCTTGTTTCAGTTCAATTTATAACAAGAGAGTTGGAGCTCGGGGTCTTTGATTGGTCAGAGAAAAACACGATTTGTTTATTCCAAAGTGAGTGACAGCACACGCGGCTCGATCATTGGACAGGGTTCGAGTCGCAACGCCCTCTAGTATAGTTAAAAAGAATTGCTTGTCATTTTGTGTGACTGATACAATGTATCCAGTACGGTACAGTTTATACAATAACCAGTGTAGGCTATTTAGTACCTATTTAGGCTATTTAGTACAGGTTACATAAAGTACTACAATGGCTAGAAATATATACATATTTAAAGCCAATCGAGATTTGATGGGAGATAGACCTAAATTCCATCTCAGGGAAAATAAAACTCCCTCAAAAAGCCTCACATCATTATATCAACAGAAATGATGAGCGAGTTGACAGGAGCTATATTCCCAACGCCACCCTGTGGTACAAATAGGCTATTGACGTACTGAGAAACTAATAGTCAAGGCCTATAATGAATACCAATTACATTTATCTAGTTTCTCAGCTTAGAAAATATTACATTTGATGAAGAGCCTTCGTATGCTATAGAAATCATTTACATTAGCATTTGTATGTAAATGTTTCTAATTTCTGGAACATTGATCAAAGTGAGGCGGCAGGGTAGCCTAGTGGTTAGAGTGTTGGGCTACTAACTGGAAGTTTGCAAGTTCAAATCCCTGAGCTGACAATGTACAAATCTGTCATTCTGTGCCTGAACAGGCAGTTAAACCACTGTTCCTAATTTGTTCTTAACTGACTTGCCTAGTAAAATAAAGGTTAATAAAAAAGATGAATTAACTACTACTACAGGACCTTCATTCCTGTATTATTCTGAAGTAGGCTATATCATGGTCACTGTAGAGTTGCAGAAACATTTTCTTTGGCCTTGGGGTATTGGTTTTCAATGAGGGGAGAGAAGGAGGCTACAAAGTGAGAGATGGTGTCAAGACATTCCAATTTCACCCAACAATGATACATTTGGAACATTTGCTGTTTATGACATCACTTCAAGAATGCAAAACTTGTGAAAAGACTTTGCTGTAAAAAAAATAACATTACTAATGGTGTTCCTATAGGCCTAACTTTTATTTCTATATGGACTATTTAATATGGACTACTTAACTACTTAATCTTACCAGAACGTCATTGATCAGACCAAAGGGATGCCTTTTGTAAGTTTAAGACCACACACATCTCAAATGACACAAAGAACAGGTGTGTAGCTATGGCATGCACGTCTTTACTCTGTGTGTACTAGCTTAGATAAATCAAATTTGAATTTCAAATGAAAATGTAACATTTAATTTAAGAAAATTGTCTTTCACTTTCTGTGGTCTACTTTTGGGAAGACAATGTGATAAAGCACTTGCGGACCTTATCAAAGATTACAATGTTTTGGATTTCTTCAATACATTTGAATTTGCCAGTATGCGCACATTTCTTCAGTTAAATCAGTAGCTACCATGGTTGATTCTGTATATCTTGGATGCAATTATTTCTCATGTATATCTTGGCCTAGGTGTTTGGTCAGACTCCATTATGTGTTCTTTCCTAAAACAATTGGTACTTGTGTCCTCAAGTTCCATGCATCCAGGTAACCAAAGCATCTTTGACAAGACAATTACTTACTCACACTAATTTAGGTTTACAAAACAATCAAATGATCAACAAGATTCCCACATTCAAGCTGATAAGTCAACTTGCTACTGAGTGGCCTGTCATTCATTGCAGGATGTGAGAAGAGGTGGGTTCCTGGTATGACAGATCGTATCAGTTTGTTTACTTCAAAACAGACAGCTGCATCACTACTACTTTTTGTGTAATGAGTTCCTGCAGTTTTCATCATGACAAGCTGAAAGTAAATATGTTTGGAGTAGAAAGTTGAATATGTTGTCATCTTGACAGGTTGCAAGATTGTGCTTTTTTCCTGATTAAAAGAATGTTAGAAAATATTGAATATTCATTAGGCCCTAATCTATGGATTTCACATGACTGGGAAGGGGCACAGGCATGGATGGGCATGGGAGGGCATAGGCCCACCCACTGGTGAGCCAGGCCCAGCCAATCAGAATGAGTTTTTACCCACAAAAGGGTTTAATCCAGACAGAAATACTCCTCAAAGTTTCATCAGCTGTCCAGGTGGCTGGTATCACACGATCCCACAGGTAAAGCCGGATGTGGCGATCCTGGGTTGGCATGGTTACACGTGGTCTGAGGTTGTGAGGCCGGTTGGACGTACTGCCAAATTCTCTAAAACGACGTTGGAGTCGGCTTATGGTAGAGAAATTAACATACCATTCTCTGGCAACAGCTCTGGTGGACATTCGTTCAGTCAGCATGCCAATTGCACACTCCCTCAAAACTTAAGATAATTGTGGCATTGTGTTGTGTGACAAAACTGCAGATTTATAGAGTGGCCTCTTTATTGTCCCCAGCACATGGTGCACCTGTGTAATGATCATGTGGTTTATTCAGTTTCTTGATATGCCACTCCTGTCAGGCGGATGGATTATCTTGGCAAAGTAGAAATCCTCACTTATAGGGATGTGAACATTTGTGCACAAAATGTGATCTTTCTGTGATCTTTTATGTCAGCTCATGAAGTATTGGTCCAACACTTTACATGTTGCATTTATATTTTTGTTCAGTGTATTTTGTCTTCTCACCTGTCCATTGTGTTTTTCCCTTGTCAGATGAACTGAAGTGGACATTTACAGACCAGTGTCTGCTGAAGAGATGCATGGGCAGTGTGAGAGGGATGAGGTGCTTCTGTTCTTTTGTCAAAGGCACTCGTGGTATGTATTTTTAATGTCTCAAATGATTTAGGTTTCAGAAACTACTTCACAATCTTTTACGGCCTTGAAAATTATACATTTGTGTTCATACAGTTTTATAATCACTTTAGTGCAATTTTCACAAGTATGTGGTACATTTTCACAACTCTTAGTACAAAACTCAACAGGATTTCCCCAGGTGCATGAACAATGAGAATATTTACCACGATTCCGATGAGAACCTTAGGCCAAATGTTCAAGACAGGCTTGTTGCAAACTAGCTCCTGCTAAACATTGTTTCTTTCATTTCTTTAAACTGTGAAATATGTCTTCAATGATCACACATGGGATCAAATTATGGAAATGTGATGTTCAGTCAGTTTTAATGGGTAGTGAAAATGTATTGTCTAATGTGAAAACAGTGTAATGTACTGTAATTTACAGTGCCGTAGCATACCACAGTCAAAGGGAACTTTTTAAACATGTATCTTACATTTTTTGCTATTGGAATAATTAGTTGTTAAAATAACCAATTTGAGACGATATCATTATGTTGTGTTTTTGTGATTAAACCAATGTGCTTATTATATTTCAACGGTTTTAAATGTAAAACTGGCTGCCTTACAAGTGTTACCAGTTTGGTGTTTTATACTAAGAGTTTTGAAAATTCACCACATACTTGTGAAAATAGTACCAAAGCGATAAAATAAAATATAAGCCTGAGATAAGAAGTTACTGAAATGTATGTGGGAGTAGCCCTTTGTGTGTGCGTGCGTGCGTGTCTGCATGGGTGGGTGTCTCGTGTACCTGAAGGAGAGGAGTGGGTGACGTTCACTGTGAGTGTGCAGTGATCCAGATAGACTGGCAGCAGGATGAGACTCAGAAGAACCGCTACCAGGCCCTGCTCACCGTCATCAGGACTGTCCACCTCACGGAGGGCTCCAGCATCGTGACCACCTCACGGAGGGCTCCAGCATCGTGACCACCTCACGGAGGGCTCCAGCATCGTGACCACCTCACGGAGGGCTCCAGCATCGTGACCACCTCACGGAGGGCTCCAGCATCGTGACCACCTCACGGAGGGCTCCAGCATCGTGACCACCTCACGGAGGGCTCCAGCATCGTGACCACCTCACGGAGGGCTCCAGCATCGTGACCACCTCACGGAGGGCTCCAGCATCGTGACCACCTCACGGAGGGCTCCAGCATCGTGACCACCTCACGGAGGGCTCCAGCATCGTGACCACCTCACGGAGGGCTCCAGCATCGTGACCACCTCACGTAGGGCTCCAGCATCGTGACCACCTGTTGCATCCCTGCTGGTAACACAGGGGGTCTGCGTCCCAAATGGCACCTTATACCTTTATTATGCACAACCTTTGACCAAAGACCTATATGGGCCTTGGTCAAAAGTAATACTTTGAATAGGGTTCCATTTGGGATGTGTACAGGGGTTAGCCTAGTGGCAAGATGGAGGGCAGAAGCAAGAGGAGGAAGTGGGAGCTCAAAGATAAGTACCAGTACTCTTCTCCTCAGAAAGTTGAGTTCTGTTACCTTTGGGTCCAGCACTGGCCCCCTTCCAGTCCTGCCCATCCAAGAGCCTGCCCAGCCTGGACAGCAAGAGCAGTGATCCCATAATCCCCCCTCACGCCTGTATGGAGACCCCGATCTGCCACCTCCCTTCTGGAAATATGATGCCCTGGATGTACATGGCCAAGCTGGAATTATACCAGGTGGGTGTTAAACCTTTGACTGCAGTATGTGCTTGACCGCAAAGTGATAACATGGACAGTCATATATTTTCTATACTTTTTCGTCACCCCTTGATTACAAACTCATGTATTCAGTGGCAGTACAAGGTTATCCCTTTCTAGTTTTTTTTTGTGAGTCCCACCTACAATGCATTTCTGGATAAAGACAAACTAACTTCTAATCTGATTTTTAGAATAGAGGAATTTGGAAACAGCTACGCCAGATCGTCCTGTAGTTTTACTCCTCTGTTGATTTATCTCAGTTCACTCAGAATGAGGTCACTGGGAAAGTAAGTCGTGGAATGACAGCGCCCCCTAGAGCTCCCACTGCTCCAGAGCAGCAGGTGAGAACGACGAGGGAGGCTCTGGCTCACTGGCAGGCCTGTACTGAGCCTCTCACTGAGGAGACCTGAGCCCTGCTGCCCTTAGAGGATGTCAGGATGGAAGGCTTAATCCACCTGCACTACAGGAAAACCAGTAAGAAAATAATGAGTGCCATTTGGTTGTAGTAGAAGTACTCTATGGACAAAAGTTGTACCGAATAATGCAAGGATGCGACAGAAAGTTGTAATTGTGGATGTTCTCCTCAGATCTGTACGACCTTCCATTTCAAACCCTGGCTTAGAATTACCCCAAGATGGCTGTGGAGGAGATCAGTAAAACTCATAGTCTCCACTGTGACTGGAAGCCAGTACAGGGTATGACAGAAATTACATTAAATCTTTTCCTATCAGATTCAATGATAAGTCAATGAAACATACCACACTGTAAAAATGTGTCCTTTAGAGAAGCCAGTGGTGACATCCACCAGCAGTCCTGTTAAGAAGGACCACAGCTTTGCCCAAAGATAATCCACGAGACCAAGGTATTTAGGGAAGATGAAAAGTCCCACCAACCTGGACTTCTTCAAGCGTTACCTGAAGGCCTATGATGCTCATGGAGCTCTGAAGTTCTACCAAGAGGTGGACAAGTTGCAGAACAGACCAGACCACCTTCGCCTCCAGAAGACCAAAATCAACAGCATTGTGGCCCGCTTCTTCAGATGATCAGACTTTGGTAACCAGTGGTGGAAAATGTACCCAAATGTCCTACTTGAGTAAAAGTAAACATACTTTAATAAAAAATGACTCAAATAAAAGTTAAATCACCCATTAAAATACTAGTTGAGTAAAAGTATAAATGTATTTGGTTTTAAATATACTTAATTTGAAAAGTAAACGTAATTACTAAAATATACTTAAGTGTCAAAAGTAAAAGTATGTTTAAATTCCTTTTATTGGGGTGGCACGTAGCCTAGTGGTTAGAGGATAGGGCCAGTAACCAAAAGGTTGCTATATCAAATCCCTGAGCTGACAAGGTAAAAAAAAAAAAATCTGTCCTTCTGCCCCTGAACAAGGCAGTTAACTCACTGTTCCCCAGTAGGCTGTCATTGAAAAATAAGAATTTGTTCTTAACTGACTTAAATAAAGGTGACACTTAAAAAACAATATTGAGCAAACCAGACAGCACCATTTTCTTGTTTTTTAAATGTATGGATAGCCAGGGGCACACGCCAACAATATTTACAACCAAGCATGTGTGTTTGGAGAGTGCCAGATCAGAGGCAGTGGGAATGACCAGGCATGTTCTCTTGATAAGTACATGAATGGACCATTTTCCTGTCCTGCTAAACATTCAAAATTTAACGAGTACTTTTGGGTGTCAGGCGAATTGTATGGAGTAAAAAAGTACATTATGTTCTTTAAGTGTGTAGTGAACTAATAGTCAAAAATATAAATAGTAAAGTACAGATACCCAAAAAAACTACTTTTTACTCAAGTACTGTACTGTTGGTAACCACACTGAATAGATCATATAATAGTTTCCCCTCTGACAAGGAAATTCATTTCCTGCCTTATAAATTCATGAATAATCACATTTGAATCAGATTTACTGCAGGCAATGTTGTCACTATGGGCATCACACTCACGCTTAAGATTCCCCTCAGTGCGCTGGAGTTAATGACATGCGCATGCCAATATAGTTAGCCTACTATTTTTAAGCAAGTGTAGGCCTACAACTGCTAAACACTCTCCATTGCTAACAAGTTTCAGTTCTCTTTGTAGATCCAGTATTTTTATTTTCAAAAGTTGCCAAAATGCTACGTCCGTCCACTTATTGTATGTCAGTGTATTCGTAACAACCTAGCCAGTACACATTTATGTTAGATCAAACAAGCCTCACATAGCGATTTAGCAATTCTATTTGTTGACCAATTTCGAAACTCATTGACCTCCATACAAAAAAAATCCTAATTTTGTGGTTGTATTCAGCATTTCACTTTAAGTTCTACACCTGTTGTATTCAGCATTTCACTTTAAGGTCTACACCTGTTGTATTCAGCATTTCACTTTAAGGTCTACACCTGTTGTATTCAGCATTTCACTTTAAGGTCTACACCTGTTGTATTCAGCATTTCACTTTAAGGTCTTCACCTGTTGTATTCAGCATTTCACTTTAAGGTCTACACCTGTTGTATTCAGCATTTCACTTTAAGGTCTACACCTGTTGTATTCAGCATTTCACTTTAAGGTCTACACCTGTTGTATTCAGCATTTCACTTTAAGGTCTACACCTGTTGTATTCGGCATTTCACTTTAAGGTCTACACCTGTTGTATTCAGCATTTCACTTTAAGGTCTACACCTGTTGTATTCAGCATTTCACTTTAAGGTCTACACCTGTTGTATTCAGCATTTCACTTTAAGGTCTACACCTGTTGTATTCGGCATTTCACTTTAAGGTCTACACCTGTTGTATTCAGCATTTCACTTTAAGTTCTACACCTGTTGTATTCAGCATTTCACTTTAAGTTCTACACCTGTTGTATTCGGCACATGTGACTAATAAGACTTGATTTGATTTAATGGTGCAACATGTATCTTCCAGACTTAGGGTCTATACTACTGTTGGCTATGCTACTGTTGGCATAAATGAAGATTTCTACTTCAATGAGTCGGAGGCGCAAGACGTACGACTCACACTGGACCAGGCCCTAATCCCAGATACTCGAGAGGCAGACGTGAGAGGCAGACATGCAGGCACCCTGACAAAACTACGTTGGCAAGTACATAAACCACCTCTAGCCTCCGTTCTATTGTCGAACGTACGATCACTGGAGAACAAACAGGATGAGCTCAGTTTGAGACTATTAATGGGACCTGAACTGCAATATCTTATGCTTTTCGGAGTCGATGGCTGAACAATGTACAGTACATCTAGCTGGTTTCTATGCATCGGTAGGACAGAATGGCAGCACCGGGTAAGCTCAAGGCAGAGGTGTGCTTCTTAACAGCTGGTGCGAGATCTCTAATATTAGGGAAGTCTCGAGGTTCTGCTCACCTGAGTTAGAATACCTCATGATAAACTGGGGCAGCAGTGTAGCCTAGTGGTTAGAGCATTGGACTAGCAACCAAAAGGGTTGCAAGTTCAAATCCCTGAGCTGACAAGGTACAAAATCTGTCGTTTTGCCCCTGAACAGGCAGTTTACCCACTGTTCCTAGGCCATCATTGAAAATAAGAATTTGCTCTTAACTGACTTGCCTAGTAAAATAAAGGTAAAAAAAATAATTACCAAATGAGTTTTCAGCTACACTCATTGTACAAGATCTCTTTCCATGACAGACTGACCAGGTCAAAGCTATGATCCCTTATTGATGTCATGTGTTAAATCCAATTCAATCAGAAGGGGAGGAGACCAGTTAAAGAAATATTTTTAAGCCTTGAGGCATCGATTTTGTATGTGTGCCATTCAGAGGGTGAATTGGCAAGACAAAAGAGTTAGTGCTTTTTGACTTATTCCACATTTTGTTTTGTTAGCCTGAATTGAAAATAAATGTAATACATTTCTCTTCCATCTACACACAATTCCCCATAATGACAAAGTGAAAATGTTTAGAAATGTTTGCACATTTATTGAAAATTAAATAGAAATATATAATTTACATACGTTTTCACACCCCTGAGTCAATATTTTGTAGAAGACCTTTGGCAGTGATTACTGAGTAAGTCTATAAAGAGCTTTCCACACCAGGATTGTGCTACATTTAACCATTAGTATTTTCAAAATTCTTCAACCTCTGTCAAATTGGTTGATCATTGCTAGACAACCATTTTTTAGGTCTTGCCATGGATTTTCAAAGTAGATTTAAGTCAAATCTAACTGCCACTCAGGAACATTCACCGTCTTCTTGGTAAGCAACTCCATTGTAGATTTGTCCTTGTGTTTCAGGTTACTGTCCTGTTGAAAGTTGAATTCATCTCCCAGTGTCTGGTGGAATGCAGACAACCAGGTTTTCCTCTAGGATTTTACTGTGCTTAGCTACCTTCCGTTTATTTATCCTGAAAAACTCCCCAGTCCTTAACAATTACAAGCATATCCATAACATGATACAGCCACCACAATTTTTCTCCACAATTTATTGATATCCAATTGGTAGGTCTTGTCCTATCGTTGCAACTCCCCTTCAGGCTCGGGAGAGGCGAAGGTTAAGAGCTATGCGTCCTCCGAAACACAACCCTGCCAACATAACCCTGCCATGCTGCACTGCCATGCAGCTTCTTGACACACTGCTTGATTAACCCGGAAGCCAGCTGAACCAATGTGTCAGAGGAAACACCATCCAGCTGGTGACCAAAGTCAGTTTGCAGAGGCCCGGCCTGCCACAAGGAGTCGCTAGAGTGCGATGGGACAAGGAAATCCTGGCAGGCCAAACCCTCCCCTAACCCGGACGATGCTGGGCCAATTGTGGGTCACCCAGTCACAGCCTGGGATCGAACCCGGGTCGGTAGTGACGCTTCATACCTCTATGCCACTCGGGAGGCCACATCAGCCACCACTATGCTTGAAAATATTGAGAGTGGTACTCAGTAATAATTTATGTTGGATTGGATTTGCCCCAAACATAACTTTTTGTCCTGAATATAAAGTGTTAATTACTTAGCCATATTTTATACAGTATTACTTTAGTGCCTTGTTTCAAACAATATGCATTTAAAAAATAAATAATGTTTTATTCTATACAGGCTTAACTCTTCTCACTCTTTCAATTTTGTTAGTAATGAAGAGTAACTACAATGTTGTTGATCCATCCTCAGTTCTCCAATCACAGCCATTAAACTCTGTTTTAAAGCAATCATTGGCCTCATGGTGAAATCCCTGAGAGGTTTCCTTCTTCTTCAGCAATTGAGTTAGGAAAGACACCTGTATCTTTGCAGTGACTGCATATTCTTACAGCATCCAAAGTATAATAAATAACTTCACCATGCTCAAATGGATATTCAACGGCAGCTTTTATTGTTATTTTTTCCCAGCTGCCAATAGGTGTCCAACTTTGCAAGGCATTGGAAAACCTCCCTGGTCTTTGTAATTGAATCTGTGTTTGAAAGTCACTGCTTGACTGAGGGACCTTATACATATAATTGTATGTGTGGGGTACAGAGATGAGGTAGTCATTTGAAAATCATGTTAAACACTATTATTGCAAACAGAGTGGGTCCATGCAATGCATGTGACTTGTTTAGCCCATTGTTACTCCTGAGCTTATTTAGGCTTGCCATAAAAGTGTTTCAATACAACGTCAACAGTGAAGAGGCAACTCCGGGATGCTGGCCTTCTAGGCAGAGTTCCAAAGAAAATGTACTTGTCCTCTTGCTCAGTTGTGCACCGGGGCCTCCCACTCCTTTGCTTTTCTGTGAAGGGAGAAGTACATAACGTTGTAGGAGATCTTCAGTTTCTTGGCAATTTCTCGCATGGAATGGCCTTCATTTCTCAGAACAAGAATAGACTGACGAGTTTCAAAAGAAAGTTATTGGTTTCTTGCCATTTTGAGCCTGTACTCGAACCCGCAAATTCTGATGCTCCAGATACTCAACTAGTCTAAAGAAGGCTAGTTTTATTGCCTATTTAATCAGGACACAGTTTTCAGCTGTGCTAACATAATTGCAAAATGGTTTTCTAATGATCAATGAGCCTTTTAAAATGATAAACTTGGATTAGCTAACACAACGTGCTATTGGAACACAGGAGTGATGGTTGCTGATAATCAGACTCTGTATGCCTATTTTGTATGCCTATATTTCATAAAAAATCAGCTGTTTCCAGGTACAATTGTCATTTACAACATTAACAATGTCTACGCTGTATTTTGGATAAATGTGATGTCATTTTAATGGACAGAAAAATGTGTTTTTCTTTCAAAAACAAGGAAACTTCTAAGTGACCACAAACTTTTGAACGGAAGTGTATTTTTGTTCAGTGTCTAAAGCATGATGATCACATGTTTAAGCCACTGCAAATGGTTCTCAATCTCAAAGCAATTAAGATCATTGAATGAGCATTTGTGAAACACTATCTGCCAAGTGAGTGAGACCATGTACAGTGCATTCGGAAAGTATTCAGACCCCTTGACTTTTTACACATTTTGTTAAGTTACATCCTTGTTCTAAAATGTATTAAATATACTTTTTTTCCTCAATCTACACACAATACTCCATAATGACAAAGCAAAAAAGTTTGGAATGTAGTAAAAAAATATTTGCATAACTATTCATACCCGTTGCTATATAACTAGAAATATAGCTCAGGTGCATCCTGTTTCCATTGATCATCCTTGAGATGTATCTACAACTTGATTGGAGTCCACCTGTGGTAAATTCCATTGATTAGACATGATTTGGAAAGGCACACACCTGTCTATATAAAGGTCCCACAGTTTACAGTGCATGTCAGAGCAAAAACCAAGCCATGAGGTCAAAGGAATTTTCAGTAGAGCTCAGAGACGGAATTGTGACGAAGCATAGATCTGGGGAAGGGTATCAACATTTTTTGCAGCATTGAAGGTCCCCAAGAACACAGTGACCTCCATCATTCTGAAATGGAAGAAGTTTGGAACCTCCAAGACTCTTCATAGACCTGGCCGCCCGGCCAAAACTGAGCAGTCGTGGAGAAGGGCCTTGGTCAGGGACGTGACCAAAAACCCGATGGTCACTCTTATAGAGCTCCAGAGTTCCGCGAGAACCTTCCAGAAGGACAACCATCTCTGCAGCACACCAATGAGGCCTTTATGGTAGAGTGGCCAGACGGAAGCCACTCCTCAGTAAAAGGCACATGACAGCCTGCTTGGACTTTGCCAAAAGTCACCTAAATGACTCTCAGACCATGAGAAACAAGATTCTCTGGTCCGAGGAAACCATGATTGAACTCTTTGGCCTGACTGCCGAGTGCCACGTCTGGAGGAAACATGGTACCTACGGTGATGCGTGGTGGCAGCATCATGTTGTGGGAATGTTTTTCAGTGGCAGGGACTGGAAGATGAGTCAGGATCGAGGGATAGATGAACGGAGCAAAGTACAGAGAGATCCTTGATAAACCTGCTCCAGAGCACTCAGGTTCTCAGACTGGGGCCAAGGTTCACCTTCCAACAGGACAACGATCCTAAGCACACAGCCAAGACAACGCGGGATTGAATGGCCCAGCCAGAGCCCGGACTTAAACCCGATCGAACATCTCTGGAGAGACCTGAAAATAGCTGTTTAGTGACGCTCCCCGTCCAACCTGACAGAGCTTGAGGGGATCAGTAGAGAAGAATGGGGGAAACTCCCCAAATACAGGTTTGCCAATCTTGTGACATCATACCCAAGAAGACTCGAGGCTGTAATCACTGCCAAATGTGCTTCAACAAAGTACTGAGGAAAGGGTCTGAATACTTATGTAAATGTGATTTCAGTTTTTTTATTTATAATACATTTACAAAAAAATTCTAAAAGCCTGTTTTTGCTTTGTCATTATGGGGTACTGTGTGTAGATTGGGGGGGAAACTATTTAATACATTTTAGAATAAGGCTGTAATGTAACAAAATGTGGAATGTCAAGGGGTCTGAAAACTTTCCAAATGCACCGTACATTGTAAATGTATCACCATAGACACTCTTGCTCATCTCAACAAAGTGCATCAGCAAATGTTTGGCATAATCAAGGTCATGTCTCCTCCTGTCATCTGAATCTAGCAAAATTGACATGCCTACACTGCAGGACATAATGGTGATAGACCTCTTTGAAAACAACATCCTTCAATACGTGTAGAGCAAAAACTGCCTGTACTCAGTGGCCTTCCATCGGTCAAGTTCTGCCAGTGACGGAGGTTGTCAGGCAAATTCTTTTGGCAATAAGCCTCAAAAGGAGATCAGAGCCTCTGATAGTTTGGTTTTTCTGAGAGGAAGATGGTCTGCATGTTTTTGGACCTCGTTTAAGGGAAATCAACATCCTCATGACACCTAAAGCCCACCATATGAGTACAATCTAATGGAAACCCTGAAATACAGTGCCTTGCGAAAGTATTCGGCCCCCTTGAACTTTGCGACCTTTTGCCACATTTCAGGCTTCAAATATAAAGATATAAAACTGTATTTTTTTGTGAAGAATCAACAACAAGTGGGACACAATCATGAAGTGGAACGACATTTATTGGATATTTCAAACTTTTTTTAACAAATCAAAAACTGAAAAATTGGGCGTGCAAAATTATTCAGCCCCTTTACTTTCAGTGCAGCAAACTCTCTCCAGAAGTTCAGTGAGGATCTCTGAATGATCCAATGTTGACCTAAATGACTAATGATGATAAATACAATCCACCTGTGTGTAATCAAGTCTCCGTATAAATGCACCTGCACTGTGATAGTCTCAGAGGTCCATTAAAAGCGCAGAGAGCATCATGAAGAACAAGGAACACACCAGGCAGGTCCGAGATACTGTTGTGAAGAAGTTTAAAGCCGGATTTGGATACAAAAAGATTTCCCAAGCTTTAAACATCCCAAGGAGCACTGTGCAAGCGATAATATTGAAATGGAAGGAGTATCAGACCACTGCAAATCTACCAAGACCTGGCCGTCCCTCTAAACTTTCAGCTCATACAAGGAGAAGACTGATCAGAGATGCAGCCAAGAGGCCCATGATCACTCTGGATGAACTGCAGAGATCCACAGCTGAGGTGGGAGACTCTGTCCATAGGACAACAATCAGTCGTATATTGCTCAAATCTGGCCTTTATGGAAGAGTGGCAAGAAGAAAGCCATTTCTTAAAGATATCCATAAAAGGTGTCGTTTAAAGTTTGCCACAAGCCACCTGGGAGACACACCAAACATGTGGAAGAAGGTGCTCTGGTCAGATGAAACCAAAATTGAACTTTTTGGCAACAATGCAAAACGTTATGTTTGGCTTAAAAGCAATACAGCGCATCACCCTGAACACACCATCCCCACTGTCAAACATGGTGGTGGCAGCATCATGGTTTGGGCCTGCTTTTCTTCAGCAGAGACAGGGACGATGGTTAAAATTGATGGAAAGATGGATGGAGCCAAATACAGGACAATTCTGGAAGAAAACCTGATGTAGTCTGCAAAAAACCTGAGACTGGGACGGAGATTTGTCTTCCAACAAGACAATGATCCAAAACATAAAGCAAAATCTACAATGGAATGGTTCAAAAATAAACATATCCAGGTGTTAGAATGGCCAAGTCAAAGTCCAGACCTGAATCCAATCGAGAATCTGTGGAAAGAACTGAAAACTGCTGTTCACAAATGCTCTCCATCCAACCTCACTGAGCTCGAGCTGTTTTGCAAGGAGGAATGGGAAAAAATTCAGTCTCTCGATGTGCAAAACTGATAGAGACATACCCCAAGCGACTTACAGCTGTAATCGCAGCAAAAGGTGGCGCTACAAAGTATTAACTTAAGGGGGCTGAATAATTTTGCACGCCCATTTTTTCAGTTTTTGATTTGTTAAAAAGTTTGAAATATCCAATAAATGTCGTTCCATTTCATGATTGTGTCCCACTTGTTGTTGATTCTTCACAAAAAAATACAGTTTTATATCTTTATGTTTGAAGCCTGAAATGTGGCAAAAGGTCGCAAAGTTCAAGGGGGCCGAATACTTTCGCAAGGCACTGTACAAGAAACGCTGGTGTCTATCAATGGAGATGCAGCCACAGTCTTTGATGGCTAGCCATATAGGCCAGCCATCATTTATCTCCTCTCAGAGTGCAACGCTATCCTTCAGTTCCAAGAACCTTTACTCTGATATCTTTCACATGCAAAATATCCAGTATAGAATTTGCTACATTTTAGCATGGCTCGCACTGGTGCATCAAAGAAAAGCTTTGATTGTGACATGGTGATCACCATTTGTTAGTTTGATACCTGAAACTATGAGCACATTCAACTCAGGACACCAGTCAGGTAATCATCCATAGGGACTGGCTTATCCTCTCCAGTGAATAAGACAACAACAAAATAATGTAAATTATTAAAGCTGCGTACAATAGGCCAACATTGATGTTCAAATCCTCAATGAAATCTGAATGCTCAGCGTCTTCACTATGCTCTGCTTAACACCATAATATGGATAGTTACCAGAGGTGTGGACTCGAGTCACACGACGTGGACTCGAGTCAGACTCGAGTCAGACTCGAGTCACAAATATGATGACTTGCAACTCGACTTTGACTTTAACACCAATGACTCGTGACTTGGATTTGAGCCTTTTGACTTGAACTGACTTGATACCCTCCCCAAGCCCAAATATAAAAAATTGTGCTATTAAAAAAAAGTGTGCAGCGCAATCAACTCTCATCAACTCTTAGTGTGTGTGTGTGTGTGTGTGTGTGTGTGTGTGTGTGTGTGTGTGTGTGTGTGTGTGTGTGTGTGTGTGTGTGTGTGTGTGTGTGTGTGTGTGTGTGTGTGTGTGTGTGTGTGTGTGTGTGTGTGTATGTGTCTGTGTGTGTGTGTATGTCTGTGTGTGTGTGTGTGTTAAGGTTGGGTGATTTGTGTTCAAGCCTACATCGCCCCATAGCGATCCTCGATAGTCGAGCGCTATTGGGGGGGGTCTTTCTTATGGCTACCCATGTATTTCCATGGAAATATAAAGTTTATTTGGAAAGTAATAAATATATTTTTTAAAGCATTCGTGATTTGTGTCAATGTAATATACTAACTATTACTCATGTTAAAAGTATGAAATGGTATTACATTTGGTGAAGAGCACATTATGAGCACACTCGAAACGCAAAGATTAGGACTTGAGACTTGACTCGGACTTGCCTGTCTTGACTTGGGACTTGAGTGCTAAGACTTGCGACTTACTTGTGACTTGTAAAACAATGACTTGGTCCCACCTCTGATAGTTACCCCCACATTTCTCAATAGGGTTATACTCTCTGGGTGCATGCTAGCCAGCAGATCCAACCCACTTGCTTACAGCTGCACTAGGGTCGGATAGACTTCCTGTGTAGATTAAGACATCGCAGAGTCAGAGTGAGATGTCTCTGAAAATATACATCAATAAGAAATGCTTCGTATTCCGAATTGTCCCAACTGTTACCCGGAGGTGATTGAACGACTGCTACTTAACTAGCAGTTGTTCAATCTTCTTTTATAAAAGTTGGAATAATGGGACAATTCAGAGTCCCACGCTTTTTTAAATTGAGATACGGTTTCCCTTTACATATCTTGCTCCAGCTCCGCAGTGTCTTAATCTACACAGGAAGTCTGTCCAAACCTCGTGCAGTTGTACACAAGCGGGTCGAATCTGCTGGCTAGGTGTATGCATCTTTTGGAACATTTAGCCCCTCTGAGAATTACCAATAAAAAAAACTTCCCCAAGATGCCAGCTTCACACATACACCACTCTTTGTTGCAGTTTGAGGAGATACTCCTTCATACACTATCAGAAGACCACCCAATCGCATCACTATCAAACAACCTTTCAGTATGATCACTTGTAACACCAGAGGAGGTGTCACTCAAGTTACCATCTACACTAGTTTCACTAGAAATGTCAGATGTCTGTTATTGCTAGACTCTGCCAGAGCTACAGTAAAACATCCGCATGGAATTTAAGTCACCGTTTATGATAAGCCAGAGCTAAATTGCAGTAATCCAACAAACAATCAAACTAAGTACCATTTGCATTCATGGTTGACAAAATGATTGTGTCTTACCTCTTCAGCCATTGTCGTCTTCTCCACATGGCTTGATTAGCTTGACATTGGTTGTGCTCTGTGTTAATGATCACTCGATACCCATACTAATAAGGCAATCATGTCAATCGGGTGCATCTCTCAGACGACGGCACAAACAGGTTGACAAGCAGCATACCACCCTGCATCTCACTACTGGCTTGCTTCTGATGCTAAGCGGTGTTGGTCCTGGTCAGTCCCTGGATGGGAGATAAGATGCTGCTGGAAGTGGTGGAGGAGGCACCCTTTCCTCTGGTCAGAACAACATCCCAATACCCCGCGGCAGTGATTGGGGACATTGCCCTGTGTAGGGTGCTGTCTTTCAGATGGGACATTGAATGGGTGTCCTGACTCTCTGTGGTCACTAAAGATCTCATGGCACTTATTGTAAGAGTAGTGGCGTTAACCCTGGTGTCCTGGCTAAATTCCCAATCTGGCTGTAACCTTATTCTCTCCCCTGTAACTATTCCCCAGGTTGTTTCTGGAAATGAGAAAGTCTTTTCAGTCAACTTACCTGGTAAATAAAAACAAGGCCTGTTTTTCACTAGTGTGGCAACACTTCATGCAATGTATATCACAAAACATCATATGGCAACTTAGCCTTATAAATAGAATGCCAAATTCATGACAATAAATGTGTCTTTGTCTTATCCATATATATTATGAATAACATATTTATAAAGACAATATCTAATGGCAAAAGTGTATTATTAATATAATGAATTTGGCATCCTATTTATAGGGCTACTTTTGAACTTCTAGAGATCAATCATGAATGAATGATTATATACTTATCTACACATTGAAATGATGGTGTGCTTTGGGCAAATCAGATGTCAATGTACTACATTGAGTGTAGCCCACATAAACCCAACCTCACTATGAATGTACTTTCACATAGATTGTGGAAAATAAGTTAGGTATGCAAATGAGTATGAAAGCTGATCACTTTTTTTGTGTGTTGACATGAAAGCTCAGTAGAAATGAACACAGCTTGTTTCCAAAGCTAAGCAGGGTACATAGAGGTAAGCATCTGAATGGTAGACATGTTCTCCTCATATACCAATAGGAGTCACTTTTTAGGCAGGAATCGTTGACTGTGGCTTCAGATTTGATTTAATTATACCTCCAGCTATCGCTTTATTTTGGTTGATGGCATGACATTGAAATAAGGACGTTGATTCAAATATACCATTTCAGTATCAACATTGAAACAAGGTCAAATAAAATGTGTCTAATCAAATATGAAATTCAACATTATTTCAACCACCCACCTATTTAATATAGGATGAAAAACAGATGTTGATTAAACAATGACAATATACAAACATGTCAACATCTAAGATGTTATGAAAATGGGACGTGGATTGGATGTTACATGTTCAATATATTTACATAACCACATGACTTGAATTGTGTTGTAATTTCCACTTAGATTCTACATTTGATTTTTTACCATTCTACGTGTAATTTTCAATGCAATTTCAACGTATATATAGTTTTGATGATTATGTGTAAATTAAATTGATGTAACAACCTGTTAGTCAGGTTAAATCATTGTATTTAAGATGAAGTTTTACTCTAATGTTAATGTTTGCAATGCTGGTTGAAATGATATGAAAACAGTACTTGGTTGATGACTATTTGCAAATCCAGATAGAACGTAATAATACATTAATAAATTACTTTGAAACAACATTGATTCAGCCAGACTGTGCCCAGTGGGATGCTGTATGTCACAACTTCCTCCGAAGTCGGTCCCTCTCCTTGTTCGGGCGGCGTTCGGCGGTCGATGTCACCGGCTTTCTCGCCACCGCCGATCTACTTTCCATTTGTTCTGTCTTTGTCTTATCACACCTGGCTTTACTTAATCAATTACTTGTTTATAATTTAACCCTCTGTTCCCCATGTTGTGTTCGTGAGTGATTGTTTATTGTAATTTGGTCTGTGTTTGTGGGCTATCATTGTTGCCTTGTATATTTGTATTTTTTGAGTAAAGTACTTTGATTACTCATATCTGCTGTCCTGTGCCTGACTCCCTACACCAGCGACACATAGGACCATTACACTGTAATAGTTTTCCATTAAAGTATTTCTCACGCAATAATTATGTTTGGAATGTCTGGGAGTGGCCTGAGAGGGGAGGGGGAAACTGAAACTTGTTGTTATTGACAGAGGTTTGGAACCCTCTTCATTATTAGTCTATATTAACTAAAGCAAAACTCCACCCATGTAAAACCTGCTGATTATAAGGTCCTGTGTAGATTGTATTTTCAACCAGCAACTATCAGGAAATAACAATGATAAAACAAATTCCACTCTTTTACAGTGTTAGATTCATCAGCTTTTGTACAATATGATTTGATTTTTATAAAAAAATGTATTTTGACTGCACTGTGCCTTTAATAAAACCAACATTTTGTCACCTTATCCTTTGCCTCCTGCTGCCTGCCTGCCTGCCTTCCCTTGAGACCGTAAAACCTTTTCACACACTGAGCCAAGCTTATTATTAAAATCCAGTATTATTTTGCTCCCCTGTCTGCGTGTCTG
The DNA here is from genome assembly GCF_036934945.1 of Oncorhynchus masou masou. Classification (NCBI taxonomy): domain Eukaryota; kingdom Metazoa; phylum Chordata; class Actinopteri; order Salmoniformes; family Salmonidae; genus Oncorhynchus; species Oncorhynchus masou. The sequence goes on along the minus strand of NC_088214.1, from coordinate 25,355,730 downwards.
TCATTGTAGAGGATTATTTTCAGTGCAGTGCCAACCTCATCTCACAGATCCCGAAGATGAGATAGGTTTCTCCCGACTCCCTCTTTGTTGCTCAGGATCTGGTTAGCAAATCTCTGGAGGCAGACTGGTAGGCAACTGAAAGTTGATAAGTGGTACCAATTTTCCTTATTTATTACAGCAGTTTATATTATATTAGTTCATTTTTAATTTTTCCCTTGCTGTTCTCCACATGTAGGCCAATGTGAATTTGAGCTATCTTTAGACACTATCTGCAGTCTGCACGACACCTGCCTTTTACAGAGTGAAGTTGGATTATAACATGCACATAAAACAGAGGTAGGCAACTAGATTCAGCCGCAGGCCGATTTTTTGTTGGAGCAGATGGTTGGGGCCCAGAACATAATTTGAATAATTTGTACACTGCAAATTGACCACAACTAAGCCCCAAAAAGATTTTAAAATAATCATCATTTAATGATCACATTTGTCTCTTTTTTTTAATTTGTTGGAATACTTGGGAACAGATTTCCTAAATTAACAGGTTTTCCTGAATCAGACGTTTGACTGATTGACTTCAAAGCATTAACATTTAATGGACACAGATGTTATTTAGTAAGGCAAAATTGTGCTGTCCTCTTTTGTACAAAGTAAACACTTAGATTGTTCTTTATAATTTATTAGAAGTGGCACAGCAAAGTAACAAAACATTATGATGCTGTACTATTATTATTAAGTCTATTTGAGCAGGGACAATGTTCAACAAAACAGAAGTCTCAGTACACTTGAGAAAATATGTGTAATACCAGATCCAGCCAACAGATCATTTCCGTCTGCAGTCCCCACGCAGGTGAACATATAAACCATAAAAACGTTATTTACGAACAGACAACATCAGTACAAACATCAGACATACATTTTTTTTTTAAATGAAGGTCGGGACATACAGATGCGTTTTTCCACCAAACCTTTGATTTAACATTCTGTCATAAAGAGCACATGTTCAACTGACCAGTCGACCTGTAAGAATATACAGTAGTCCATAGGCCACGCGTATACGCCTATTAATGTGACATCACTGAAGAAAGCGTTCTATTCTTGTCAATCAACATTTCTGCTTAGATCTTCACAGTCTAAAGCAGTGGTTCCCAAACTGTTTATAGTCCCGTACCCCTTCAAACATTCAACCTCCAGCTGCGTACCCCCTCTACCACCAGGGTCAGCATACTCTCAAATCGTGTTTTTTGTAAGCCTGTTGTTTTCATTGTATGCCTGTCACACACACACACACTATACGATACATTTATAACATTATATTATATAATAATTACAATTATATAACACAAGAATGAGTGTGAGTTTTTGTCACAACCCGTCTCATGTGAAGTGACAAAGAGCTCTTATAGGACCAGGGTACAAATAAGAATATAATAATAATCAATAATTTTGCTCTTTATTTAACCATCTTACATATTAAACCTTATTTGTTCATGGAAAATTGTGAATAACTCACCACAGGTTAATGAGAAGGGTGTGCTTGAAAGGATGTACATAACTCTGTAATGTTGTATTGGAGAGAGTCTCAGTCTTAAATCATGTTCCACACACAGTCTGTGCCTGTATTTAGTTTTTATGCTTGTGAAGACCGAGAATCCACTCTCACATAGGTATGTGGTTGCAAAGGGCATCAGTGTCTTAACAGCGTGATTTGCCAGGGTAGGATACTCTGAGCGCAGCCCAATCCAGAAATCTGGCAATGGCTTCTGATTAAATTAAATTTTCGCAGAACCGCTTGTTGCAATTTCGATGAGGCTCTCTTGTTCAGATATTGGTAAGTGGACTGGAGGCAGGGCATGAAAGGGATAACGAATCCAGTTGTTTGTGTCATCCATTTCGTGAACGTACCTGCGTAATTGCGCACCCAACTCACTCAGGCGCTTCGCTATATCACATTTGACATTGTCTGTAAGCTTGCGTCCATTTGCACACAAAAAATCGTACAATGGAAAGACCTGTATGTGGTTCTTGTTAATGCAGACAGAGAAGAGCTCCAACTTCTTAATCATAGCCTCAATTTTGTCCCTCACATTGAATATAGTTTCGGAGAGTCCCTGTAATCCTAGATTCAGATCATTCAGGCGAGAAAAAACATCACCCAACTCGTCATCATGCAAACGGTCAGACAAGCGAAAATTATGGTCAGTAAAGAAAGCTTTAAGCTCGTCTCTCAATTTAAAAAAAAACGTGTCAATACTTTGCCCCTTGATAACCAGCACACTTCTGTATGTTGTAAAAGCATTATGTGGTCGCTGCACGTATCATTGCATAGAGCAGAAAATACACGAGAGTTCAGGGGCCTTGCTTTAACAAAGTTAACCATTTTCACTGTAGTGTCCAAAATGTATTTCAAGCTGTCAGGCATTCCCTTGGCAACAAGAGCCTCGGTGGACGCTGCAGTGTACACATTACCACTCCACCATGTCTCTGTCAGTGGAATTCCCGCAAGAGGGTAACGGTTAATGTGATTGGATTTTAATCATTTGAATAGTCTACCTGTATTTGACATTGTATTGTTATTTCGCTGAACACTAAACGGTTTAATTTTATTTTGGGCAGTGAAACGAGTGAAACTCAGGCGAGAAAAAAACCTCACTCAAATGTATGGCCCCATTGGAAAATATAAATGGACTGTTTGAAAATGTGAAGGAAAAAAAATGTCATAAAAATATCAAAATGAATTGCATTTTTATTTGGCGTATCCCCCAATGGCATTACCTCCAGTAGCCCAGTTTGGGAATACCTGGTCTAAAGTAAATTCCCCTGAAAATCTTTATTTGTAAGTTTTAACATTTTGAGAATATAGAGACATTGACATCAATACAACATCCCCAGTCCTTTATTCCACCCACCCATCCCTTCCTCTCTCCCATGCACCCGCCCACCCATCCCTTCCTCCCTCCCATGCACCCATGCACCCAACCATCCCTTCCTCTCTCCCATGCACCCACCCACCCATCCCTTCCTCCCTCCCATGCACCCACCCACCCATCCCTTCCTCTCTCCCATGCACCCACCCACCCATCCCTTCCTCCCTCCCATGCACCCACCCACCCATCCCTTCCTCTCTCCCATGCACCCACCCACCCATCCCTTCCTCCCTCCCATGCACCCACCCACCCATCCCTTCCTCCCTCCCATGCACCCACCCACCCATCCCTTCCTCCCTCCCATGCACCCACCCACCCATCCCTTCCTCTCTCCCATGCACCCACCCACCCATCCCTTCCTCCCTCCCATGCACCCACCCACCCATCCCTTCCTCTCTCCCATGCACCCACCCACCCATCCCTTCCTCCCTCCCATGCACCCACCCACCCATCCCTTCCTCCCATGCACCCGCCCACCAATCCCTTCCTCCCATGCACCCGCCCACCAATCCCTTCCTCCCATGCACCCGCCCACCCATCCCTTCCTCCCTCCCATGCACCCACCCACCCATCCCTTCCTCCCATGCACCCGCCCACCAATCCCTTCCTCCCTCCATTCACCCACCCACCCATCCCTACCACCCACCTACCCAACTAAGGCATCATACTGAAAAACAGCACAAGAACAATGACAGAAACAATATATATATATATATATGCTATTAATTAAGTAAATAAGATACACAAAAGAGAAAATAAAATACAATGAATACAATAAAATAGGTGTCACAATAATAATGTAATCCTATATACACACTGTAGCCACTGACATATGGCATCTGCCTATACTGAAAAAAACTATAGCCATTCTCCATTAGCAGAACAAACAACATCTGTCCCATAACAGTGTCCCCCAGTCCTGGCACCATTCCATGCCCCCGCATCCAACGCACTCGACTCCAGTCAGAAGTTTGGTCATAGTTGGTCAATTTAACCAAGTGTGCCGACGATGGGGCAAGAACAAAGACTTGCACCCCCCAGGATGCACCCCCCAGGATGCACCCCCCAGGATGCACCCCCCAGGATGCACCCCCCAGGATGCACCCCCCAAGATCAGGAGAATCTAGTCCATACAGAAAAAAGAAGGCAACAGTGCTTAGATGACAGAATATTAAAAAGAACAAAGATAATTTAACAGGTATGACAGTACCAGTGGATTCCTATTACCACATCACAGCCACTTACACAGGACATGACTGCCTATACTGGCATGTGAGAGCTAAACTATGTGAAAGATAGGCTCTCTACATGTTCCAAGAAAGGGGACCGCGTCAGGCCAAACTTCTCTCGGAAGCCGCGCACAGCGTATCTAACCATTTCTAGTGGCAGACATCACTTCCTTAACCCACTGTGTAAGAGAAGGAGGTCCTGCCGACTTCCAATTAAAGAGGATAAGACAGTGAGCTAGAAGTGTAGGAACTGCTGCTGCATTAGTCTGGTGGGTGGTAACAGTAGAAGCCAAAGGTGGTATGCCAAAAATGGCAGTGAACAGATTGGGGCCAACAGTTTTGTTACATAGATGTAAAAATGCCTGAAATATTGGGTCCGAAACCCCCTCAGAGATTGGCATGGCCAAAACATATGCCCCACAGTTGCTGGACTCTGATGGCATCTCAAACACATTTGGGTCCACATTTGGATATATTTTTTCCAGTCTGTCATTTGAGTAATGGAGACAGTGTAAGACTGAATGAGTCCATGCCTTATGCAAAATGAGGCTCTATACTACGTTGTCATATCTCAATGGGTAGCTCGCCACCCCTGTCTTGTTCCCATGCAGACTTGGTATTTGCGCAGAAAGGCGCAATAATTTTCCATATCATAGGGGTTAAGGTCTAAGCACCTCTCAACTTGAATATTTGCAGGCAGGAGTGGAAATGAATGAAAATGTTTTTTAGCAAAGCTGCAAGTTTGGAGATGTGGGAATATTATGGTCAACCCTCAGAGTTTCAAATGAGACAAATGTGTTATCAAGGTCAGTAAAAAACACCAGGCCGTTTCTATGTCAGGACTGGAATGCAGTGTCTATCTGCAAGGCTGGGAAGATATGATTAGATGTTAATGGGGAGAAGCAGCTTGCTTGGTTAAGTCTAAAGTGATTTTGGAACTGGGACCACATTTTAAGGGAGTTCTTGACAATGCGATTCAAAACATGGGTGCTGAGGTTTACAGGCAGTGGGAAGCACAGGAGAGAGACCGGAGCATTGAGGAGGCTTGACTGTAGCTCCATGATAGCCCAAGGTGGACCATCCTTGTTTTCAAATATGGAAATCAAATAAACACATTTAGAAATATTTTCTGACCCATAGTATTTTAATCCGTTTTAGGTCTCTCTCGATATACCTTCCTCATTCTTGGATTTGACTTCCAAATGAAGTTGGAAATGCAGCTGTTCAGTTGTTTGTACATTGACTTTGCCAGATTTTTTATTTTTTTTGGAATAAGTACAAAAACCTAGGCAGGACAGTCATCTTGACAGAGTTATTGTGACCTGCTAATGAAATGGGAAGAGACGACCACCTTATGAAATCCTGCTTATTGCGCTCCAGGTGTGTTTTGAAATTATATTTTTTTTTCTGCAGTTGGGTTAATACAACACAGTTTAATTCAAATGTATATAAATTCTCCTCATTATATGGTTATATCTATGTAATACAATGTTTATATAAAATCTTGGAGTGATTTTGAGAATAAACAAAACCAAATTATATAGAAGCTGTATTTGTCTCATCAACCGTGTTATCATCTTCAACACCATTACCCTACTCTCAACCCCGTTACATGACACTATTTGTGATAAAATACTGGAACGTTTAGGAAATAATAATTTCTTTGTTGAGCTCAGTCTGAAATATTTAGAGTAACCATGAGAATATTGATTTGAGTTAAAATTCTGAAGTGTAACCATACTTTTATTTGTTTAAATGATGAGGCTACTGACACACAAAGTGTCCATTTCAGGCTTTAATACAGCAAAAGTGTGAGATTTTATAAACATTTTATATTTGCAATTATTGAATTCGCTTGAGGGACATATGGTAAATGTTGATTTTATTACAAGTATCTTTTATAATAACAATCAGACAACGTCCATATTGTCCATAACTGGGTTGAAGACAAATGGTGTCCATATCAGAAGATAATGAATAATAATAGGTCTTTGATGCCTGAGATGGAAAAATATGTTTTATTGGAGGTTAAGTATGTCCTTCATGTCATGGGGTGTTAAAAAAAAAGAGATTTATTTTGGTAAACAAATTGAAAAATGTAAAAGTCCAAATGGTACCGTTCTGGTGGAATGACCCACACATACAAACGACGACATCATACAAACATCAACTACACCACACCTGGCCAGACCCACTAACCCTCACCCCCATCTCCAGCACCGTATTACTTTCCGCCACATGGCAAACCTGTCTCTTCGTTGCACACGCACTTTTTAGATAGTAAAGCATTTTACCTTTCCATTGAGTGAACATCAGAGGATAGGTTGATTTCCAGTTTTTAAAGTATATGTTTTTTAAGATGATTGTTGAGAAAAGTACTGTCCAACCCATCAGGTATCTCACTGCACCCTCATGTGCCATGTCTTGAAATAGGAAGACAGACAAATTAAAAGTACATTTACATTGTAATACTTCTGACAGCAATCTTTCCAGCTAAACCCTCAATTCCTAATGTGATACGTCTATATTTCTCAAATGTTAACTATTCTTTTATCACAAAATGATTTCCTCTTTTTCTTCTTGAAACATGTGTTGAGCATCTTCTCCTGGTTGACCAAAAGCATCTGTAAATTCCGGAATGCCATGAAGGACATTTTGACCAGGAGCCAGTTTGAGGCCTACCTCAGATACAACTGGAGTAACATCTCTCTAAGTAAGTTCCCCTGTTTAGCTTTACCATTCTGGTATTTGACTTGTGGTGTAGCTAATACTATTAGGGATAGATTTAGAGTTAGGGTTGACAGTTTATCCTCTGTCGCCCATCTAGTAACAAAGGTGTCTATTCCCATGTTTCTCAGAGTGCATGCCGTTAATGAAAATGAGACCCTCTCTGTCAAAATAAAGGTTTAAAAAAAATGGAAAGCCAGCAGATTGAATCAGTCAGCTTGTGTTCAGAGGATGGAGACTCCTCCCACTTGAAAAGGTGGGTCGACAACCACAAACTGATAGCGGTGGAATTCCAAGTCAACAATCTGTCATTTTACCTGGAGCGAGAGAGTTAACTATTGAATATGGAGAGGATTTTATGGAGAAGGATTGTTTACTAACTTGAATTGATTTGTTCAGTCAACTGAATATGGAAAACATGTTCATATTTTATGAATATTTTGCCTACTTACCATAATTGGATCGTTAAGTGACAGAGGAACTCTTTTTGTGTTTGTGTCTACTGTGAGGGTGGGTTCGTGTCAGGAACATGGCCGACTCAGGCCCTATAATGGCATCAGTGGGCATGAAGTGGAGAATGACCATGCCCTCCACCAGAAAGCTGAAATGATCTGCAAACTGTTCCTCGAGTCAGAGATCTCTCCCGAACTCAGGGTATGTTTTCTTACTAACTCATACTCTGACTGTACTGTAGCCGTATCTGTACTCTGTACTGTATCTGTACTCTCAGTCGCCCTGATCTCCCATAGGAATGCTCTTAACATATTAGAGCTGATCAATAACACGTGAAGTACTTACCTTGCTATTTACATTGCAATTCAAGGAGGATGATATTAGATTAAAAACTAATGAGAACACAGATATTGTTATAATTCCATAATTTTAAATCCTCTATCTCATCTATCTCATGATTCTGATTTACCGGTATCTGATCGTGTCCTCATTGTCTCCTATAGATCAACATAGCAGAGAGTGCCAGGGAGTCCATCCAGCAGGCCTTTGCCATGGGCAAGGTGGACCGAGGACTCTTCTATGAAGCCATTATGGCTATCTTCCCTCACCACATCTTGTGTTGGAAAAAGTAAGTGTTAGGGCAACACCTTGTCCCAAGTGTGCCCAGCACCTTCTAAAACACTCCCCACCTTTTGCCCACAGGAATGATAAATGATGACTAAGGCCAAACGTTTTTTTACCAACCATGTGACCTTTTACTATCTGATGATGGCTGTATTTGCCTTGCAGGTTCTATAGCCAAAAGGAGAAGAAAGGTATAGTTGGAGATAATGCTGAGAAAGAAGCCTCTTCCTGACTACCTCCATCAACTCAACTCTGACTGGTACCAAAAGGTCCAAACTACCATGACAAGTGAGTCCTGAGGGATGTTATTTCAACACAGTGTTTCATATAAAATGATTAACCCTTATATAGTTAAGCTTATGGAAAGCTAATTATTTAGTGGTGTGTAGAGTTTTGTGTGGTAAGTCTGTTTATTTAAGTACACTAAGATTGTCTTCTATCTCTGTCCACAGATGAATACCCCATCCTTAGGTTTACAGTGCATTGTGGTCTCAATATGGATCTTGCTCAAATCCACTACTCAGAGTAAGTTCTAAGTTCCCAACCAACTGTCATGAAGTAGTGGTGACCCATGCAGTGACCAGTTCAGTTGTTTCTCTGGGTTTTTATTGACTTCTGTACTTCCCTGTACCTACTGTTCATCTGTTATCCTTAATGTTAGATTTCCACCACTAGAGGTGTCCATCCAACACAGAAAGTCTGCATGTCCCATTCTCAGGTAAGCATATAAACGCACCTCATAGAGCTTAGTGGTACATATCTATTACAGTACTGCAATAACAGTTAGTAATGGGAGGAATCCATTTTGTTTTATGTTGTTTTAGTCCTTAAACGTCTCTGCCTCGTTCTGACCTAACCCACTCGTTCTCTGGATCCTCGCTCTCAACAATCCAGGAGGAGGACTAGTCTATCTTTTTAACAATAGAACTAAAGGCTATATATTTTCTATATGAATAATACGGCAAGATTATTAGAATATTACATGGATGGTTAGGATAAATCAGCACCAACAGCTACAATACAGATGAGAATTGGGAAAGCCTTTTTAAACACGCCTGCTCATTCACCAGCAGGGGGAACCACTGACCAATACAGAACACTGCTATCAGATCTATTATGGCATTGATTATTTGCCATATAGATTTTTAGCATGCAATATTGTTTTGGTAGTTATTTCTCTAATTCCATTAGTAAGAAAATATATTTACTGTGGTCCAAAGTTTAGTACGGACTGTGTGTTGAAGTGATGTGTGTTGAAGTGTCTCATCCTGTACAATAATCTCGCAATGGAGCTTTGTACTCTTTGTCCCAGGAGGGATAGTTTGTCTGAGGATAAGATCAGTAGAGACAAAGCATTAAGCGAGATTCACTTTCCATACTAGGCTTTCAAGTCTTTCATCCATGACACTGACCCTTCCCTTCCCCCCAACCTCCCAACTGCACAGACTAAATCTTTTCCCCCTCTCAAAACACTCCTCCCCTCCCCTCTCTTCTCTCACCCATCATCCCCCCCCACAACCTCAGCCCTTGTTGTCCCATGTCTGTCATATATCAGTATGTCTGGCGACCCATCTAACCTCTGGATAAGAGTCGGCAGGGTAGCCTAGCGGTTAGAGCGTTGGACTAGTAACCGGAAGGTTGCAAGTTCAAACCCCTGAGCTGACAATGTACAAATCTCTCGTTCTGCCCCTGAACAGGCAGTCAACCCACTGTTCCTAGGCCGTCATTGAAAATAGGAATTTATTCTTAACTGGTTAAATAAAGGTAGAATAAAAAGAGTCCACTTAAAAATGAACGAGGTCCTTTGCACCAATATTGCTTGGATTCAATACTCAGTGCCGTGACTGAGATCACAAAGTACAAGATTTTCGTTTAGAATTTGTTTTATATTGTGGTTACAGTGAGGTCCAAAAGTATTGGGACAGTGACACCTTTTTTGTTTTGTTTTGGCTCTGTAATCCAGAACATTGGATTTGAAATGATACAATAATCAAGAGGTTAAAGTGCAGGCTGCCAGCTTTAATTTGAGGGCATTTCATCCATATCGGGTGAGGTGAGAAAGTGACAGAGGCATAAATATCATGCTAACCTGCCCTTTTTTTCTTTCTTTTTTTTCTCCCCAATTCCGTGGTATCCAATTAATAGTAGTTACTGTCTCATCACTGCAACCCCGGACACGGGAGAGGCGAAGGTCGAGAGCCATGCGTCCTCCGAAACACAGCCCAACCAACCGAGCCTCCCGGTCGCGGCAAAGCCTGGGCTCGAACCCAGAATCTCTGGTGCACAGCTAGCACTGCGATGCAGTACCTTAGACCACTGCGCCACCCAGGAGGCCAAACTCCCCTTTTATTGGTAGTGGAGGTTAGCATGTGTGATCTTTGTGCCTCTGTAACTTTCTCACTCATCATCATTCACAATTCATTCAGGATTATCCACAATCATGGTAGCATCCACATTAATGTAGCATCCACATTCAGTGTTCAGAAACATACTCTACTGTTATAAAATTGACTTTGACTCCAAAATGACACAATACGTTATTTACCATGAATTTATGTTGGGCACAAAATAATCTGAAACACAACCAAAACAAACTGCAAATGCAAATGTGGCTGACTGTGAGCCAGGCCTAATCACCCAACATCAGTGCCCAACCTCCCTAATGCTCTTGTGGCTGAATGGATGCTATGTTCTAACATCTAGTGGAACACCTTCCCAGAAGAGTGGAGGCTGTTATAGCAGCAAAGGGGGTACCAACTACATACTAATGACCATGATTTTGGAATGAGATGTTCGACGAGCAGGTGTCCACATACTTTTGGTCATGTAGTGTACTTGGAACTGAGGTCAAGATATGATTTTTGAATGGAGACGATGAGATTTAATTCCCATGATGCCTTCTGGAAGGATGAGGCATTCTGCCTCTTCTATGTCAATATCAGAGCTGCTGACGGAGAAAGAGGCTCAGTGCGAGGCATCATGGGTTTTATTTAATCCAGCTATTCTCTTTGTGATAATAACTTTTTTGCTTCATTCTGGACCTTGTCTGTCAGCTTGACATAGCAGTATCTTCCAATTCCACTGTTTCATAGTCAGTTTCATTTATTTCAAAACACCATTTCACACCCTGCTGGCTTTAACTAGGTATTATACAGCATTTGGGGAGAGGGCTGTAGATTGAATCGTGACAGAGACAAGGTCTTTTCCGGTGAAAAATAAGTGAATATTGTAAATGGCAGACTGTATAACATGTTTTTCTGTCCCTTTTCTCCCCATGACTTTTTATTGTTTACTATTCTTGTCTCTTATATCTTTGCTTTCTTTCATAACTTGATCAAAATTCTGCTTGTTCAAAAGGCATTGCCATTCATTTTGTCTGTCATTATTGTTGGATTTTAACATAGACTGTACACTTTGGTGATGTATCTCCAAATCAGTAGAAAACAATCAACACAAAGTTTGTTTTTTGAGTCTCAAGCTTGTAATATTTCTTTGTAATATAATTGTTAACCAATGAAGTTAATCAGAAGGGCTGATGTGAAGTTTGTCCATTGGATTCCTTTTTGTTATTTATAATACAGGAAGAAATGCACTTTTAAAGGTCCAATGCAGGCTTTCGTTTGTATCTCAATAGCTAATCATTTTGGAGTAAAAATGAAGTACCTTACTGTGATTGTTTTCAATTAAAATGGTCAACAACCAAAAATATATAGCTTCTTAGCAAATAGCACTGTCTACCAGTGGTCTGAGTGGGAAGGGGAAAACTGAAAATTTGCTGTTATTTACAGAGAGGTTTGAAACTCTCTTCTTATTGGTCAATTAACTAATGTACCACATGATGATGTCACCAGGCAGGCCCGAAACTCCATCCCACCAAAGCAGGCTGAACTTTCGGGTGGTCTTTTGAAGTAGCTCTTACACTAAAATGGCATTATCATAATTTTCACAATTTCACAGTATTATTCCAACCTAGTAGGTGGAAATATATATAAAACACAGGGGAATCAAAGATTTATTGAATGAAGATTTTAAAATCAGCTTTTTAATCTAATCCTCTTCAGTCTGTTTTCCCTTTTGAGTTGTCTGATATTAGTCTGTCCTTCAGTTAAATCCCAGCCACTGGCAAAAGTCAAATATTATGCTAACATATTCTGCATCTTCCAGTGCCTCGGTGTATAATGAGACTAATATCCCTTAAGCATTACTGTGATCGGAGAGTTTTGGAAAGGGACTGCTGGAGTTTTGGCTGTTACTTTGGCTGGGGGCACAGCTGTTGTCCTCTTTGACACACAGAAAAAGAAAATTGTGATTTGATCGCAACTACTTCTCAGCTGAAGGTTGTTGAACTGTGGTGCGAGTCTTTGTGCTGTATTTATGAAACACATCTCAACAATCGTGCATTCAAGTATCTTATTTTAACCTTCAAACTAAACCATACAAGTAGCCTTCAGCCTCATCTCAGTACAATCGGGACTGTAGATTACTGGAACCCTCCTCAGCTTTGTACATTGAACAATTGCCAGGCAAACTCATTCTGACATTAACAGACAGTTATGCGTTTTACTGTCTGTGAAGTATTGATTCATACTTCATATCCTGCCTGTTTACAGTCTGATCATCACCTGGTGCTACCCTCCAGTGCCCTCCGGGGCCCCCTTATGGAGCGGGCTGCCCAGGACCGGGTGTGCCAGGCCAGCCGGTGGTCCTGCCTGTGGGTGGGTGGGTCTGCTGGATCGGGTTCAGTCCCTCCTGCTGCTGCTGACATATCAGCTATGTTTATTAAGAGGATGACAAGTATATCAGGTCCCATAAGCAGGCCCTCATGCGCAGGAATTCCTTTGTTACTTTGCGAGGAGGGTGTCATCAATCTTGCTGCCAACGCTCCTCTCCTGAGCTGTTTGTGTCAAACTCAGATTCCCTTCCTTTCTGCCTGGCCTCTTCCGCCTCTCCTCCTCTCGCCTTGCAGAGAGAAAGCTCCTCACTCTGACGGAGGGAGCGACAGAGCGGCAGTCACTACGGCTGGATAGTCTAGGTCTAGGAGTAAATGAGAAAATGTGATGAAAAGATATTGACAGGTGGTGCTTTGGTTTGTAAAGTTTCAAGTTGTGTTAATCGTATGTACGGGACACGCATAGTATACATCGTCCAACAAAATGCCTTCTTTCTCGACAATGCAATAACAATAAGAAATAGTAAAAATTAAGAATATGAACATAAAGTAAATGGCAGTAGAATAGAATAAGCATTTTTGCATAAGTATAATACAGGAAGGCTCAATTTACAGTACAATATTTACACATATATTAGAGTGGGAGGGGATGGGGTGAAAAGTGTATAAATTGAGCAGTATAAGAAGAGTCTGGTAGCAGCAGTGATGTATGCTAAGGTATGGAGAATCAGAGCAGGTGGTCAGTCCAGTTCAAGTGTTCATTTGTCTGATGGATTGTTGATAGAAACTGTCTCTGAGCCTGTTGGTATCAGACCTCATGTTCCGATACTGTCTGTCCGACGGTAAGGGAGAGAACAGCTCATGGCTCAGGTGTGTGTGGTCCTTGATGATGCTACATGCCTTGCTCAGGCTTCAGTTTGAGATGATGTCCTGGATGGGTGGAAGCATGGTCCCAGTGATGTACTGGGCTGTCTTACCGCCCGCTGGAGGGCCTTGTGGCCGTAAACGGAACAATTCCCGTACCAGGCCGTAATGCAACTGATGCTCTCGATGGTGCAGCGGTAGTACTTGGAGAGAACCTGGGGCGGCATACCAAAATTCTTCAGCCGCCTTAGGATATAGAGACGCTGTTGCACCCTCTTGTGGTGTTCTCAGTCCATGTCAAGTCCTTTATGATGTGAAGATTCCTTAAGTCAACAATCAACTCCTTTTTCTTGCTGACGTTGAGAGAGGGGTTGTTGTTATGACACCACAATGCCAGTTCACTTACCTCCTCCATAGCTGACTTGTCGTTGTTGGTTATCAGGACTACAACCGTGGAGTCATGAGCAAACTTGATGATGGAGTTGGTGTCGTGTAAAGCCACACAGTTGTGGGTGAACAGAAAGTACAGCAGAGGACTGAGGACACACCCCTGGGGGGGCCCTGTGTTAAGAGTCAGTGTGGAGCAGGTGTTGGTGTCAATCTATATAGCCAGAGTTGTGACTGAATACATACATTTCTCTCTGCTGTGCATTCTAACACACACACACACACACACACACACACACACACACACACACACACACACACACACACACACACACACACACACACACACACACGCACACACACACACACACACACCCACACTTGCAAACACACCCTTTCCAGGCAATTGGACACAATTGTGTTGTGTACCGTATGTGCTTCACATTTATTTCAGTATTTTAATTTGATCTTCTTATGTAATGAAATCATATCTTCCCACAAGTTCCCACAACCCATTATCCGTAGCAAGTGAATCCTTCATTCCCCTTAGCATGGCCACATGTGGTTGCTGTAGATGTATGTACAGTACTATAGCTGTAGTGTCTCCCGTCCTCTACTGTACTCCATGTACTGAGCCTGAGACTCAGTGTGTTTAACAGAGATGGACTGTGATGTATGGCCTCCCCACTCTAGGATTGACTGAGGTCAATGACTTCATACATTTGTTTGACAAGTCTGTTATTTCTTTCTTTAGTGAAAGTTCAAATCAATACTCAGGGCAATAGTACTGCCAAGATATCTCATGATGGCTTTTCATTCTTGAATATTTGAAAGTTAGGCTGAAATGTTAAGGAGAGATGAGAGAAATAAGAGATGGAGAGAAAAGAAGGAGGAGAAAGATAAGGTTACATTCAAATTGTGGCTGTCTCTCCATTCTTAAAAAACTTTCTCAGAGTGTGGATGATGATAACCATAGAAATATATGTTATGTATCTATATGGTGATAACCATGTATCTATATGGTGATAAACCAGACAATAATGTTCTGAGGATTACTGATTATCTATGCAATGGAGGAGAGGGAACAGTCCATAGAAATATAATTACTATTCTATTGAATTACACATCTATTTCTATGGAACAGCCTCAGAGACTAGATTTCCATTTTATTCTCAAATCAAGGCCAAGCTGTTTCATTCGTCAGTCAACAATAGGCAATAACAGGGGAGGTGTGAAGCTGTGCTGCCTTTGTGTGCAAACTGTGCATACAACGCCAAAAATATCAAGTCAATCTCTTACATTAACATTGCAAATGTGTTTGCCAATGGTTTCCCAGACACTGCATAATTGGCTAGGAGATATTGTTAGTTCAGGTGTTCCACGTAATTGAATTCTGTAATGAAAATCCTGTCAATGTGAAATGGCAAAATCATTTATTGAAAATAATAATTGTGTATCTGAGGTTTCTTAGAAAGGGACTGATCAAACCTCTCTAGATTGGTGGGTTAATTTCTTTTTTCTATCAATGTGTAATATTAGATGCAATTATAGTTGCCTAATTGTTTGGCTAATGCATTTTACATAATCACGTGGAACACAATAGTTTTTTTTCAAAAGTCCACATTGGAATCAGTCCACTTGTGTGAGTCCACTTTAATAGTTGGTAGTTCGTATTCCTCATGTGTCCTCATTTTGATTATCACCGTCCTTAGTTGGAGTTAGAGGAGCATAGTTTATCCAACGTTTTGATTAATAGCTTGTCATATTTCAAATGTTAGAGGTGGTTTTCAATTATAATTATGTCCCTGTGTAAGTGATTCGGTTTGCTAGTATTGTCGGGGAAACTTGCATTGTACTTCAAAGATTACAGATTTGTACCATATTTCATTTTCAAATTAACAGACTCATTGAATGACATTATATTGATGACCTAGATTTATTGTTAATTTTCCACAACTACTAATATGTGTTCTGTAAGTGTTCTTGTATGTGTGTGTGTGAGAACGTACTTCTGTGAGTGTGTCTGTCCCTCTTCATATGCGCATGTGTAAGTAATAAGTTTACTGCATCCAGCTGGACAGAACTGTTGACAGAGCCAGATGATATATCTGATAATAGTTGGGGGGAAAAGCCTTGACTTAGTTTGATTCAGTTGCCCAGTGCTGACCTGCTGCCTCGGCCCAATCAGTCACTTTGTCCTCCCTTTGACTTCTCACCCCCTGATCCTTCTCTCCTGCCCCAGAGGACCAAGAGAAAACAACCAGAGAGCAGTTTGCCTGTCAACTATCTCTAACCTTCCCTTAATCCCCTCCCAACTGCTAAAAGCTTTTAGTCACTTCCAAACTCCCCGTCTCCTCTCTGCTAGAAATGAGATTGGAAATGGAGGCGTTTTGATATCTCAAGGCCCTAGGTCAGTGAAAAATCAATGTAGGGGAAAACAAACAAGAAACACCACGTGCTGTGAGATAATGCTTTATATACTTTATACTGGAGTTAGGACCTCCTATGCATCATGACTTCTGAATCTGTGCTTTCTAATTCTATGAAAGTCTATTTTCCTACAGCTCAACTCTTAGGGATAAGCCCTATATGTTATTTTTCCACTGCGTTTATTAGACAGTGTGAGTAGTGCCTAACAACGATCACAGACAGAGATGTTCCAATGAAGTGAAAGAGAGACAGAGTGCTATTTGCCACAACTGACATCTTCATCCCATAACTTTCCTTGTTTCTGCACCTTTGTGAATGCTGGCATCTGTGGTGTTTCCAGGTGGATACGCTGCAGTGGACTGGGAATTCACAGTATTCAGACAAGGCCACAGCAGCTTGGGCAGGTGGAGAGAGAGAGGGAGAGGGAGAGGGAGAGGGAGAGGGAGAGGGAGAGGGAGAGGGAGAGGGAGAGAGAGAGAGAGTGAGAGAGGGAAAATAATCAAAACCTTTGTGTTTTGGGTATCTCATCATGAATAAATACTGAAAAAGAGACAGCTAGTGAATAAACGAACAACATGAATCAAAACCAAAAAGGAATTGATTGCGAGCAGAGCCTGCTGCTGGAAAGACTATTGTAGCACTTTATCCACTGAATAACAAAAGCACAAATAGGAAAGTTGGAGAGAAAAATCTATAAAAAGGCCATGTAGATATCAACCTTTCAAACACGTACCCTCGATAAATGCCAAAGTATTTCTGCACTCTCAGCTAGCTTACTCAATTGAATGAATTCCCCACAATTTCGATTACATTTGAATATGATTTATACCAGCAAGTATGACAAACAGGCACAAAAACTGGCTTCATACAGTGCTCCTAGTAATAAGAAAATATTTTCCTTTGCTCTCATCTGATACACAATGTACTGTATGCCTCATATATAGTATGTTTATTTTTATGAAATGTTTTTGCCTTGTCCTGGCTCAAAGGTTCATACAGTACCCCCGGCTCTGTTGAACCTTTTGTAGTAGAGAATAACTTTTGTTCCTAGAACACTCGTAGACTACCAGTTTCAGGGCACGTTTGCTTTCTCTGTCTGGGAGAAACGTCTGGTTCGAGACTACGACACCAGAGATTGTCCTTCTTCACGTAACACATTCATATGGATTAGTATCTATCAATGTCCCCGCTCGCTATTTCTGCTCTAATTAGACAGTTAGACAAATGTGAAATAGATTAATTTGTAGATACACTATAATTATCTTGGACTTTTACGACTTGCAAGATGTAAGTTTCACATCTACTAGTTTTGGTCTAACCTCTAGGTCAGTGCTGACTCAAAGACACACACACACACACACATTGTCTCTCTTTTATCTACATCCTTTCATCTGTACCATCCTTATACTGCTCTCTGCTCCAGAGATGCTCGCTGTGTCTGACTTCCACACACTCATCCACTGGCTGCTTTGATATAGTCCAATATGATATATATATGTCCAATATGATATATATATGTCCAATATGATATATATATGTCCAATATGATATATATACGTCCAATATGATATATATATGTCCAATATGATAAGTACTGTATATGAGATGTTTTCCGTGGTGTACGTTTTAATTCCAGGCAATTCAGAAAGAAAACTCAATTCCAATTACAAATGTTCCTCATTGAAAAGCATTGAAAGGACTTCCTCAATGGACTGGAATTGAAATGGAATTGGCCTCAACCCTGGTACATACTCTGTTGAGGCATCAGTTCAGTCAGTACAATGCTACACAATTAGACAATAGAGCAAAGCTTCTTAAACCATTCTTGAATCCAGCTTCGTGAATCAAACTCATCAGAAACACATCAGTATCAAGCATTAAATGGCTTTATTGTGCATTATGACATCTGAACATCCTTCATGATGATATGGTTGTCTTGTTGGTAATTGAAGGACAGTAGTTGTGTCCTGAAGAGGGAATAACTTTAGGAGTAGTTTGCCTCCTGCGAATGTCTTCAGTTATTTTTCGTCAGCACTTGTACAGACAGAGTCGATGTTTGTAAGGGCCAAGAGAGTAAACTCAGGCTAGTTAACAGAGCCTGTTGTGTTGCCAGAGACCCACAGTGTCTGACCCTCTCCTCTTTTGTCCTTACTGGCACTGTGCTCTGTTTTTCTTTATCTCTATGGCAACCACCAGTGCATGTCATTGTGTTGGTGTTTGTCCACTGCTAAGGTGTTGCCTGCGTGTTTGATAGACCACAGCAACACAAAGGCTTTGGGAACCACTCTGCATCTGCATTGCCCATTTTCCACAGTCTGCTAGCATGCCACAGTTCATTCTGTACCCAAGCTAAATTACTGCCCTCACAACCTTTACCAACATATCAAAGGGTCCTTTCACTTAGCAGGCAGAGGGAACACTGACATTTGCATAGTGCGGAATAGAAAGGATATAACCTGACAAGTGGTATACTGCAGGCCTATATTTGTGATTGTGGATACATGTCATTGTACTGTTTTTAAAATACAATTTTTAATTGATTGATTGACAGACCCAGAGCAACGTTCCTGTCATGTAGCTCTATGGGTTTTCCGTCTGAAAAAATTATTATAGCCATTTTCCTGCAAGGAAATGTGAATCTAATTCTTGCAGAGAAAAACCATGTATTGTAGTTTAGGGAGACAACGGTGCATGGATTTAACAATCAATAATACAGAAAGCCTGTTAAAATGGCAAGGAATAATATCTGAGCCTAATGTGCCACAAATTGTCATCTAAGACCCGGTGTTCTAACCTCCTTAGCGCAGCCCCTTGAGGAAATGGGGGATATGATTAGGAATTCGTTAGCAGGCTTCTATTTTTATGCTGATGACACACTTTCTCCTCCCGGGCTCCCGATGTTGCTGGCTCTTGACTTTCTCACTGTCTTTCTAAAACTAGATCAGCCCTTTACCACCATGTTGAAACGTGACATGAAGTCCACTGACTCAAGTGCCCAGAGGTGCAGAGGGATACCAGTAGAACTGAGAAAGGGGAATAAATGAAATAAAAACCCTTTCATCTAGTCTGGTCACACATGTTGTTTTCATTCATGATCTTATTGAATTTTTTAAAATAAGAAACAGTTACAAAGCCCATATTGGCAGACTTGATTTAGATTTTATTCTTTACAGTCCTGCATGCAGCTCGATTAAGCCTATTGATGAAATGACACACAAAGGACAGACAAAACCAATACACAGAGCTAAATGGTTTTGTTGCTATTCAGCCTGTTTATATTGTGTGTGTATCCCATCATGTTTGGAGTAGATTACAGTGTCCACAGCCCCTCCTCCTCTGGCTTGGTCGAGCCCTCTGTGGTTCAGTTATTGTGTACTTTCCAGGCAGGCAAACATAGCCTTTTCACACTATCGTGCCAACCCCAGCCGTACTGTGCTGGCTTGGTTATTTTCCTTTCACAGCGTAGTTCCAGCAACTATGGTGGATGCATAAGCGGTGCAATACAGTTTAACTCTGCTTGGTTTGGCTCGGCTTAGTAGTGTGAAAAAGGTAAGGCTATCCTTGCAGCCCATAGGCCCTGTGTGCTGAGGGAATGGACAGACAGTCACTAGCCAGCCGCAGCATTTGTTTCCCATTGAAAAGGATTACAGATCCTGACGGCCATGATTAATCACCCAGCAGCAGACATCTGAATACGGCCCGGGAAAGGTTCAACTTTTTAATTCATCCCACACGCAATCTATTCAAACCAGCTGTTGGCAGCTCTCCTCTCTCTCTCTCGCTTTCTCTCTCTCCCTCTCTCGCTCCCTCTCTTCTTCTCAGTGACCACAGCCTTCCACCGTCTTTCTCTCCTCATCTATGCCTCACATAATTATCTGGGGAAGACTGCTTGTTGCAATTGTGCTGGTTTTGGATGTCATTTGGGGCTTTTTTTCTGTTAGAGATGGATTTCTTTCTTCCTTTGTGAGAGAATAGTTGATTTACTTTTTTGTTGATGCGTTTTGGGATCACTGTTCTCTCGGCAATGGAGGACCTTTATGGAGCTCTGTGCATCACATTGTTTGCTATCTGGGTGAGCACGGTCCTCACTAGGAAAACACAGTTCTTCTCAGTACAAGGTGTAGAAACATCAGAGTCAAATCACTTTTGAAAAACACATTTTATTTTGAATCAATAACACATATTTTTAGGGGTCATTATAATATAAATAACTACTGTATATGTTTGGAAGCAAAGCTGTCACCGTTTTCATAACCAGCAGCCACATGATTCTTATGAAGAGTCAGCAGGTTATATCATGGTACAGGCAGATATCCCAGAAGCCAAATGAACAGGGACAGCTACACTGCTTAATGCAACGTAGCCTAGCAACAGATACCGTGATGGCTGTTGGAAACATACTCTCATATTTATGTTTACATGAGAGAAGGATTTGTCTGTCAGCCTGATGGTTCCTAATGTTCTCTTCTCCCAGGAGCATTCTCTCTGCAGCGAACCCTGGCTGACACCCTTAAGGACAGCCTGTCCCGTCCTTTCTTCCCAAAAGTCATGAATAGTTCATTCTTTAATATTGTAAGTATGTAAATAATGGTAATGGCATTTGATGTGGAGCAGGGTAGCTTGAAAAGCACTGAAAACAAGATGTGCGTTGAAAATTGTGAGCATGTGAAACAGTAAGAAATTGAGAACTTACAGTATCAAGAGAAGGCTTATTGGATGGATCAATAAGTAAGCACTATAAATATAACATGAGGGAGCAAAGAGAGAAGTCCTTTTACAATCAACCTACTCTTCATACCTGGGAAAAGGTTTTATGGCACAGCAAAGTGCATTTTACAACATCCACTGAATCTGGTGTCATGTCCATATCGGAATTATATAACAATCTAGACACAAGCGTTGGATTTCCTGGATGTCGATAATTAGTTTCTGGATAGTTTTTTTCTGGTCAGGTCACGTGGTCAGAAAAAACTCCTAGTCATTGATCAATAACATCTTGGGCCTGTTTCCCAGTTTTCCGTGGAACATGCTTTTTACATAGTCTATAGGCTTAATCGTGTCCGGGAAACTGACCCATACAGTAGCCTATATGTACTGTATATATGACTTAACAGATCTCCTGTCTCTCTTTACTGTATGTAGAGGTTCTCTAGGGACACACAAGGCCTACATCAACTCAATTAACTGGGCACAGCCCCAGTATTACCACCATAGATTAGATTTCACTGTGCGTTGTTTACCGGAGAAGAGTGGCCCGCAGAATAATATCTTCACAATTTGTGTTAAAGGAAAATGATGATGTTATCTTAGCGCAGAACAATAAAGATAGACCTACTCCTGCGTCTGGGTTAGAGGGGGGGACTCGTAGAAATAGAAGTCAGCCTTTTGTCGCAGAGTTCATACACCTTGTGAAAGTTATGATCTTGTCTCCATGGTTACATTAGTGCTGTTGAACTGGTGGAAACCAGATTGTTTAGCTGATGGACCTTTACATGGACTCTTGTCACTTCCTCTTTTGATTTTCAACCAGCATACAGTAAGACTAAATCAACCACCACAAATACTTTTAGGTATTTTGCCAGGACTGAAAGGATGAAAAATAAGTGAAAGACATGTACTGCACTTGACTAGTGGTTGACTTAGAAAAGGCAGAATGACAAAGTGTCATCTCATCCAGTGAAGGTCGTCTAAAACTGTTAGTCTCTGTCATTACAAACAGAATGCATGAACGCAGCTTTGGCTACGTGCTAATGGTTTCCCCTAAAGATCGATCATTGCTGTGTTGTTAGCCACATGCTAATGTATTTATATTATGAGAGCTCCTCAATGGCATGCTGTTAGCTTTATGCTAATGGCCTTAAAAGAGAGTTAATCACTGCTGTGCTGTTTGCCACATGCTCATCTATTGCTACAGCATCACAGCGATGTGTTCCAGAGGTTAGCAAAACAGTGACTTAACACATGATCACTCTTTATGAGTCTGGGGCCAGGAAGAGAGAGAGGGCCCACAGACGATGCTAAAAAGACGCTAATGACAAGCCATTCAAAGCAATCCAATTATGCAAAAGGGGTCTAAACAATTCCATCATCCCCTAAATTAGATTGTCCTAACGAGATAAAGGCACCAATTAATCCTGGATTAATATCCACAGCTCATTTTCCCGCAGAAAACACTCTAATATGCAAATGAAAAATAGAGAGAGACATACAAGTGCCCTTCTGCAATTTCAGATAGGTTGTTGTGTTTTGGGTTTAATTGAGCATAGCATAGAGGTCTGTCAAAAAGGAAGAAAGATAACAGGGAATGGGTGTTGGGAAAAGCACATCTGAATTGAATTCAGTGGGTTCAGTTTGAGGAAGGGTCACAGGTGTTTGTGAAAAGATCCTTCACATACTAAGGGATTCTGACCAACTCAGGAAAGTGAGAAGAGCATCATGAGAGTCAACAAGTGTGCTTCTGCTTCTGCGTCTGCAGTACTTAGGTTGGAATGTTAACTCAGCAGATTTCAATTGTCCATATATGCCTGGGATTGCTGACATAACTACTGCTTAAAACATTAAATTTCAATAGATAATAATTGATTGATTAAATAGATACATACAATTTAGACCTGAGCGCTTTGTAGGCCGTGCACTCGTCAGAATTTCACTGCTTTCTTTAAAAACAAAGCAATTAAGAATTCAGTTCATCATCATCATCATTATCATCTTCACAGTCCTAATTGTTTGCCTGCCAGCTGTCGAGAGTGGTGATAATTGAGTATTCTGACAAATTTTTTACAACAGCTTTTCTCAAAACAACCTTCCATCATGAGTGAGTGCTTGTTTACAGAAAGGCACAATTTAGAAAGCTGTGATTCACATAGTTGGTTTTTAAGACATTCACTCAAATCTTCCATTCCCCTGATAACCTTATCATTTCAGTTTGAGACTAATGGTCGAGGGAGAGAAACAGCCATGAGTGCTGGTCTCACTAAAGGTGAGACATTTAACCCTAATGTGACAGGTTACAGGATCCTAGGCTTATCGTAATTTTTTGACCAAAACGTTTTTTTAAACTTTATAAAAGTACAGACTCAGAGCTTAAAAACTGGATATCATACATTCTAATTAGATAACGAAATGGGAAAGTAATGCTGCTTTGAAAATGTAGAAACTTGTTAATCACCTTTGATAAAAAAGCCTAAGAAGATTTTGGTGCTGTTTATACCCATTCAGCATCGTCCACACTCTTACTCTTAAGCCTTAGCGCCACCCATCTCTTCAGGAATTTACATGTAAACTCATGTGAGTCAGCATGGCATTGTCTCTAGAAAGCAGGCTCTCACAACTTTCTGCCACTGAGCTTTGTCGATAGCACCAGCTAAATTCAGGGTAACAATGTTGTTGATAGCTAAAGCAACACTTTTGCAGTTGTACGTACAGTTGAAGTCGTAAGTTAACATACACTTAGGTTGGAGTCATTAAAACTATTTTTTTCAACCACTCCACAAATTTCTTGTTTTAACAAACTATAAGTCGGTTAAGATATCTACTTTGTGCATGACACAAGTAATTTTTCCAACATTTGTTTACGGACAGATTATTTAAATTATAATTCACTGTATCACAATTCCAGTGGATCAGAAGTTTACATACACTAAATTCACTGCGCCTTTAAACAGATTGGAAAATTCCAGAACATGATGTCATGGCTTTAGAAGCTTCTGATAGGCTAATTGACATCATCCTAGTCAATTTGAGGTGTACCTGTGGATGTATTTCATGGCCTACCTTCAAACTCAGTAACTCTTTGCTTGACATAATGGAAAAATCAAAAGAAATCCGCCCAGACTTCAGAAAAAATGGTGGCCCTCCACAAGTCTGGTTCATCCTTGGGAGCAATTTCCAAATGCTTGAAGGTACCACGTTCATCTGTACAATCAATAGCACGCAAGTATAAACACCATGGGACCACGCAACCGTCATACCACTCAGGAAGGAGACGCGTTCTTACTCCTAGAGATGAACGTACTATGGTGCGAAAAGTGCAAATCAATCCCAGAACAACAGCAAAGGACCTTGTGTAGATGCTGGAGGAAACAGTTACAAAAGTATCTATATCCACAGTAAAACGAGTCCTATGTCGACATAACCTGAAAGGCCGCTCAGCAAGGAAGAAGCCACTGCTCCAAAATCGCCATAAAACCCAGACTACGGAGAATGGAGAATAAGATCACCTCCTCCCAGCTGCCCACTGCACTGAGGCTAGGAAACACTGTCACCGCCGATAAATCCACTACAATTGAGAATTTCAATAAGCATTTTTCTACGGCTGGCCATGCTTTCCACCTGACTACCCCTACCCCGATCAACAGCCCTGCACCCCCCACAGAAACTCGCCCAAGCCTCCTCGTTTCTCCTTCACCCAAATCCAGATAGTTGATGTTCTGAACGAGCTACAAAATCTGAACCCCTACAAATCAGCCGGGCTAGACAATCTGAACCCTCTCTTTCTAAAATGATCTGCTGAAATTGTTGCAACCCCTATTACTAGCCTGTTCAACCTCTCGTATCGTCTGAGGTTCCCAAAGATTAGAAAGCTGCCGCGGTCATCTCCCTCTTCAAGGGGGGAGACACTGGTCATGGGTGCACTTCAGCCACGTTCAAAGTCCTAAACGATATCATAACCACCATCGATAAGAGACATTACTGTGCAGCCGTATTCATCAACCAGGCCAAGGCTTTCGACTCTGTCAATCACCACATTCTTATCGGATGACTCAACAGCCTTTGTTTCTCAAATGATTGCCTCGCCTGGTTCACCAACTACTTCTCTGATAGAGTTCAGTGTGTCAAATCGAAGGGCCTGTTGTCTGGACCGCTGGCAGTCTCTATGCGGGTGCCACAGGGTTCAATTCTCGGGCCGACTCTCTTCTCTATATACATCAATGATGTCGCTCTTGCTGCTGGTGATTCTCTGATCCACCTCTACACAGGGCAAAAAAGTATTTATTCAGCCACCAATTGTGCAAGTTCTCCCACTTAAAAAGATGAGAGAGCCCTGTAATTTTCATCATAGGTACACTTCAACTATGACAGACGAAATGAGAAAAAAAATCCAGAAAACCACATTGTAGGATTTTTAATGAATTTATTTGCAAATTATGGTGGAAAATAAGTATATAGTCAATAACAAAAGTTTATCTCTATACTTTGTTATATACCCTTTGTTGGCAATGACAGAGGTCAAACGTTTTCTGTAAGTCTTCACAATGTTTTCACACACTGCTGTTGGTATTTTGGCCCATTCCTCCATGCAGATCTCCTCTAGAGCAGTGATGTTTTGGGGCTGTTGCTGGGCAACACGGACTTTCAACTCCCTCCAAAGATTTTCTATGGGGTTGAGATGTGGAGACTGGCTCGGCCACTCCAGGACCTTGAAATGCTTCTTACAAAGCCACTCCTTCGTTGCCCGGGCGGTGTGTTTGGGATCATTGTCATGCTGAAAGACCCAGCCACGTTTCATCTTCAATGCCCTTGCTGATGGAAGGAGGTTTTCACTCAAAATCTCATGATACATGTCCCCATTCATTCTTTCCTTTACATGGATCAGTCGTCCTGGTCCCTTTGCAGAAAAACAGCCCCGAAGCATGATGTTTCCACCCCCATGCTTCACAGTAGGTATGGTGTTCTTTGGATGCAACTCTTTGTCCTCCAAACACGACTAGTTGAGTTTTTACCAAAAAGTTATATTTTGGTTTCATCTGATCATATGACATTCTCCCAATCTTCTTCTGGATCATCCAAATGCTCTCTAGCAAACGTCAGACGGGCCTGGACATGTACTGGCTTAAGCAGGGGGACACGTCTGGCACTGCAGGATTTGAGTCCCAGGCGGCGTAGTGTGTTACTGATGGTAAGGCTTTGTTACTTTGGTCCCAGCTCTCTGCAGGTCATTCACTAGGTCCCTCCGTGTGGCTCTGGGATTTTTGTTCACCGTTCTTGTGATCATTTTGACCCCACGGGGTGAGATCTTGCTTGGAGCCCCAGATCGAGGGAGATTATCAGTGGTCTTGTATGTCTTCCATTTCCTAATAATTGCTCCCACAGTTGATTTCTTCAAACCAAGCTGCTTACCTATTGCAGATTCAGTCTTCCTAGCCTGGTGCAGGTCTACAATTTTGTTTCTGGTGTCCTTTGACAGCTCTTTGGTCTTGTCCATAGTGGAGTTTGGAGTGTGACTGTTTGAGGTTGTGGACAGGTGTCTTTTATACTGATAACAAGTTCAAACAGGTGCCATTAATACAGGTAACAAGTCGAGGACAGAGGAGCCTCTTAAAGAAGAAGTTACAGGTCTGTGAGAGCCAGAAATCTTGCTTGTTTGTAGGTGACCAAATACTTATTTTCCACCATAATTTGCAAATAAATTCATTAAAAATCCTACAATGTGATTTTCTGGATTTTTTTTCTAATTTTGTCTGTCATAGTTGAAGTGTACCTATGATGAAAATTACAGGCCTCTCTCATCTTTTTAAGTGGGAGAACTTGCACAATTGGTGGCTGACTAAATGCTTTTTTTGCCCCACTGTACCTAGGTGTCTGGTTAGACTGTAAACTCTCCTTCCAGACTCACATTAAGCATCTCCAATCCAAAATTAAATCTAGAATCGGCTTCACAACAAAGCATCCTTCACTCATGCTGCCAAACATACCCTTGTAAAACTGAACATCCTACCGATCCTCGACTTCGGCGATGTCATTTACAAAATAGCTTCCAACACTATACTCAACAAATTGGATTCAGTCTATCACAGTGCCATCCGTTTTGCCAACAAAGCCACTTATACTACCCACCACCTGTACACTCTCGTTGCCTGGCCCTCGCTTCATACTCGTCGCCAAACCCATTGGCTCCAGGTCATCTACAAGTCTCTGCTAGGTAAAGATACACCTTATCTCAGCTCACTGGTCACCATAGCAGCAGCCAACCGTAGCACGCGCTCCAGCAGGTACATCTCACTGGTCACCCCCAAAGCCAATTCTACCTTTGGCCGCCTTTCCTTCCAGTTCTCTGCTGCCAATGACTGGATTGAACTGCAAAAATCACTGAAGCTGGAGACTCATATCTCCCTCACTAGCTTTACGCACCAGCTGTCAGAGCAGCTCACAGATCACTGCACCTGTACAGAGCCCAACTGTAAATAGCCCATCCAACTACATCATCCCCATACTGTATTTATTTATTTATCTTGCTCCTTTGCACCCCAGTATCTCTACTTGCACATTCATCTTCTGCACATCTACCATTCCCGTGTTTAATTGCTATTTTGTAATTACTTCGCCACCATGGCCTATTTATTATCTTTACCTCCCTTATTTACATTTACATTTAAGTCATTTAGCAGACGCTCTTATCCTACCTCATTTGCACACACTGTATATAGACTTTTTCAACTGTATTATTGACTGTATGTTTGTTTATTCCATGTGTAACTCTGTGTTGTTGTATGTGTCAAACTGCTTTGTGTCACGCCCTGACCGTAGAGAGACGTTTTATTTCTCTATTTGGTTAGGTCAAGGTGTGATGAGGGGTGGGCATTCTATGTTTTGTTTTCTATGTTTCTTTATTTCTAGGTTTTGGCCGGGTATGGTCCTCAATCAGGGACAGCTGTCTATCGTTGTCTCTGATTGGGAATCATACGTAGGTAGCCCTTTTTCCCTCCTTTCAGTGTGGGTAGCTGACTTTTGTTAGTGGCACTATAGCCCTGTGAGCTTCACGTTTGGTTCTTCGTTTGTTGTTTTGTTGGCGACATGACACTTTGCTTGGCCAGGTCGCAGTTGTAAATGAGAACTTCATCTCAACTAGCCTACCTGGTTAAATAAAGGTGAAATAAAATCAGTCAGGAGGTTAAAGCTTGGTCGCAAATGGGTCTCCCAAATGGACAATGACCCCAAGCATACTTCCAAGGTATTGGCAAAGGACAACAAAGTCAAGGTATGGGAGTGGCCATCACAAAGCCCTGACCTCAATCCCATAGAAACTTTGTGGGCACAACTGAAAAAGTGTGTGATAGCAATAAGGCCTACAAACCTGATTCAGTTACACCAGCTCTGTCAGGAGGAATGGGCCAAAATTCACCCAACTTATTGTGGGAAGCTTGTGGAAGGCTACCTGACACGTTTGACCCAAGTTAAACAATTTAAAGACAATGCTACCAAATACTAATTGAGTGTATTGAAACTTCTGACCCACTGGGATGCCTACCTGGTTAAATAAAGGTGAAATAAAATACTGTAAATACAGTTTGCAACTGAAATAAATCATTCTCTCTGTCACGCCCTGGCCATAGAGAGGTTTTTATTCTTTATTTTGGTTAGGCCAGGGTGTGACGAGGGTGGGCATTCTATGTTCATTTTCTATGTTTTTGATTTCTGTGTTTGCCCGGGTGTGGTTCTCAATCAGAGGCAGCTGTCTATTGGTGTCTCTGATTGAGAACCATACGTAGGTAGCCTTTTCCCAGCTGTGTGGTGTGGGTAGTTGTTTTCTGTTTAGTGTGTTTTGCACCTGACGGAGTTGTTTCGGTTGTTCTCTTTCCTGTTTTGTAATTAGTGTTCAGTTCTATTTAATAAATATGAACACGTACCACGCTGCACCTTGGTCCTCAACTTCTTCCACCAACGATCATTACATAACTATCCACCACAACCGGACCAAGCAGCGTGGTAACCAGGAATAGAGGGTTCTGGACTCCTGGACTTGGGAGGAGATACTGGAAGGCAATGGACACTGGGCACAGGCTGGGGAATATCGCCTCCCCAAAGAAGAGCTGGAGGCAGCAAAAGCTGAGCGGCGGCGATATGAGGTAAGGCAGCGCAACAGGCACGAGAGGCAGCCGGGAGATTGGGGGAGTCAGGCGATAGACCTGAGCCAACTCCCCGTGCTTACCGGAAGAAGCGCAGTACTGGTCAGGCACCGTGTTATGCGGTTAAGCGCACGGTGTCGCCAGTACGCACTCATAGCCCGGTGTGCTATAGGCCAGCCCCCCGCATGTGCCATGCGAGAGTGGGCATACAGCCAGGGCGTATTGTGCCGGCCCAGCGTATTTGGTCTCCGATACCCAGGGTATCCTGCGCCGGCTCTGCATGCTGTGTCTCTGGGGTGCTGGGAGGGTGCAGTGCTTCCTATGCCTGTGCTCTGCTTGTGCCGGGCGAATGTGGAGGGGTCCCTTGCCTTCCAGTATCTCCTCCCAAGTCCAGGAGTCCAGAACCCATTGAGCATAAGGGAGAGGTGTGAGTGGTATGCACCAGATCTCCAGTACTCACCCACAGCCCGGTTCAACCTGTGCCTGCACTCTGGAGGGTCCGGGCTAAAGTGGTCATCCAGCCTGGAGGAGTGGTGCCAAGGCTGCGCACCAGAGCTCCAGTGACCCCCCCACAGCCCTGTCCATCCAGTGCCTCCTCCACGCACCAGGCCTCCTATAGGTCTCCCCAGCCTGGTGGGTCCTGTGGCAGCCCCACGCACCAGGCTGTCTCTCCGTCTCCTCCCTCCAGGTTCTCCCGTCTGTCCGGAGCTGCCAGAGCCGCCCGTCTGTCCGGAGCTGCCAGAGCCGCCCGTCTGTCCGGAGCTGCCAGAGCCGCCCGTCTGTCCGGAGCAGCCAGAGCCACCCGTCTGTCAGGAGCTGCCAGAGCCGCCCGTCAGTCAGGAGCTGCCAGAGCCGCCCTTCAGTCAGGAGCTGCCAGAGCCACCCGTCAGTTAGGATCTGCCAGAGCCGCCCAGCAGTCAGTCACGAGCTGCCAGAGCCGCCCGTCAGTTAGGATCTGCCAGAGCCGCCCAGCAGTCAGTCAGGAGCTGCCAGAGCCGCTCGTCAGTCAGGAGCTGCCAGAGCCGCCCGTCAGTCAGGAGCTGCCAGAGCCGCCCTTCAGTCAGGAGCTGCCAGAGCCGCCCTTCAGTCAGGAGCTGCCAGAGCCGCCCTTCAGTCAGGAGATGCCAGAGCCGCCCGTCAGTCAGGAGCTGCCAGAGCCGCCCGTCAGTCAGGAGCTGCCAGAGCCGCCCTTCAGTCAGGAGCTGCCAGAGCCACCCGTCAGTTAGGATCTGCCAGAGCCGCCCAGCAGTCAGTCACGAGCTGCCAGAGCCGCCCGTCAGTTAGGATCTGCCAGAGCCGCCCAGCAGTCAGTCAGGAGCTGCCAGAGCCGCTCGTCAGTCAGGAGCTGCCAGAGCCGCCCGTCAGTCAGGAGCTGCCAGAGCCGCCCTTCAGTCAGGAGCTGCCAGAGCCGCCCTTCAATCAGGAGCTGCCAGAGCCGCCCTTCAGTTAGGATCTGCCAGAGCCGCCCAGCAGTCAGTCAGGAGCTGCCAGAGCCACCCGTCAGTCACGAGCTGCCGGAGCCATCCGTCAGGCAGGAGCTGCCGGAGCCGCCCGTCAGTCAGGAGCTGCCGGAGCCGCCCGTCAGTCAGGAGCTGCCGGAGCCGCCCGTCAGTCAGGAGCTGCCGGAGCCGCCCGTCAGTCAGGAGCTGCCGGAGCCGCCGTCAGTCAGGAGATGCCGGAGCCGCCCGTCAGTCAGGAGTTGCCGGAGCTGCCCGTCTATTTGGGGCCCGCTGCAAGGGTCCCCAGTCCGAGGTCGGTGACGAGGGTCACCACTCCTAAGGCGCCACTTAAGCGGGCCAAGACTATGGTGGAGTTAGGTCCACGTCCCGCGCCAGAGCCGCCACAGCGGACAGATGCCCACCCAGGCCCCCGCTATGGGTTTAGGTTTTGCGGCCGGAGTCCGCACCTTTGGGGGGGGGGTACTGTCATGTCCTGACCTTAGTTCCTTTTTTATGTCTCTATTTTAGTTTGGTCCGGAGCTGTCAGAGCCGCCCGTCTGTCCGGAGCAGCCAGAGCCACCCGTCTGTCAGGAGCTGCCAGAGCCGCCCGTCAGTCAGGAGCTGCCAGAGCCGCCCGTCAGTCAGGAGCTGTCTGAGCCGCCCGTCAGTCAGGAGCTGCCAGAGCCGCCCGTCAGTTAGGATCTGCCAGAGCCGCCCAGCAGTCAGTCAGGAGCTGCCAGAGCCACCCGTCAGTCAGGAGCTGCCGGAGCCGCCCGTCAGTCAGGAGCTGCCGGAGCCGCCCGTCAGTCAGGAGCTGCCGGAGCCGCCCGTCAATCAGGAGCTGCCGGAGCCGCCCGTCAGTCAGGAGCTGCCGGAGCCGCCCGTCAGTCAGGAGCTGCCGGAGCCGCCCGTCAGTCAAGAGCTGCCGGAGCCGCCCGTCAGTCAGGAGCTGCCGGAGCCGCCCGTCAGTCAGGAGCTGCCGGAGCCGCCCGTCAGTCAGGAGCTGCCGGAGCCGCCCGTCAGTCAGGAGCTGCCGGAGCCGCCCGTCAGTCAGGAGCTGCCGGAGCCGCCCGTCAGTCAGGAGATGCCGGAGCCGCCCGTCAGTCAGGAGATGCCGGAGCCGCCCGTCAGTCAGGAGTTGCCGGAGCTGCCCGTCTATTTGGGGCCCGCTGCAAGGGTCCCCAGTCCGAGGTCGGTGACGAGGGTCACCACTCCTAAGGCGCCACTTAAGTGGACCAAGACTATGGTGGAGTTAGGTCCACGCCCCGCGCCAGAGCCGCCACCGCGGACAGATGCCCACCCAGGCCCCCCGCTATGGGTTTAGGTTTTGCGGCCGGAGTCTGCACCTTTGGGGGGGGGTACTGTCATGTCCTGACCTTAGTTCCTTTTTTATGTCTCTATTTTAGTTTGGTCAGGGCGTGAGTATTCTATGGTTTTGTTCTATGTTTTGTATTTCTGCTTTTGGCCTGGTATGGTTCCCAATCAGAGGCAGCTGTCAATCGTTGTCTCTGATCGAGAACCATACTTAGGTAGCCTGTGTCCCACTATGATTTGTGGGTAGTTGTTTTCTGTGTCTGTGTTTTCCATACAGAACTGTTTCGGTTTTAATTTATTTCTCTTGTTTTTTTTGTATTCTGTGTTGAGTTTAATAAATACATTATGGACACTTACCACGCTGCGCATTGGTCTGATATTTCATACTCCTCGTCAGAGGAAGAAGAAAATCGTTACACTCTACTATTATTCTGACATTTCACATTCTTAAAATAAAGTGATGATCCTAACTGACCTAAGACAGGGAACTCTAACTAGGACTAAATGTCTGGAATTGTGAAAAACTGAGTTTAAATGTATTTGGTCAAGGTGTATGTAAACTTCTGACTTCAACTGTAGCTATATCGTTTAAAAAATTAGCTAAAATTGATCTGTAGTGAGCTCCAAAAGATTGGGACATTGACCGTTTTGGCTCTATACACCAGCATTTGAAAGGGTACTATGACGTTAAAGTGCAGACTGTCAGCACTTTAACCTCAAGGTGTTTTAATCCATATCGGGTGAAGCTTTTAGAAATTACAGCACTTTTTGTACATAGTCCCCCCATTTCAGGGGACAAAATGTATTGGATGAAAATACCCTCAAATTAAAGTTGAAAGTCTTGCACTTTAATAGCCTTACAGTCACTATCATTTAAAATCCAAAGTGCTGGAGTACAGAGCCATAACAACAACAAAAATGGGTTTTTGTCCCAATACTTTTAGAGCTCACTGTATATACTGACTGACCATGAAAGCACCCATTCTGTTCGAGGCAGAGGCCTGTAACATGACAGACCAATCAGGACTCATCTCTCGGCATATCCAGCCCCTCATTATCTCAGCCAATCATGTCTAGCCTAGAAGGATCCTGTCTTTCTTTTCAGATCACATGCAAATTTATAATTAAGGCACATGAAAGTTCACGTGAAAGCCTAGTTTGGAAATGGAAAAATATTTTTGGGTGACTTTGCACTCTGAAGAATGGTGATGTTACGTTTTTACATGCCTATACTGATTGAATCTTTCTCTTTTCATTGACCTTGTCTCTGCCGGGAGAAGGGAAAACATGATTATTTTGTTTGACATCATAACTGGCTGTACATACACTGATGATGTTTCATAAAACAAAGCGACAAAGCGATCTAAACACAGCTGATCTTAGCCCTGCTGTTCCTGTTATTGTGTCCGCTTTGACTTATCTCGGAACCCAGAACTAAATCTTGTGCCAGACTACTTTGAGTGAGAAAGTGAGTGAGGAAGTTACAGATGCACAAAGATCATGCCTCTAAAACATGCAAAAATGTCACCATTAACACAGAGGAGGTTGGGGGGGGTATGATATTTATGCCTCTGTAACTTTCTCACTCATCATCATTCACGATTCCTTCATGATTATCCATAATCATGGTGTCCAGAAACATATTATATTCTTATTTACAATCAAAGTGACTCCAAAATGACACAGTACATAATCTACCATTCATTTCTGTTGGGCACAAAATAATCCGAAACACAACCAAAACAAAGTGCAAATACATCCAACAAGTTTGTAGAGTCACAAGCTTGATGTCATCATTGAGTTCCAGGAATATGGGACCAAATACTAAACTTTTGACTACATTTAAAATATTATAAGTACATTTGTCCCAATACTTATGACACCTTCAAATTGGGGGACTAGATACATAAAGTGCATTATTTTCTAAACTGTAAAACACACTCAAATAAAAAGTGACATTTGATGTTAAATCCAAAATGCTGCACTTTAGAGCCAAATGAAAAGTATTAGCTTCACTGTCCAAATAAATATGTAGGGGAGGGAGTGTATATATTGTGGCAGTGTCATTTTCACATAGGGTTTGTATACACTATGTAGATTGCTTACAGAGTCAGTAGTATTCTCTCTTCATGTTTTTAAGTCTGTGATGCCTCCTCACTCACATTGAGCCTCTGGAATGAGAGAGAAAAGACTAAACCAATGAACTGTGACACGGAGAAAAGATAATCAGAGATCAGAGCCTTTCTTTCTTCCCACCTCTCACTCCCCTCATATCTCCCCTACTCTCCCTCTCACCCTTTCCATGTCTTCCTCTTTCTCTCTCTGTGCTGTGCAGTAGTTATTTTTCATCTCTGTGAGGCGAGGCAGTAAATACCATGCTCCTCAGACCATGGACCCGATATGACCCTGCAACCTCTGTGTCTTCAACGTCTCTCCCAAGGTCCCTGGTTCCAATGCCCTCCTGATGCACCGATACTATGGCTGAAGCGCGGCCCAGGCATGTAATTCACCTTGCTGCTAGATCGCCTGCCAGCAGCTATTGATTTTTGTTTCCCCAATCTCCAGGAGAGAGGGAAAGAAAAGATTAAAAACACTTTGTCAGTTTGGAGGGGAATAAGAATTCTGTGCAAGGGGATACCTAGGAGGGCAAGGGGTCAGGGCTGAGGCACTGTATGTCTTTATGGCTTTAACCATTTCCCTGCCAAATACATTTTTAAAAACATCTCTCTCTATTCTGTCTATTCTGTTTAATGTGTCTGTTTAAACGAGAGATCTTTTGCATGGGCTGCGTCTCAATCCATCGCATCTGCCGATGTCGGCTTGCCACATCTGCGGTGGAAGGTAGCAGAGCTACAGCGGTGTTTGTCAGACCAGGAGACATCCCAAATATCGGTCTTCTCACAAAAAAAATTCTGTAGTGTCCGAACGGAATATGACCTCACCATCAATAGCAGAGAATCCCACGAACACCTACAGCACCAGTCAAAAGTTTGGACACACCTACTCAAGGGTTTTTCTTTATTTTGACTATTTTCTATATTGAGTGAAGACATCAAAACTATGAAATAACACATATGGAATTATGTAGTAACCAAAAAACTGTTAAACAAATAAAAATACGTTTTATATTTTAGAATCTTCAAAGTAGCCACCCTTTGCCTTGACGACAGCTTTGCACACTCTTGGTATTCTCTTAACCAGCTTCATGAGGTAGTCACCTGGAATGGATTACAATTAACAGGTGTGCCTTCTACATTGTAGTACAAAAAATACAAACAGGAATGAGTAGGTGTGTCCAAACTTTTGATTGGTACAGAATATGTTCACACGCTTCTCGGGACTCATCTGAAGTTGTTACCACCGATATGTCAACTTCTGTCTGTAGCGTCCGCACGGTTTGGGCTACAAACTAATATGACCCCACCATCAAAATCCACAAGCCTCACAACCCGTTCTTTTATAGCTCAATACTCACAACACTCTTGAAGGTAACCCGGTACCAGTTTGGGGAATGAAACAAAAGAAGGGTTTAATATGGGTAAAAAATATTTCTATAACCATTTCAAGATCTTTTGGTATTGACCTTCGGTGGCTTGCTTTTGGAGTCAGGTCCAGGAGTGGTTGTTAAGTCATAATATCAGGATGCACTCGATGTTGCAGCTTGTAGAACCTTTTGCGGATCTCAGGACCCATGCCAAATCTTTTTAGTTTCCTGAGGGGGAGTAGGCTTTGTCGTGCCCTCTTCACGACTGTCGTGGTGTGTTTGGACCATTCTAGTTTGTTGTTGATGTGGACACCAAGGAACTTGAATCTCTCAAACTGCTCCACTACAGCCCCGTCGATGAGAATGGGGGCGTGCTCTGTGCTTCTTTTCCTTTAGTCCACAATCATCTCCTTAGTCTAGGTTATGTTGAGGGATGGGTTGTTATTCTGGCACCACCCGGCCAGGTCTCTGACCTCCTCCCTATAGGCTGTCTCGTTGTTGTCAGTGATCAGGCCTACCACTGTTATGTCGTCTGCAGACTTAATGATGGTGCTTCTCGGTAGAAATGGTACAAATAGGGAGGTTCAAGATCCGGGTAAGACATCATACTAAAATAGAAGGATGTATTGCAAAAGGAAATGTATTGGGAAAGATGGGTTAGTCTGTGGATATCTGAGGGTGGAATTAAGATTGTAGTCTTCCAGGAACAAGACATAACAAAACAAATAAACTGGTACTTATAAATCCCATATATTTTCTTCCATTCCTGTAACCTCTAACTTCAGTGGACTAAATCAGGGTCACACAGTGTTTCTTGGTAGTCTTAAACAATTCTACCTTGAAACAAAAGTATACACCTCATACACATGGTTATGGGCTTAAAAACATGACACCTGTACCATGACAGATATGGGGCTCTAGTTTAATCAACCTAACGCAATGGTAAATCTAATTGCAGGTGGTAGTGATATAAGTACAGGGGTGTGTCAGAAATAGCTATGCTATTTTTACTATCACAATTATTGGCGCACTTGTTGGCATTGGCACAAAAGGGCTGGGTTTTGGGTGTGTCGAGGCTGTGGATGCGTTGAGGCTTGGCGCCTCACTGGCCAATTAGAATGTGCTCCATGGAGAAATACAGTTGAAGTCGGAAGTTTACGTACACCTTAGCCAAATACAATAAAACTCAGTTTTTCACAATTCCTGACATGTTTTCCTAGTAAAAATGTCCTGTTTTAGGTCAGTTAGAATCACCACTTTATTTTAAGAATGTGAAATGTCAGAATAATAATAATAATAATAATGATTTATTTCAGCTTTTATTTCTTTCATCACATTCCCAGTGTGTCAGAAGTTTTCATACACTCAATTAGTATTTGGTAGCATTGTCTTTAAATTGTTTAACTTGGGTCAAACGTTATGGGTAGCCTTCCACAAGCTTCCCACAATAAGTTGGGTGAATTTTGGCCCATTCCTCCTGACAAAGCTGGTGTAACTGAGTCAGGTTTAGTGGCCTCCTTGCTCGCACACGCTTTTTCAGTTCTGCCCACCGATTTTCTATGGGATTGAGGTGATGGCCACTCCAACACCTTGACTTTGTTGTCCTTAAGCCATTTTGCCACAACTTTGGAAGTACGCTTGGTGTCATGGTCACTGGGGTCAAGCTTTAACTTCCTGACTGATGTCTTGAGATGTTGCTTCAATATATCCACATAATTTGATTGGTACTAATAGATGATGCCATCTATGTTGTGAAGTGCACCAGTCCCTCCTGCAGCAAAGCACCCCCACAACATAATGCCACCCCCGTGCTTCACGGTTGGGATGGTGTTCTTCGGCTTGTAAGCCTCTCCCTTTTTCCTCCAAACATAACAATGGTCATTATGGCGAAACAGATCTATTTTTGTTTCATCAGACAAGAGGACATTTCTCCAAAAAGTCTGATCTTTATCCCCATGTGCAGTTGCAAAATGTTGTTTTACTGTGGATATAGATACTTTTGTACCTGTTTCCCCCAGCATCTTCAAAAAGTCCTTTGCTGTTGTTCTGGGATTGGTTTGCACTTTTCGCGCCAAAGTAAGTTCACCTCTAGGAGACAGAACGCGTCTCCTTCCTGAGCGGTATGAGAGCTGCGTGGTCCCATGGTGTTTATACTTGCGTACTATTGTTTGTACAGATGAGCGTGGTACCTTCAGGTGTTTGGAAATTGCTCCCAAGGATGAACCAAAATGGTGGAGGTCTACAATTTTTTTCTGAGGTCTTGGCTAATATCTTTTGATTTTCCCATGATGTCAAGCAAAGAGGCACTGAGTTTGAAGGTAGGCCTTGAAATGCATCCACAGGTCTTTATTTATTTTATTTTATTTATTTCACCTTTATTTATCCAGGTAGGCTAGTTGAGAACAAGTTCTCATTTGCAACTGCGACCTGGCCAAGATAAAGCATAGCAGTGTGAACAGACAACACAGAGTTACACATGCAGTAAACAATTACCAAGTCAATAACACAGTAGAAACTAAAGAGAGTCTATATACATTGTGCATTGTGTGCAAAAGGCATGAGAAGGTAGGCGAATACTTACAATTTTGCAGATTAACACTGGAGTGATAAATGATCAAATGGTCATGTACAGGTAGAGATATTGGTGTGCAAAAGAGCAGAAAAGTAAATAAATAAAAACAGTATGGGGATGAGGTAGGTGAAATTGGATGGGCTATTTACCGATAGACTATGTACAGCTGCAGCGATCGGTTAGCTGCTCAGATAGCAGATGTTTGAAATTGATAAAAGTCTCCAACTTCAGCGATTTTTGCAATTCGTTCCAGTCACAGGCAGCAGAGAACTGGAACGAAAGGCGGCCAAATGAGGTATTGGCTTTAGGGATGATCAGTGAGATACACCTGAATGACTCAAATGATGTCAATTAGCCTACCAGAAGCTTTTAAAGCCATGACATCATTTTCTGGAATTTTCCAAGCTGTTTAAAGGCACAGTCAACTTAGTGTATGTGAACGTCTGACCAACTGGAATTGTGATACAGTGAATTTTAAGTGAAATAATCTGTCTGTAAACAATTGTTGGAAAAATTACTTGTGTCATGCACAACGTAGATGTCCTAACTGACTTGCCAAAACTATAGTTTGTTAACAAGAAATTTGTGGAGTGGTTGAAAAATGAGTTTTAATGACTCCAACCTAAGTGTATGTTAACTTCCGGCTTCAACTGTGTGTGGTTGCATCAAGTTGTGTGTTTTTATGGCCGTTTATGTATTGCCTTGGAATCAACTCCAATTCCAATGTCAATCATTTATAGTTTGTTAAATGTCTTACAGAAACAAAATAACAAAATGTAGACCTATCTTTGCTAAATATTGTTAACTTCAACCCATTTTTAGTCCACATTGTTTTAAGTAATTGCATAGCTTCAATAGCATTCACACTGATTTAGAGGCTAGGACTACTGTAAATTACATCATTGCTGAGCATGGACATGCCAAAAATGGTCAATAAACAGATTACATTTTTTATTGATAAGGCCTAAAAAGAGAGAGTATAATTCCAGTGGCAACCCGTCATTTAGGGCAGTTGTGTTGAGTTAATAAATCTGCATACAAACATGGTCTCTTTTTAGTTTTCTTGAGTAAGACCGCGCCAAAGAAAATCTATTCTATGCTGCTGCATAAATGATGCAATATGCCAGGGAGATATGTATACTGTAGCTAAGAAAGTAATACTAAGTGTATGTTGTGTAATAAGATGTTAGTAGCCCATGTGCCTCACCCTAATAATTTGGTATATTTACCCCTCTTAATTTTACCTACTGTTCTGACTTGGTGGTGCACATGTAGCCTATAAATGTAATCATCGAATATTGTAAGAGTTTTCTTTGTCTGCTTATATGCCTCATTTATTTATCCTACGGTTCTGACTTGGTGTACAGGGAGAACACTGTAAAAACTGCCCATTTTCTTAATTCTGTCCTATACATTTCAAAAGTGCTGAACAAATAGTTCTAGTGACTACATCCGTCCTAGCTCGCTCATTATCGTCTTAATCGAAATTACAGATTGCCTCTGATCCGCTTGTCCTCCCCTTATGCCATAGTTTGTACATCTCAATTGTCATTAGAAACCACATTTGTTTAAGCAAATCATCCATATCAGATATGTTTTTTTAAAGGCAGTAAATGAGGCTGAATGAACTGTTTCACTGCCAGACAAGGCTCTGCTGATAGCCAGGTGTAGCAGTGGTAAAGTGCAATTAATGTATTGTTTCAGTGTTGTGTTGTTTCACTTTGCTGGCATGCATCCCACTTTTTTTTGCTACCACCAAGATTTACAAAAAAAATCGCCACTGCATATCAGCTATGGTTTTTAAAAGGTAGTAAATGAGGCTGAATGAACTGTTTCGCTGCCAGACAAGGCGCCGCTGATAGCCAGGTGTAGCAGTGATAATGTGTTGGGACTGCTGTTAGGACAGCTTTATGTAGGCCCTAACAGTTTGTGGGCACCGTTTGTCACCGTTATAGTGCAATTCGTGTATTGTTTCGTGTTGTGTTGTGTTGTGTAGGGGCTTTGCTGGCATGCATCCCACTTAAAAAAATAAAATCCCCACCAATATTTACATGCTAAAATCGCCACTGAATAATTCTAATCAAATTCTAAACAAAACGAAACAACTTGTTTTAAATAGGCTATGTCACACTTACAGGCACCATCCTTTCTCCCATTGGGAATACAATATTAAAACGGTCTACGGATGTTTTTACGCACATCCAAACGTTTCACAGTAGCTGGACAAAGATCCAATAAAAATAGAAAGGGAGAATGTCCACTCGTCTTTATACTACTTCCAAATATGTTTTATGAACATCATCTGAACCATTTAACAGATCAGATCTCAGACGCCACGGACATTATACTTGGAAGGTGAATCATTCTAATACGTTTGGTTGTAATCAAATTAAACGAAAAACAAGCTATATGTTGTTTTTTTAACAACAATAAATACATGTAAAATGTAATGATATCGTAAAATCGCCAGGATAAAAAAGACACCTTGCAGTTGACCAATCCTCCGTTATCTGTAACCTGTAAAATGGCTTGTTTTCCGTTTCAAATGTTCAAAACCCAAGCCCTCCCTCAGGCCTACTATAACTTCTAAACATGAGGTTTATGATGGGCATGGACACGAAGCCTACGCCATGGAGAGGTTTTTATGCACTTCCAAAATCGGACCTGCATAGCTAAAATAATATGGACCTGATGACAATGCAACGATTAAAAAGGAATGTCAGCTCACTGTTTTACTCCTCTCAAACTGTATATTTTAATAATGCTTTGGTGAGTAAGATTGATTGATTTATTATATTTCAAAATACGAATTATACATGCACCAAAAGCACATTACTCTACTCTTGTTCCATGCGCCTATGGGCAGTGTGGATCACGGCTGGATAGGCTGCGTTTCCGCTGTCACAATTCATACTATAACCAACTGCGTTACCGCTAAAACCAGCTTTATAGTTGGTTTTAAATATCCCTATCAGTGCTGCCTGAAATTAGCACCTTTGATAATGTTTTTATGGACACACCTCAAATATTCCCACCACGCCAATCTGAGCGCAAGTGAGCTGATTTAAGACAGGTAAATTGCCGAACCTGGCGTTAGGGCTGGAAAGTGCCAGCGCACCAGTTTTTACATGATCAAATTGCAAACTAACGTGTGTTTGACACTAGCGCTGCTTTAAAGCCAGCCGAAAATAGAGCCCATAGACTTGGCATGTATTGAATGTTGAGATTGCGTCCCAATATTACACTTTATTTACATAACAGAAGAATGAAACATAACATAACCGTTTGACATAGAAACACCGGATTTTCAGCAATAATTTTGTATGTATGTTCATGAATTATGAAATTATGAAAAATATTAATCATATTCCACCCATGAGGCCACTAGGGCATTTGACTACATGAAAGGGCTACACTGTTGAGAATGAGTTGGTTGTCCCAGAAATTAGGGTTGATATAATTGCCTTACATGACCATTATTTTATAGAGATTAAATATGTATCCATTGGGGTGTAGGATGCACTCCAAGGAAGCACATTTGAAATGTGAATGTAGGGATTCGGTTGACATTTGTTCAATATTTGATTGGTTCTACAACTCTGTAATATCATGTCCCACCTTTAATCCGGATGTTCAATTTCCTATTGGGTTTAGATCAGTCCATCTGTCTTCAGTTTCTAATGTTGCATGCTAAGCTCTCTAGCTCTGAGTAGAGGTCTTGTCATGTCCGTTCCAAAATGGACCCAGGGATTTTCTCCCCGGTTCCTACCCTAATATATATATTTTTAAATATGGAGACCTGGTCCGAACAGACCCGAGGACAACTAGACCCGGCCCCATATAGATCCGAGTAAGGGGAGGTAGCAGAAAACCTGTTGGCTCTTGGTCATTATAGCCTATCCGCCTGATTTAACATTTAATTCTTCCATTGACTGATCTAAGTGGCACACACAGAGCCAGAGGCTATTGCCGCTTTGATGACTTGTGATTGGCCAACAACAACATCAAGCTATGCTCGCCACTCTCATAAAAAGCCTGAGCAACAGCTCTCTATGGTCCTTACCGTCAAATCCGTTATAATTACACATACACAAGACCAGTGACAATCAAATCAGATCTGACCCGGATCCGGATCCCAGATCCAACAGCACACCAACAGAATTTCGGGCCGACCCGGTCGGGTCCTGGACAATCAGGTTCGACTGGACCCGTGAATACCTCTGAGTATTTTCACTTAATCTTAGTGGAAAAAGTAACACCTCATATTAACAGCCTCAGTAACAAAATGTATGGGTTGGGTAAATTGTAAATGGTAAATTTAGAATATCCTTCTAAATGAGAAGACCAAGGAACCGCTCATGACTGATGTCCATCCTACTGCTTCCTACTAAATGTCTGTCTGCACAATGATAAACTGTTGTCATGCAACACTTCTCTATCATATTTAGACATTTTTATTTGAATGTACTTTTTGATCAAAAATATTGTAGATTTTTTAACAGATCAACATCTCTTTAGCATAATTGAATGTATCTCATCAGCCTATAGAAATCAGCCTGCTTGTGTTGTGTTGCGTTCTGACCTCCAACAGATAGAATTCTTGGA
Organism: Oncorhynchus masou masou; assembly: GCF_036934945.1. Lineage (NCBI taxonomy): Eukaryota > Metazoa > Chordata > Actinopteri > Salmoniformes > Salmonidae > Oncorhynchus > Oncorhynchus masou. Next base: position 25,313,164 of record NC_088214.1, on the reverse strand, counting down.
AGTACAGTTATCCTAAGAGAACTGGTGGTCTGCTCCAAGGCATGTCATTGTATTCTCTCATGCATATTCACTTATTAATGTAAACCTCTGAGCATGCAGATTAGTCATGTCTCCACAGTGGACTCTTTTACCGTGTCCTGTTGTTTTTGTTTGATTATGTGCTATTTGTGCACCCTTTTGTACTGTGTGTGTGTGTGCATGCGTGTGTGCAGCTAGGTGGTACATGCTTGTGTGTATATGTGTGCATGCGTACGTGTGTGCGTGCATAGCTAGGTGGTATAGTACGTGCTCGCCCATGCCTAGACACATGGCTTTGTCTTGTCCTGGCACCATGCTCAGCTCACCAGATGTTCCCCTGTTTCATCATGCTCCTCTAGCACTATATGTTACAGAGGACAGTTGTGCTGTGTTAAGAGCTTCTCACGGGCTGCTCAAAATACAACCTGCACTCTTTCATTGTAAAGTGTTGCTCTGTAGAGAAAGCAATTACATGGAATAGTAGTTATATGGAATAATAGTGATTGACAATGTCTTGATTAAAGAAAAGCCTACCTGTGATCCTTCTGGGTTCAGTGACATGGTACAATGTGTTACCAACCGCATTATTAAGTGTTGTTTACTGTGCTCTGGGCCTCACTGGTTATAAGATCACAGGTGGACCTTGTGTAATGGAGAATTGCCATGATAAAGGGGAAGGATGCACACACACACACACACACACACACACACACACACACACGCACACACGCACACACATGCTAAGCAGCTGAGATACACCCAGGTTGAATTGGAGCAAGCTGTCCCCCTTGTCCACCCCGCCAGTCACCCACCCTTCACACACACCCACTCACAAACACATAAAGTGGAGCTGTCAAATAAGGCACCACTTGTTTTGAAGGGGAAAATTCAGACTTATTAATTCAAAAATGAAGCATGCCTTGGGATTTTTGGAGGGAGGCAGACATGAAAACAAGGAAAACTCTTCTGACAAGGAGAGGAGTAGTCTCTTTATTAATGCAAATGAGTGTGTGAAAATTCAAGGAGCTGCTAGTGGGCTCTGAGGCTCCTACATCAGTCACATCAGCCTCCCACTCCCCAGCAGGCAGAATTAAAGCAGAGAGATCTATTAGACCTAGGAGCATAACAGCTAAAGGGCCTATAGCTAGTGTTAACAGGCTCATAGGGCATGGCAGTCCTGTGGCTGGCTGGCATTTACTGTGTATATCACTGATTTCCGGTTGTTTCACAAAATTATAATAATCCCTTTATACTTTTAACATTGGAAGTAAATGACCATGACTAGGTTTGTATGTGGCATTAGCAGCCATATCCACCAGCCATGAACTTTCTCAACCTTCAGGCTCTTGACCGTCCATCTACTGATGATGATTAATGATGCTGTTGTTTTTAAATAGCTTGTTTTGTTGTTGTTGCTTTGCAGCACGTTGAGATTTCTTTATGTAATGAATAGCGCTATAATAATACATTTTTATTATTATATTAGATTGCCATATCTGTATTCTGTATTGTTCTTGACTTGAGTACTGGTATAGAAGATCAGTGCATTCCAGAACCTGAGCTATGAAATGTTGAGTCCACTCCCGCCCTCTAATCTGTTTGAGGCTTGATTAAAGTTTAATTAGTGCCCATCTCGACCAAATACCACTGCCTGTGTGTGTGTGGGGGGGGGTTCACCATTGGTCGGTCGGTGAGTAGTTTTAAGCTGAGCCCAGGTCTTTTCTCATTCTCTCTCTGGGCCCCACTTTATTCATGCCTGAGGGACACTGGAAGCAGCAAGCAACTAAATTTTTCATCAAGGTTACTTCCTGGAGAGATGTACTCTTATGTACCTTACAGTCATGACTTTCCACGTCAACCTGTATATAACTTGCATTTTCCTGACCTGCAGTTCTTTACAGTGAGTTGTTTGATCATGGTACTGCTAAATAGGAGAGTGTGTACAGTAGGCTGTGTAGCTGAAGATTGGGATTTTGTTCAGGAAGTATTCAATACCCTGAAGTCTATCAGAGTCTGTATTGTCTTTTTTTCTCATTCAAATGGTTTGGCTGGGGATGATTTTGTATAATTGGAGGCAATGGAACTAGCTCCTATTGTGACTGGGAATCTAGAACTGCTTAAATATGAAACGTTTTAGTTTTTTACAAAAACAACTCTTCCCATTTACTGTAAGGAAGCAGGAAATATCAAATATTTATAAGATTTTTTTTTGTGAGCTTCATTTGCAATTCTAATCAAATCCGGCTGAATCTTTTTGGGAGACTTCTAAACACTGCATCAACATATTAGGTTTTAATAGAAGGGATGTGCACTGTCAGTCCATTTTTTTTTCTCATTTCGGCTCCACTGCTGTTTTCCTGAATTTGGAAGTGGTGTAGTGCCACAAACAAGGTCTTGTTTATTCCGTTATCCTTCTAATATCTGTCTTATAACCGTAAGGAATGGATAAAATACTTTTTAGAGAGATAGTTACTCCAGCTAACCGACTCCACTATTGGGCCGGTATAGCTCCAATCAAACATTTTACAAATTGAAACCGCTGAACATTTATCCCACTAACTTACACATATCTGAAATATGTTATTTTCTCTCGTACATTAGTAAATAAACAGAATTCTGAATTTGAGTGGAACCTGTGAGTGACTGAGTGACAGATGTGGGTCACCATTATGGAATCAAATTCCAATTCAATTTAAAGGCTGTTACACACAATACTCCACAATAGATTTATCCAACACTGTTGCTCCACCTCAAGGCTCTTTGGAAAGAGATTACAAAGATAGGTATATGATATGTTCATATGGCAGAAATCCATCACAGTTTTATCACATAAAGGGGCATTGGTGTAAAGAGAGGGCAAACTCCTGAGTGTAGTGTCAAGGTGCAGTATAGAGGTCACACACACACACACACAAGCACACATGCACACACAAGCACACCTGCACACTCACATAGATACGCATGCGCGCACACACACACACACTCACACACACACACACACACACACACACACACACACACACACACACACACACACACACACACACACACACACACACACACACACACACACACACACACACACACACACACACACACACACACACGTGTGACAATTACTGCCTCACCTCCTATTCAAAACTTTATGAGAAAATGGAGTGAAGGATTTAACTCTGGTCATAACAGGAGAGAAGGGCAGTGCCATGGTAGCATCGATCAACTGTCCTGCTCTTTGGTATCAAAGACATCCAAAACAACGACTTTGGTGTCAACACAAATGTTGTTTCCACGGTTAGGACCAGGTCCTTTTATTTAAAGTAGTCTTCATAATAACAGTACATACTATATCTATATAGACCTAAATACATAACTAGAGCTGTACCGAAAATATGCTTTATCTGTTTTAGGGTAAAATGAAAAGTAAACATATTTTTAATTGGCATATTGATTGATGTGAATAAGTAATAGCCAGGTTCATCTGTAGTGGAAGAAGACAATGCATTATTTCAGACAGGGGAGTGTCTGTTCCCTGTGACATAAAAAGCAGACATCAGTAGCAGAGTGTTGGTCCCAAGCAAAATGATTTATTACATATTCAGTCTCTATCCATCATTGTATTGCCATGCACCCCGTCCAGACCCAATGTTAACCGTCATATCTCCTTACGTTTATTGCCGCGTCCCACCTTCCCGAGAAATATGATCGACGTTTCTACAGAAGACCGAGGTAGGATTTACTTATTTTCTTCTTCTCCAATCGTGGTTTAGGGGGCGGAGGCTTTTATTTCATACTCTGGTCATGTGTCAGTTGCTAGACATAAGCGAAACAGTAACAGTTTACAGTTGGTGTTACTTTCAACATCTAACCCTCAGAGAGAGTGACTACATGTTTCGTCCATCAAGCTTTCAAGGAAATTGGGAATTGCATATTACAGGCTTTGCGCACGTCACTCTTGACACGACACGAACCTTTAAGTTGAATCTGTTTTTTTCTACAGTAGGCTAGCTGTGCAGGAGTGGTCAGAGCCAAAACCAGCTATTCAGATCGGATTTCACCCAAACCAGCTGGGAGAGAGAGCATTTGTCATTTTGATTCCCTCCCCGATCCAAGAAAGCTTAGTCTACCAGGGAGAGAGAAAAGAGAGAGAGCGGGTGAGAAAGGAGGAGAGACGGGGGGGTTCCAAAGGAATTTCCAAGGATATTTATTCTGTTGCCGTAAGAAAAGTGTTGGTCAGTTGGGGGCGAGGCAGAGACCGCGGTCAAGGATGGACGAGCAGCCTCGGTTGATGCACTCCCACGGCGTAGGCATGGCCGGACACCCCGGCCTGGCACAGCATATGCAGGATGGCACGGGAGGGACGGACGGAGATGGAAGAAAGCAGGACATTGGAGACATATTACAGCAAATAATGACCATCACAGACCAAAGCCTGGACGAAGCGCAGGCCAGGTACGGTGGCATAGGAAATTACAATATGTTCAAAGCGTTATCAAAATAACATATTCATGAATTAAGAAATAACTACTGTGCTGTACATTGTAACAATATGACGTGGGTTCATTTCAGTGGGCTATCCAACGAAACAATTAGCGCCCACCCCAACGCAACAACTACTCGTAGAGGATAAAGTGCGTGACGTTAAAACTCCCTTCAGCCTCACAGTTTTTATCTTCTGAAAGTGAACTTTTATATGAACAGTGTTATCAAACATGTTTTAATGTTTAAACGTGAATGACACTATTAAGCTACTGCAACTATAGCTATTCTGAACTGTGGAGCGGGTTGCATCCACTTCTCAATTTCCAAATCGCTTTATCTTGTTACAAACGAGATTACGCAGTAATTCCTCGCCGTAATACATGTTGCGGATGCATTGCTTTTGGATACTTTGTTTCTTTTTAGCCAATGGCAATAAGGATGATCAAAGCACCAGTGCTGTGCGTCGAAATTGAGCCAATGACATCTATTCACATGCTCCTGTGCAAGAATAGATTACATAGGATAGACTGTGTCCTATTCATTACGAACATCCCACTGTGTTTTGTAATTGCAATGACCCTTTCATGTTAAGAAATCGTAGTTCATTAGGGATCAAGTGTAGTGGCACGACAAGGTGGTTCCAGATGTGGTTTGATGAGACAGAAGTATTTTCTCCATTGAAGAATAACACTATGCTATACAATAGGTGTTTAGATTAGATCACTTTGATTGAAGGGTTGGTTGGTTAAGTGTGTCAAATCTGAACAAATATACAATATCAATACCCATTGCATAGATGAGCTTGATTCTTCCTCCTCAAATTGACAGTGATAAAACCAGTCTGCTCATTTTAGATACAATACAAGCACAAACAGGACACTTTACCACTGACTATTACCATCTCCTCGTCTTATTGAATATGGTTTAAAGTCGTGTGTTTTCTCTTTTTATAGGAAACATGCCCTGAATTGTCACAGGATGAAACCGGCTCTCTTCAACATCTTGTGTGATATAAAAGAGAAAACAGGTAAGGTGAAATTCTACCACATTAAAACAATGACTTGCATCAGCATTTTTATGAAGCAATTTTGGCCTGGACAACTTGTGGCCTACACTATTTATAACACCATCGTTTGAATATGAGAAATGTTGATATCATATTTCTCTACATATGTTGTTCAGGTGAGTCTAACAAAATGGTTCTACAATACAACATGATGCTTTGTGGCATCCTACTGCATCTACTATTATCTTTGCATTGTCACTTTACAAATGACCTCAACAAACCTGTACCCCTGCACATTGACTTGGTACCTGTACCCTCTGTATATAGCCTCATTATTTTTATGTCAATTTCTTGTGTTACTTTGATTTGATTTGATTTTTTTAAACTTTAGATTATTTAGTAAATATTTTATTAACTCTACTTCTGGATCTGCATTGTTGGTTAAGGGCCTGTAAGTAAGAAGTTCACGGTAAGGGCGACACCTGTTGTATTCGGCGCATGTGGAAAATAACATTTGATTTGATTTACATTTATTCCCTCAAAACCAAACATCCTTATGTGTGTCAGTCGGTATTTGAATTTGTATTTAATATGGTGAGTCATAGCAGCCACGAACAATCAGAACAGACAGTAGAGAGGACAGGACTTTACCCTGGGACCAAGTTGTTGTCATTGAGCCATTTATTAGGGCTGTACTTTATTCAATCAGTTCTGCATCATCATGTGTTTCCTTGCCAAGTGTTTGTTTGTGATGAGCTTTTAGTGTTTCTTCATGCTGATGCTGGCCAGAGGGACACTCTCTGTTTGGGTTTGAAGCGAGGCTCAAAGTCATGTAGAGGAATTTGGGAAATATAGGCACTTAACACAAGATTAAAAGAAAGATGCTCTTGTCTCTGTTTATGAAAGAAAGCATGTGAATATGCCTGGAAGAACAGTTCTAACCTACTAAATATGTCTCTTTAGAAAATGGAAATCAAACTGCAATCTCTAATACATCTCTCCGAAGGCATATATCTCTGAACATGCCTTTTAACGGGATCCTCTTTTGAAATTATTAGAGGATGTTATCAATTTAAAGTGAGAAGTGTTACCAGCTACTATTATGACGGTCTATAACCAGCCAGAGAAATCCGAAAGCAAATGGAAGATCAATAAAATCAGTCCGTTGTATTGTCTTCCTAATTTGCCCTAAAGGCTAATTCACAGACATTTCATTACAGTGAGTCAGACTCTGGCTCAGGGCTTAAAACAGACGAGTTATTAACAGAAGACACTGTGTGATTTTCATTTTCGGAAAAAAGGGAGAGAAGAAATGAAGTCCATTCTGAGAAGTAGCCAGTGAGGTTGGCCCCCTGCCCACGGCCCCCTTACTTCTCAGGAGAATGCTTAGAGCAGGGAGAGAATTATGCCTGGCTCTTTTTAAACTGCCTGGCGTCGCTCTGGGTTCAACCAGAGTTTGTTTCCAAAATGAAGAAGAACAAAGTGACTTGGCCTTTTTCCCCTCCTCCCCCTCCCCTGCTTCTCGTCTCTTCCCACTGTTCCTGGCAACCAGGAACCTGGGGGCTTCTGACTAAAGCAACTCTCTTGGCCTGCTGACTCTCTATGTCTTAATTTAGAGAGAAAAAATGGTGTTGAAGGTAACGTTTCAACATAGATAACCATAGATTTTTTTGTTTGTTTTCTACTCCCTTTTCTACTATCTTGAGTGAATTTAGTTTGGCTAATGTTTTGGTCTCTGTCGAGTGTTTAGCCTCCTTTGACAGGGTTTCAGTTGGTCGGTCGGAATTCAATGTACTTGGGCCCTCAGGATAAAAGCACCATGGGGGAATCCCTTTTGAAGAGTTTACTGGTTCAACCCCCCTCACCTCACCCCCCCCCCCCCTTCTGTTTTGGTGATACTCGAGTGCTGCATGCCTTGTGTTGCTGGCGAGAGTCATACTGAGTTAGTTCTCTGATTTCTCTCGTTGTTACATTTGATCTGGATGACGCTTCTCTCAATGAATGAAGATGTGCTATCAGCATGTGGCTGAAGTATTTTAGTGCAAAAACAGAACGCTTTGTTATTTGGATGAATTTGATCCAAATAGAAAAAAAGTTCTTAGAGCACTTGGTATCACACTATTCCTTCTGTATCTTTTCACACGTGTGTCTAGTTTCTGTTCACCTTGCGGGCGTAGATAGTTTCCCCCCTGTGCAGACAGAAGCCCAGAAATCCACTGCAGCGACAGTAGAAAATGACTCAAACCTTCACCATGACATTTACAGCCAAATGTGCTGAGCGCAGAGTGTGCAAAAAGAACAGCCCGTAATTTGTCAGGTCCTTTTTATATTATTTTATAAAGAGTCAGCTTCTCCTCAGTTTTACATTGTTGCAGCCAGAGTCTCTGGAGGATTGAAAGGAGAGACTATTAAATCAGCAGGCTTATGCGACTGTTGTGTCCCCTTCCGTGAAAGCACTAAGAGGATATTATAGATATGCCCCTGTAGGTTGGATATGACGCTGTAGGTTGGCTTTCCTTCTGTAGATCGGATTTAGCATTTAAAGAAAACGTTTTTAATTCAATTGTTTTAAGTATCATCATCTGGGTATAATGCAACATGCAACAATTGCAAAGATTTTACTGCCTTATAGTTCATATAAAGAAATCAGTCAATTGAAATAAATAAATTAGGCCCTAATCTATGGATTTCACATGACTGGGAATAAAGATATGCATCTGTTGGTCGCAGATACCATTAAAAAAAGTAGGAGTTTCTGAATATTGGCGGGAACTGGAACAGATCATGTAGATTATGCCTGCCCATACCATAACCCCACCACCACCATGGGGCACTCTGTTCACAACGTTGACATCAGCAAACCACTCGCCCACACAACGCCATACACGCTGTCTGCCATCTGCCCGGTACAGTTGAAACCGGGATTCATCCGTGAAGAGCACACTTCTCCAGTGTGCCAGTGGCCGTCGAAGGTGAACATTTGCCCACTGAAGTTGGTTACGACGCCTCACTGCAGTCAGGTCAAGACGCTAGTGAGGACCACGAGCATGCAGATGAGCTTCCCTGAGACAGTTTCTGACAGTTTGTGGAATTATTATTTTATTGTGCAAACTCACAGTTTCACCTGTGTAATGATCATGCTGTTTAATCAGCTTCTGGATATGGCACTCCTGTCAGGTGGATGGATTATCTTGGCAAAGGAGAAATGCTCAATAACAGGGATGTAAACACATTTGTGCACAACGCTTGAGAGAAATAAGCTTTTTGTGTGTATGGAACATTTCTGGGATCTTTTATTTCAGCTCATGAAACATGGGACCAACAATTTGCATGTTGCGTTTATATTTCTGTTCAGTGTATATGTGTCTATGTATGCATGGCATGTTCCCTGGTTGCTTCTCTCCTTGGTGTGGCATGTAAGTGGTGGGCGCGTGTTGACAGCAGCGATATGGCCTTCCTTTGGAAAGCAGCTGACAACTGAGGCAGGACTGCAATTCCAATAGCAGACAGAGCAGGCCTTAACTCCTGGCCCTGCTCCCCGACCCCCCACGCCCAGCCCACGCCCATAGATTTGTGCTCCCCATAGATCTGTGCTGCGGTCGGCCAGGTGTCATGGCAGAAGATATTTAGCCAGCTTTAACAATCATAGGGCTGCTCATCAGCTGTGAAATTTACAGGTGGATTGTGTTGCTGTTTTCAGCTATTTCAGGAAATGTCTTTATTTGTAAAATTCCTGAAAGTGCTTAGCATTGTGTTTTTATTTGCCATGTGTGTATGTATGTGTGTGTGTTACCTGTACTTGTGACAGAGGGAAGAGTGTGAGTGTCTGTGGAACCATTGCGGATAGTGGTGCTGGCACGTACAGGTTGACCAAGTAAGAGAAGCCAGACACTAAGACTATGTGTCTGGGTGTCAGGTTACAGGCCAGAACTCTATCTCTCGCTCTTGTCTCTCTCTCTCTCTCTCTCTCTCTCTCTCTCTCTCTCTCTCTCTCTCTCTCTCTCTCTCTCTCTCTCTCTCTCTCTCTCTCTCTCTCTCTCTCTCTCTCGTCTCTCTCTCTCTTTACCAGGCCAATGTGTGTCGACAGCTACACATTACTCCCAGACTCTGGTCAAATGAATATCTCCTGCATGTTAAATATGATCCCACTTTGAGTTGTCAGAGCTAAAGACCTGGCGAACTCAGTGACCCATGCCATCAAGCTACTAGTTTTCACATTACTGGATAATATGATTGCTGTGCTTTCGATGTTGAGCATATTGCAGCACTGTAAATTGTACCTGTGATTGAAGTTGAAGTCGGGGTTGGTTCTTATATACTTAAACACATCTGGAGAACACTGGTATCCTTTCATTAGACTAGGGCAAAGCTGCACATATTTTCTTTGACCAAATTTGCTTTGATGGCTATGTATTTACTAGCTAATGATTTAGTGGTGGACTTGCAGTAAATTTAGTGATACTAGAATGTCATATAACTATTCGGTTGGTTCCATAGCCCAGTAAGCTACTGTAGTAAATGCATCAGCTACATCAGTATTGTGGATTATGGTCTGCTTGGTTTAGCCACGGAGAGTCTGGACTGGACACTGGTGTTGTGTTGTTGTAGCTGCAGTTTTTCAGTATTTAATTGACATGGCAGTCCATGATGAGTTCAGAGGTCAGTGTTCCCTCTCTTTGTTACTCTCCACTCATCTCCGCTGACAGATGGAGGCATTAGTCTGTGATGTGCCGCGGTCTGTCCTGAAACTAATGGCTATGTCCTTGGTTTCTCCACCGTGTTAGCAGGCAGACAGTATATCTGGCCTGGACTGTTGGAAGTGCAGAAGCAGCATTTTATCCCATCCAGGGTTTTTAAGTTTCAACAGAAATAAGAGTGAACACAGCTCTCTCTGTTCTCTCATCAAAGTTTTTCCAAAAACGTACGTAGGTTCTACATTGATTAGCCTAGTAGTTTGAACAAACATCTCAACGCTCTCCCTAGCAAATGTAAATATAGGATAATGAACAAGAGTGGATTTATTTTGTATTTTCAGAAAATATCTGTAGTACAGAAATAGACTAGATGTCTTTACCGGTGGGAAAACTAATGCTTTGTCTTTCCCTTCTGGGATGCTGAAGAAGATTCTCTTCCTATCTACGGTGTAGGACTTTGACAGAGCTAACAGACAGACACACTTCAGAATCACTTCAGTTGTTCAGAGCCGGTAAGACATGACCAGTGTTTCTGCTGTTCCCCATTCTACCATCATCTGAACCCACACTTGCAATTAGAACAGCTTATAAATTATGCAAATGGTGAGTGTGGTAATTGAGACATGTTAATCATGTTTTAATAGGCTAATTACACCCTGTATATCTGAGGTGGGAGCTGGTAATTTGCTATGATAACAGGTCTGGCGATTGGAACGGTCATATGGGGTGGCAGGTAGCCTTGTGGTTAGAGCTTTGGACTAGTAACCGAAAAGTTGCAAGATTAAATCCCTGAGCTGACAAGGTAAAAATGTCGTTCTGCCCCTGAACAAGGCAGTTAACCCACTGTTCCTAGGTCATCATTGAAAATAAGAATTTGTTCTTAACTGACTTGCCTAGTTAAATAAAGGTCAAATAAAAATAAGGTAAAATAATAATAAGGTGGAATAGTGTGTGTGTGTGTGTGGGGGGGTACACTGTTCCTCTGGGTGATCAACAAATAGTTATATTAATACAAATAATTTCCCTTTGGGTGGAATAATGTTCAGTATTGATTCCTCAGGTGAATGTGTCATTTTTTTGGAGTGTGCATAAATACCTAGATATTGGGAGTATTTCATAAAGCTAAAGGGGAAGTTGTTCCCATTGATTTTTGCCACTTGAAATAGCCCATCATCCCTGTATCTACATGTAGCCTACTGTTCAGTTTGTGCTCAACCAAACATTTTCCTCTTGTGTTCTCCCCAACATGTTATACACCCTACCACTCTATGGGAACAGGTAGGATAATGAGAGAGAGAGAGAGAGAGAGAGAGAGATTTCATTGTACAGTACTTAATCAACAATCATATGAATGTATTGTATTTCTATTTACAGTCTGTTTACTGCACTCCTCTCAATTTGGTCATCTGATACAGCAGTATCGTATCGGCCATTCTGCAAACGCGGCTTTTATAAAAGGCTTTGTTCTTACTTGTCTGACAGATATCATATTCAGATCCATTACGGTAAGAATGTCTTCCCACTTATCTGACACTAAATTGCTTTAGAGAGGAAATTTGCTTCACAGCGCAGTGGAGTTTTTAGTTTTATCTGATGTTTGTCTCTAATGCAGTTTTCAATCCTAAAAAACAACAACAATAACAAATGAATCACAGTGGAGAGTCTCCTCGGCTGTTGTTCTTCTTTGGGAGCAATTTGAAGTGGTTTTCTTTCATGGTTTTCAAATGTTCATTCATGCAGTCTGAAATTTTATCTGCTTTATTTCTGTCTAAAAAGGTGGTCAAATCACACTCAGTTACTGCAGTACTGTGTAGTTCATATGTGGAATTGAAATGTGTGGAATTGAAATTTCTCAAAGTTTGTACTGACAGATATTGAATATCGATATATAATATGCATAAAATGCATCCTCCAATTACAGCGTCTGCCTAATGTCTCAGTACATGTTTAGATGTTTAATATCTTCAAACACCAGGTTAGGCATACCGAACTTTAAAATAGGCAATGGTATCATCACTGTCATTAGTCATTGATCATTCTTCACGTTTTACCAGTGAAATGACCAAACTGCATCTGTATGTCAATCATTTGATCTCAATCAGTTTAATGGGAATGTGCATTTAGATGTTCTTTAGTTACTGTTTCATGAGTAAATTAGAGCTTATGGTGTTAACAAACTATATAGCCTTCCTGTATTTTGTTTAAATCAAAGCCCATAGTGTGCGCGTGCTGTTGAGTTTTGGCCCCAAGAAATGAGGTGGTGTTTGTGGTGTAACAGTACCATTATACTATTATTGTGATCTTCCAAGACATTGATTCAGCTTTGATCTAACTTTACTAAATGAACACCAGTGTGAGAAGTTGCGCTCCAGCAGCACTCTCTTGATGTAGAAACGAGAGACGACGTGTGGTTGTGTTATTGAAATCTCTGAATATTTGGCCAAGGAAACATTTCTGGTTGGTCTCAGGGAATGTAAAACAGTTAGGTTTGGAGTTTTGTAAGACTGGATTGAGTATAAGTATAAGCAAATATGTTGAATGAGCAAGTAAGAGCTTCACAAGTTTGATGAAATTACCTGATATCTTTCAGTCTAATAAGGCTATTTACGTACTGTTATAGATCTTCATCAGAAGCACGCTGTTTGGAAGTAATTAAGTGGTTAGGATGCCAAACTGTCCTCTCCAAGTTTAGCTGGAGTATTGTCCAAAAGGATTTGAGAAAAATGATTGGTTCACAATAGGCCTATCACATTGGCCTATGTCTCATCTTGCACTGTGCAGGATATCAGATCTCAACAATGATTGGAGAAATGTTTAATATCACCAGTGGGCTTAGCTACCTCATCCTTATGATATACAGTGCCAGTCAAAAGTTTGGACACACCTACTCAGTCAAGGGTTTTTCTTTCTTTTTACTATTTTCTACATTGTAGAATAATAGTGAAGACATCAAAACTATGAAATAACACATATGGACTCATGTAGTAACTAAAAACAAATCAAAGAAAATATAGTTTATATTTGAGATTCTTCAAAGTTGCCACCCTCTCTCAACCAGCTTCACCTGAAATGCTTTTCAAACAATCTTGAAGGAGTTCCCACATATGTTGAGCAACTCATCCCAAACCATCTCAATTGGGTTGAGGTCAGGTAATTGTGGAGGCCAGGTCATCCTCAGCACTCTGTCACTCTCCTTCTTGGACAAATAGCCCTTACATGGCCTGGAGGTGTGTTGGGTCACTGTCCTGTTGAAAAACAGGACAATGACCCACTAAGTGCAAACCAAATGGGATGGTGTATCGCTGTAGAATGCTGTGGTAGCCATGCTAGTTAAGTGTGCCTTGAATTCTAAATAAATCACAGACAGCATTGCCAGAAAAGCACCCTCACACTATTACACCTCCTCCTCCATGCTTCACGGTGGGAACCACACATGCGGAGATCATCCGTTCACCTACTCTGCGTCTCACAAAGACACGGGGGTTGGAACCAAAAATCTCAAATTTGGACTCATCAAACCAAAGGATAACATTTCCACCGGTCTTATGTCCATTGCTTGTGTTTCTTGGCCCAAGCAAGTCTCTTCTTATTATTGGTGTCCTTTACTAGTGGTTTCTTTGCAGCAATTTGACCATGAAGGCCTGATTCACGCAATCTCCTCTAAACAGTTGAGATGTGTCTGTTACTTGAACTCTATGAAGCATTTATTTGGGCTGCAATTTCTGAGGCTGGTAACTCTAATGAATGTATCCTCTGCAGCAGAGGTAACTCTGGGTCTTCCTTTCCTGTGGTGGTCCTCATGAGAGCCAGTTTCATCATGGCGCTTGATGGTTTTTGCGACTGCGCTTGAAGAAATGTCTTGAAATTTTCCACATTGAATGACCTTCATGTCTTAAAGTAATGATAGACTGTCATTTCTCTTTCCTTATTTGAGCTGTTCTTGCCATGATATGGATTTGGTCTTTTACCAAATAGGGCTATCTTCTATATACCACCTTTACCTTGTCACAACACAACTGATTGTCTCAAACGCATTAAGAAGGAAAGAAATTCCACAAATTAACTTTTAACAAGGCACATCTGTTAATTGAAATGCATTCCAGGTGACTACCTCATGAAGCTGGTTGAGAGAATGGCAAGAGTGTGCAAAGCTGTCATCAAGGCAAATGGTGGCTAATTTCAAGAATCTCAAATATAAAATATATTTTGATTTGTTTAACACTTTTTTGGTTACTACATGATTCCATATGTGTTATTTCATAGTTTAGATGTTTTCACTATTATTCTACAATGTAGAAAATAGTGAAAATAAAGAAAAAACATTGAATGAGTAGGTGTGTTCAAACTTTTGACTGGTACTGTACATACTTTCAAGTGCAACGTGACTGCAAGAGACAGGTTGGAATGTCTGTCTAAAACACGAGACAAATCAACCTTTTTTTCTAAATTGGTGGTGTTTGAATTTGTTGATAAAATGCGGGAAACGATTGTTTGGTAGCGGGACGCAGGACATAGGGTCACATGTGGTCACCTTATGTCCTATGTGCATGCCACTACATAGTAACACTTGTAAATTCTTTAGAATGAGGGTTCCTTATTCACAGCTGTCTCTTGTTAGGATTTATTTCTCTAGTTTGTAGGCTACTATGTAGTAATGTGGGCTGCTGTACCGCAATGTATTTCAACCTTATCCAATCAGATTTATTTTTTAAACATCTTGGTTGATTGCCTTATAAACACCCCGTTTATTTATATTGTTTAAATAGAGTGTCTGGGATCATGTCTCTTGCGCCCTCTGCTCACATTTGACTAGTGCAGTTGTTTGGCAGCATGGTGGTGTATAAAGGAACCCCCATGGCTGTGGTGAAGAGTCAAACATGAAATGGTGAGAGGCCCTTCCCTGCCCGACTTCGTAAAAATGACACAAATTAATACACTCTACTTAAACCAGAACAAGAGTAATGGTTGCCTTTCGCTGCGGCTTAGGAGCACTGTCAGTCGCTGCTCACTGCCCAGACGGAATCAACACCAATCAATGTTGCTGCTCCCTCCCTCCGCCTCTGCTCTCACTGGTTCGGATGGTAATAGGACTGCTGTAAAGACATGCATACACATACACACACACAATGTATTCTTTCACACTCACACATGGACGTGGAAGTGTAAAATCAATGTCTGTGTGTGTTTGTGTGTGTGTGTCTGCATATCTATCATATTTTATTTACACAAAAAAAAAAATATATATATATATATATATATACATTTTTTTCGCAATGTAATGCAGTGTTTGCCACCAAAGAAAGCTACTCAGTGTATTTCTATATTATTTACATGGTGGCATGCTTAATCAGGTGCTACATAGTCAGATGGGGAAGCGCGCTGGGCCCGATGCTTCAGCAGTGATTGGATGTTTCAATTACTGATATTAATGCCTTGGTGTAGTGACTCATGCAGTGCAGATACCACCATTCATTTCCATCAGGACAGGGGGGTTAGATGGGTGTGGAAATGTCTCCCTCATCGCAGAGTAGTTTCCCATTTAAATGCCGGGAGGTGCTGACACAGACACACACGTGCCTTGCGCACACATGTACATGCACACACACACAGACAGACACGCATACACACACATACACACACACACTCA